>NC_069503.1:1004943111-1005543111 GCF_027579735.1 Bombina bombina
GCACTAAAAGGGTGCATGTTTGTTGGTATGTGCACTAAAAGGGTGCATGTTTGTTGGTATGTGAACTAGATGGTATATCTGTGTTTGTCTGTACTAAATAGTATTAATAATCTGTGAAATATATCATTATTCAGACCTGGGATTTTTTTTTTAAATAGCTTGATTTATTTTAAATGAATATGCAATATTGTTTACAATAATATTCTTAATTTTATCCATAGGCCTTAAACAGCTTCTCTAGTTCACCTAAATTGGTAAAAGCCCACACTGTTTAATCTGTGTTCTTTATTAATACACTCTAGCTACACAGTCATAAATCTTTATCATCATTAATCTACCTGTTTACTCTAGCCCTGCTTATTATTACTTTTTTTTAGCTCTATTATTACCTGTTCCACATCCTACGGGTCGCCTCTTCTTGTAACAGGGTTGTGACTATTTTCTCAGCTAGATTTTTCCTATTCTTTTTGTGTTGGCCGATTGTATATGTGTCTGGTTCTAAGTGCATATATGTAGGTCTGTCTTTATCTTTCTTTAAAACTGCTAATTTGAAATATATCTGTCTTGTCCACAGTCCTTATAAATTTAGAAAACCATGTGCCCCTTACTTTCAAATTACGATTGCCCCCCCCCCCCATATAAAATGATTTTTCAATTTATATGTTTAGGAGGGTCACAGTCATTCACCTATCCCGCTCCACATCAAAATACAACTGTTGAGCCAGTAATGTGGTGCATACAACTGTATGTTTAATCTCCGGGTTGATCTTGAGTGATAACAGAGTGCACCAAATATGCATTGTTGACTATATTTTTAACCCCTTTGCCGTTAGAAAAAAATATATGAAAAGGAAATTTGATACAAAAATGGGATTTCCACAGTAATATATATATAATTTCTAAAAAGAAATCATTGTAGCATGCTGGTGGCCCAAATTGAGACCTACTCTATTAAGCAGTATCCTGGCTAATCACCATCCCTTTGGTATAATTTGCTGGAAACATAAATAAACATACAATTGTGTGTTCACCCTAAATATATTTACAAAGTAAATTGAGCTCCATCAGCTATTGGGCCTGAAAACCATTTTAGTTACATTAGTGATACAAGTTATGGGATGAATACTGCTTGGAAACTGTGTTACAACAGTTAATTTGCAATGAAATGCATACACTGTAATTTAAAAAAAAAAGAAATGTAGGTCTGTCGTTTTCAAGGGAAAAGCTGAAAGTTCCTTTTCATCTGATTTTTTTTTTTCTCCTGGAAATAGCTGTGTAAGGTCCCAGGGAGCCATAAAACAGCCTATGGCAAAATATTCTTTTCCTGCAAAACAGTAGCAGATCAAGCATTTAATCTGCCTCTAACTATATTTTTTGTACTTAGACAAATAGGAGATTTTGTGACACGGTTTGGCAACCATAAATTCAGATTCACACGAACAAATGTATTCAATTATGTAGATGTATTTTTGGAGGAATTTCTATAACGTTATTGCTCTTTTTATTTTCTTGTTTTTGTAGGTTTATCTCCTAGCAATTATGTAAAGTAAATGTATTTATTTTAGTAGTCATACAAATAAAGCTGCTAGATTATGTAATGATGTTTATAAATCTGTATTTTTGCCTCACATTTATAAAATGAATTTACAGAAGGACATTGTGCTTTGTTGGGTTGTCGTGTTTTTTATACAGGTTTTCATAACATATAGTCAGTTTGAGATTTTAAGCTACATCTATCAGTATGTTAAAGGGACATTGTACAATAGAGTTTTATTTGCATAAATGTTTTGTAGATGACCCATTCATAATTGCCCATCTGGGTGTGTTTTTGTAACAATGTATAGTTTTGCTTTTTTTTTTTTAACCAAGCACCAAAGTTGTAGATGTATACTGATGTATACAAACATCACACTGCTTCTGTTTGTTTAATGGGTCTTTTCATATGCACGGGAGGGGGTAGGTTCTGCTTTCAGTGGGTGTTCCAGGCTAATCTCATCAACAGTGCTAAATTGGGAGCTTTTAATTACGTTTTTATAAGGTTTTATACTGGATTTGTATATCAGTATCTGTGCATATTCTTCTTTATAGTAGTAGTGTCTATTACATGTAGTTATATGAAAATTGGTGTATACTGCCCCTTTAAGCTTAATTTTTAGCACTTTTTAGATATCTTTGTACCATGCAGATATCTCAAATGCTTAACATACGGTTGCATGCTGACCCCTATTTTATTATATCTAAAAACTTTTAATATGGATTGGTCATTTTTATCAGTTCACTTAAACTCTATTTCCCTTTTTTCATGCATCTCCAGATGGCTTCAAGAGTCTTCTTACAAAAATCTAATTTGTTCCAACAAACATTCGGCTAGATTACGAGTTTTTGTCGGTAAAGCTGTGCAGGGCTAACGAGCAGTTTATTCTCACTGCTCACCTACAGACAACGCTAGTATTACAGGTTTTTCTAAACCCGGCGTTAGCCGCAGAAAAGTGAGCGGAGAGCAAAATTTAGCTCCACATCTCACTGTAATACCAGCGCTGCTTACGGTAGCGGTGAGCTGGCTAAACATGCTTGTGCATGATTTTCCCATAGGAATCAATGGGGGATAGCTGGCTGAAAAAAAACCTAACACCTGCAAAAAAGCAACGTTCAGCTGCTAACGCAGCCCCATTGATTCCTATGGGAAAATACTTTTTATGTCTACACCTAACACCTTAACATGAACCCCAAGTCTAAACACCCCTAATCTTACACTTATTAACCCCTAATCTGCTGCCCCCGACATCGCCGACACCTACATTATATGTATTAACCCCTAATCTGTCGCCCCCAACATCGCCAAACCCTACATTATATTTATTAACCCCTAATCTTCCGTCCCTAACATCACCGCCACCTACCTACATTTATTAACCCCTAATCTGCCGACGCAACTATATTAAAGTTATTAACCCCTAAACCTAAGTCTAACCCTAACCCCCTAACTTAAATACAATTTAAATAAATATAAATAAAATTACTATAATTAACTAAATTATTCATATTTAAAACTAAATACTTACCTGTAAAATAAACCCTAAGCTAGCTACAATATAACTAATAGTTACATTGTAGCTATTTTAGGGTTTATTTTTATTTTACAGGCAACTTTGTATTTATTTTAACTATGTACAATAGTTATTAAATAGTAATTAACTATTTAATAGCTACCTAGTTAAAATAAAGACAAAAACATAATTTATGCTTACCTGATAAATTTATTTCTCTTGTAGTGTATCCAGTCCACGGATCATCCATTACTTATGGGATATTAACTCCTCCCCAACAGGAAGTGCAAGAGGATTCACCCAGCAGAGCTGCTATATAGCTCCTCCCCTAACTGCCATTACCAGTCATTCGACCGAAAACATGCAGAGAAAGGAAAACCATAGGGTACAGTGGTGACTGTAGTTTAATGGAAAAATTACCTGACTTAAAGTGACAGGGCGGGCCGTGGACTGGATACACTACAAGAGAAATAAATTTATTAGGTAAGCATAAATTATGTTTTCTCTTGTTAAGTGTATCCAGTCCACGGATCATCCATTACTTATGGGATACCAATACCAAAGCTAAAGTACACGGATGACGGGAGGGACAGGCAGGCTCTTTATACGGAAGGAACCACTGCCTGAAGAACCTTTCTCCCAAAAACAGCCTCCGAAGAAGCAAAAGTGTAAAATTTGTAAAATTTGGAAAAAGTATGAAGAGAAGACCAAGTTGCAGCCTTGCAAATCTGTTCAACAGAAGCCTCATTCTTAAAGGCCCAAGTGGAAGCCACAGCTCTAGTAGAATGTGCTGTAATTCTTTCAGGAGGCTGCTGTCCAGCAGTCTCATAGGCTAACCGTATTATGCTACGAAGCCAAAAGGAGAGAGAGGTAGCCGAAGCTTTTTGACCTCTCCTCTGACCAGAATAAACGACAAACAGGGAAGACGTTTGTCGAAAATCCTTAGTTGCCTGTAGATAAAATTTCAGGGCACGGACTACATCTAGATTGTGTAGCAGACGTTCCTTTTTCGAAGAAGGATTAGGACACAAAGATGTAACCACAATCTCTTGATTGATATTCCTGTTAGTGACCACCTTAGGTAGGAACCCAGGTTTAGTACGCAGAACTACCTTGTCTGAATGAAAAATCAGATAAGGAGAATCACAATGTAAGGCAGATAACTCAGAGACTCTTCGAGCCGAGGAAATCGCCATTAAAAACAGAACTTTCCAAGATAACAACTTGATATCAATGGAATGAAGGGGTTCAAACGGAACCCCCTGTAAAACATTAAGAACTAAGTTCAAACTCCATGGTGGAGCAACAGTTTTAAACACAGGCTTGATCCTAGCTAAAGCCTGACAAAAAGCTTGAACGTCCGGAACTTCTGACAGACGTTTGTGTAAAAGAATGGACAGAGCTGAAATCTGTCCCTTTAAGGAACTAGCGGATAAACCCTTTTCTAAACCTTCTTGTAGAAAAGACAATATCCTCGGAATCCTAACCTTACTCCATGAGTAACTCTTGGATTCGCACCAATATAAGTATTTGCGCCATATCTTATGGTAAATCTTTCTGGTAACAGGCTTCCTAGCCTGTATTAAGGTATCAATAACTGACTCAGAAAAACCACGTTTTGATAAAATCAAGCGTTCAATTTCCAAGCAGTCAGCTTCAGAGAAATTAGATTTTGATGTTTGAAGGGACCCTGGATCAGAAGGTCCTGTTTCAGAGGTAGCGACCAAGGTGGACAGGATGACATGTCCACTAGATCTGCATACCAAGTCCTGCGTGGCCATGCAGGCGTTATTAGAATCACTGATGCTCTCTCCTGTTTGATTCTGGCAATCAATCGAGGAAGCATCGGGAAGGGTGGAAACACATAAGCCATCCCGAAGGTCCAAGGTGCTGTCAAAGCATCTATCAGAACCGCTCCCGGATCCCTGGATCTGGACCCGTAACGAGGAAGCTTGGCATTCTGTCGAGACGCCATGAGATCTATCTCTGGTTTGCCCCAACGTCGAAGTATTTGGGCAAAGACCTCCGGATGAAGTTCCCACTCCCCCGGATGAAAAGTCTGACGACTTAAGAAATCCGCCTCCCAGTTCTCCACTCCCGGGATGTGGATTGCTGACAAGTGGCAAGAGTGAGACTCTGCCCAGCGAATTATCTTTGATACTTCCATCATTGCTAGGGAGCTTCTTGTCCCTCCCTGATGGTTGATGTAAGCTACAGTCGTGATGTTGTCCGACTGAAACCTGATGAACCCCCGAGTTGTTAACTGGGGCCAAGCCAGAAGGGCATTGAGAACTGCTCTCAATTCCAGAATGTTTATTGGTAGGAGACTCTCCTCCTGATTCCATTGTCCCTGAGCCTTCAGAGAATTCCAGACAGCGCCCCAACCTAGTAGGCTGGCGTCTGTTGTTACAATTGTCCAGTCCGGCCTGCTGAATGGCATCCCCCTGGACAGATGTGGCCGAGAAAGCCACCATAGAAGAGAATTTCTGGTCTCTTGATCCAGATTCAGAGTAGGGGACAAGTCTGAGTAATCCCCATTCCACTGACTTAGCATGCACAATTGCAGCGGTCTGAGATGTAGACGTGCAAAGGGTACTATGTCCATTGCTGCTACCATTAAGCCGATCACCTCCATGCATTGAGCTACTGACGGGTGTTGAATGGAATGAAGGACACGGCATGCATTTTGAAGCTTTGTTAACCTGTCTTCTGTCAGGTAAATCTTCATTTCTACAGAATCTATAAGAGTCCCCAAGAAGGGAACTCTTGTGAGTGGAAAGAGAGAACTCTTCTTTTCGTTCACCTTCCATCCATGCGACCTTAGAAATGCCAGTACTAACTCTGTATGAGACTTGGCAGTTTGAAAGCTTGAAGCTTGTATCAGAATGTCGTCTAGGTACGGAGCTACCGCAATTCCTCGCGGTCTTAGTACCGCCAGAAGAGCACCCAGAACCTTTGTGAAGATTCTCGGAGCCGTAGCCAATCCGAATGGAAGAGCTACAAACTGGTAATGCCTGTCTAGAAAGGCAAACCTTAGATACCGGTAATGATCTTTGTGAATCGGTATGTGAAGGTAAGCATCCTTTAAATCCACTGTGGTCATGTACTGACCCTTTTGGATCATGGGTAAAATTGTCCGAATAGTTTCCATTTTGAACAATGGAACTCTTAGGAATTTGTTTAGGATCTTTAAATCCAAGATTGGCCTGAAAGTTCCCTCTTTTTTGGGAACCACAAACAGATTTGAGTAAAACCCTTGTCCTTGTTCCGACCGCGGAACCGGATGGATCACTCCCATTAATAAAAGATCTTGTACGCAGCGTAGAAACGCCTCTTTCTTTATTTGGTTTGTTGACAACCTTGACAGATGAAATCTCCCTCTTGGGGGAGAGAATTTGAAGTCTAGAAGGTATCCCTGAGATATGATCTCTAACGCCCAGGGATCCTGGACATCTCTTGCCCAAGCCTGGGCGAAGAGAGAAAGTCTGCCCCCCACTAGATCCGTTCCCGGATCGGGGGCCCTCGATTCATGCTGTCTTAGGGGCAGCAGCAGGTTTCCTGGCCTGCTTGCCCTTGTTCCAGGACTGGTTAGGTCTCCAGCCTTGTCTGTAGCGAGCAACAGCTCCTTCCTGTTTTGGTGCAGAGGAAGTTGATGCTGCTCCTGCTTTGAAATTACGAAAGGAACGAAAATTAGACTGTCTAGCCTTAGGTTTGGCTCTGTCTTGAGGCAGGGCATGGCCTTTACCTCCTGTAATGTCAGCGATAATTTCTTTCAACCCAGGCCCGAATAAGGTCTGCCCTTTGAAAGGTATATTAAGCAATTTAGATTTAGAAGTAACGTCAGCTGACCAGGATTTTAGCCACAGTGCTCTGCGTGCCTGAATGGCGAATCCGGAATTCTTAGCCGTAAGTTTAGTTAAATGTACTACGGCATCTGAAATAAATGAGTTAGCTAACTTAAGGGCTTTAAGCTTGTGTGTAATCTCATCTAATGGAGCTGATTCAAGTGTCTCTTCCAGAGACTCAAACCAAAATGCTGCTGCAGCCGTGACAGGCGCAATGCATGCAAGAGGTTGCAATATAAAACCTTGTTGAACAAACATTTTCTTAAGGTAACCCTCTAACTTTTTATCCATTGGATCTGAAAAGGCACAGCTATCCTCCACCGGGATAGTGGTACGCTTAGCTAAAGTAGAAACTGCTCCCTCCACCTTAGGGACCGTTTGCCATAAGTCCCGTGTGGTGGCGTCTATTGGAAACATCTTTCTAAATATCGGAGAGGGTGAGAACGGCACACCGGGTCTATCCCACTCCTTAGTAACAATTTCAGTAAGTCTCTTAGGTATAGGAAAAACGTCAGTACTCGCCGGTACCGCAAAATATTTATCCAACCTACACATTTTCTCTGGTATTGCAACTGTGTTACAATCATTCAGAGCCGCTAACACCTCCCCTAGTAATACACGGAGGTTTTCCAGCTTAAATTTAAAATTTGAAATATCTGAATCCAGTTTGTTTGGATCAGAACCGTCACCCGCAGAATGAAGCTCTCCGTCCTCATGTTCTGCAAATTGTGACGCAGTGTCTGACATGGCCCTAATATTATCAGCGCACTCTGTTCTCACCCCAGAGTGATCACGCTTACCTCTTAGTTCTGGTAATTTAGCCAAAACTTCAGTCATAACAGTAGCCATATCCTGTAATGTGATTTGTAATGGCCGCCCAGATGTACTCGGCGCTACAATATCACGCACCTCCCGAGCGGGAGATGCAGGTACTGACACGTGAGGCGAGTTAGTCGGCATAACTCTCCCCTCGTTGTTTGGTGAAATATGTTCAATTTGTACAGATTGACTTTTATTTAAAGTAGCATCAATACAGTTAGTACATAAATTTCTATTGGGCTCCACTTTGGCTTTAGCACATATAGCACAGATATATTCCTCTGAATCAGACATGTTTAACACACTAGCAAATAAACTAGCAACTTGGAAATACTTTTCAAGTAATTTACTATAATATGAAAACGTACTGTGCCTATTAGAAGCACAGAAAAAGTTATGACAGTTGAAAATTAATAAACTGAAAAGTTATAGCATCAAATCTTTGTAAAAAACACAATTTTAGCAAAGGATTGCTCCCATTAGCAAAGGATAACTAACCCTGATAGCAGAAAAAAAAAAATACAGAAATAAACGTTTTTTTTTTTTTTTTTTTTTTTTTTTTTTTTTTATCACAGTCAACTACAATCTCACAGCTCTGCTGTGAGTGATTACCTCCCTCAAAACAAGTTTTGAAGACCCCTGAGTTCTGTAGAGATGAACCGGATCATGCAGGGAAGACAATAAACTTCTGACTGAATTTTTTGATGCGTAGCAAAAGCACCAAAAAAGGTCCCTCCCCCTCACACATAACAGTGAGAGAGATCAGTAAACTGTCATAAATTAAATAAAACGACTGCCAAGTGGAAAAAAATAGTGCCCAAAACATTTTTTCACCCAGTACCTCAGAAAATTAAACGATTTTACATGCCAGCAAAAAACGTTTAACATTAATAAATTGAGTGTTATTAAAAAGCCTGTTGCTAGTCCCTGCAAATTAGGCTAAAGTTTTATGCATACAGTATAATTCCAGTGAAGTGCCATTCCCCAGAATACTGAAGTGTAAAATATACATACATGACAGCCTGATACCAGTTGCTTCTACTGCATTTAAGGCTGAGTTTACATTATATCGGTATGGCAGAATTTTCTCATCAATTCCATTGTCAGAAAATAATAAGCTGCTACATACCTCTTTGCAGATTAATCTGCCCGCTGTCCCCTGATCTGAAGTTTACCTCTCCTCAGATGGCCGAGAAACAGCAATATGATCTTAACTACTCCGGCTAAAATCATAGAAAAACTCAGGTAGATTCTTCTTCAAATTCTACCAGAGAAGGAATAACACACTCCGGTGCTATTATAAAATAACAAACTTTTGATTGAAGGTATGAAACTAAGTATAATCACCACAGTCCTCTCACACATCCTATCTATTCGTTGGGTGCAAGAGAATGACTGGTAATGGCAGTTAGGGGAGGAGCTATATAGCAGCTCTGCTGGGTGAATCCTCTTGCACTTCCTGTTGGGGAGGAGTTAATATCCCATAAGTAATGGATGATCCGTGGACTGGATACACTTAACAAGAGAAAGTACCTGTAAAATAAAACCTAACTTAAGTTACAATTACACCTAACACTACTAATCTTATCCCCCTAATAAAATAAAAAAAGCCCCCAAAATAAAAAAAGCCCTACCCTACACTAAATTACAAATAGCCCTTAAAAGGGCTTTTTGCGGGGCATTGCCCCAAAGTAATCAGCTCTTTTAACTGAAAAAAAGTACTATACCCCCCAACATTAAAACCCACCACCCACACACCCAACCCTACCCTAAAACCCACCTAATACCCCCTTAATAAAACCTAACACTGACCCCTTGAAGATCACCCTACCTTGAGAAGTCTTCACCCAAACGGGCCTAAGTCCTCTACGAAGCCGGGCGAAGTGGTCCTACAGACGGGCAGAAGTCTTCATCCAAGCCGGGAAGAAGAGGTCCTCCAGACGGACAGAAGTCTTCATCCAGACGGCATCTTCTATCTTCATCCATCTGGAGCGGAGCGGGTCCATCTTCAAGCCATCCGACACAGAGCATCCTCTTCAAACGACGTCCAACTGAAGAATGAAGGTTCCTTTAAATGACATCATCCAAGATGGCGTCCCTTCAATTCCGAATGGCTGATAGAATTCTATCAGCCGATTGGAATTAATCCTATTGGCTGATGCAATCAACCAATAGGATTGAGCTCGAATTCTATTGGCTGATCCAATCAGCCAATAGAATGCCAGCTCAATCCTATTGGATCAGCCAATAGGATTGAACTTCAATCCTATTGGCTGATTGCATCAGCCAATAGGATTTTTTCTACCTTAATTCCGATTGGCTGATAGAATTCTATCAGCCAATCGGAATTGAAGGGACACCATCTTGAATGACGTAATTTAAAGGAACCTTCATTCTTCAGTTGGACGTTGTTTGAAGAGGATGCTCCGCGCCGGATGGCTTGAAGATGTTCCCGCTCCGGATGGATGAAGATAGAAGATGCCGTCTGGATGAAGCCTTCTGCCCGTCTGGAGGACCTCTTCTGCCTGTCTGGAGGACCTCTTCTTCCCGGCTTGGATGAAGACTTCTGCCCGTCTGGAGGACCACTTCGCCCGGCTTTGTAAAGGACTTCAGCCCGGTTTGGTGAATACTTCTCAAGGTAGGGGTTAGTGTTAGGTTTTATTAAGGGGGTATTGGGTGGGTTTTAGTGTAGGGTTGGGTGTGTGGGTGGTGGGTTTTAATGTTGGGGGTGGGTATTGTACTTTTTTTTCAGGTAAAAGAGCTGATTACTTTGGGGCAATGCCCCGCAAAAAGCCCTTTTAAGGGCTATTTGTAATTTAGTATAGGGTAGGGCTTTTTTTATTTTGTTTTCTCTTGTAAGGTGTATCCAGTCCACGGGTTCCTCCATTACTTGTGGGATATTCTCCTTCCCAACAGGAAGTTGCAAGAGGACACCCACAGCAGAGCTGTCTATATAGCTCCTCCCCTAACCCCCACCCCCAGTCATTCTCTTGCAACTCTCGACAAGATAGGAAGTCTCAAGAGATATGTGGTGACTTAGTGTAGTTTTACCTTCAATCAAGAGTTTGTTATTTTTAAACGGTACCGGCGTTGTACTGTTTTACTCTCAGGCAGAAATTAGAAGAAGAATTCTGCCTGGGGGTTGATGATCTTAGAGGTTTGTAACTAAGGTCCATTGCTGTTCTCACACATAACTGAAGAGTATGGGAAAACTTCAGTTGGGGGAACGGTCTGCAGATTACCTGCTTTGAGGTATGTTCAGTATTTTTATTTCTAGAGAGATGAATAAGTTCTAGAAAATGCTGACAGAGCCTTGTGTATTTGAGGTAAGCTAGATGCAGTGATTTAACAACGACTGGGATCATGCTTACAAAACAGGGTAATACTCATGTTAATACTCATATTACTTAGTGACAAAACGTTTGTATGTTTTCATAAATAGAACGTTTTTTCTCTGAGGGAGATAAGTCTTTTTTTGGGGCCTAGTTTTCCACATGGCTAGTCAGATACTCCTAGGAGTATTTTCTTAATGCCCCTCTGACATCCAGTACATGGTGGGAGAGGCCTATTTTCACGCTCTAGATGCGCAGTTTCCTTCAGACTGAGACATCCAGCTTCCCTAGAGGAGTCCTCTGGCATCTGAGGACCATCATAAAGGGTTTGTTTCTTCACTAAATCGTATTTGAGGGCAGGTAGGAGCCTCAGCAGAGCTGTGGCAAGGTGCTCAACTGTCTTTTACCGGTGTTTGACGTTTTTTAAATCCGGTTTGGGGGCTAAGGGGTTAATCATCCATTTGCAAGTGGGTGCAATGTTGCTTTAGTCCCTTACACATACTGTAAACATTTCGAAGACTTTACTATATTTTTACACTGTTTTGCAGTTTAAGTGCTAGTTTTTTTCTCTTAAAGGCACAGTAACATTTTTGTTTAATTGCTGTTTCACCTTTATTAAAGTGTTTTCCAAGCTTGCTTGTCTCATTACTAGTCTGTTAAACATGTCTGACATAGAGGAAACCCCTTGTTCAATATGTTTTGAAGCCATTGTGGAACCCCCTCTTAGAATGTGTACCAAATGTACTGAAATTTCTATAAACTATAAAGACCATATTATGGCGCTTAAAGATTTATCCCCAGAGGATTCTCTGACTGAAAAAAGGGAGATTATGCCATCTAGCTCTCCCCACGTGTCAGAGCCTATAACTCCCGCTCAAGTGACGCCAAGTACATCTAGCGCGTCTAATTCTTTTACCTTACAGGACATGGCGGCAGTTATGAATGCTACCCTCTCAGAGGTATTGTCCAAACTGCCAGGGTTACAAGGAAAGCGAGACAGCTCTGGGGCTAGAACAAATACAGAGATTTCTGACGCTTTAATACCTGTGTCCGATATACCCTCACAATACTCAGAAGCCGAGGCAGGAGAGCTTCTATCTGTGGGTGACATTTCAGATTCAGGGAAGGCGTTGCTTCAGTCTGATTTTGAAATGACAGCGTTTAAATTTAAGCTCGAACACCTCCGCTTATTGCTTAGGGAGGTTTTAGCGACTCTGGATGACTGTGAACCCATTGTAGTTCCAGAGAAAATGTGTAAGATGGACAAATACTTTGCAGTGTCTGTTTACACTGATGTTTTTCCAGTCCCTAAGAGGTTTTCTGAAATTATTACTAAGGAATGGGATAGACCAGGTGTGCCGTTCTCTCCCCCTCCTGCTTTTAAAAAGATGTTTCCCATAGATGCCGCCATACGGGACTCGTGGCAGACGGTCCCTAAGGTGGAGGGAGCAGTCTCTACCCAAGCTAGTCGAGGACAGTTGTGCTTTCCTAGATCCTATGGATAAAACATTGGAGGGTCTCCTTAAGAAAATATTTATACATCAAGGTTTTATTCTCCAGCCTCTTGCTTGCATTGCCCCAGTTACTGCTGCAGCGGCTTTCTGGTTCGAGTCTCTTGAGGATGCTCTACAGGTGGAGACCCCGTTAGATGATATTTTAGACAGGATTAAAGCTCTAGTTAGTTAGCTAATTCCTTTAGCTAATTCCGGCTAATAATTCAGGTTTTGCCATTCTGGCGCGTAGGGCGCTATGGCTTAAGTCCTGGTCAGCAGACGTTACTTCAACGTCTAAGCTTCTTAACATCCCCTTCAAGGGACAGACCCTTTTCGGGCCTGGTCTGAAGGAGATCATTTCTGATATTACTGGAGGAAAAGGTCACGCCCTTCCTCAGGATAGGTCCAATAAGTTAAGGACCAAACAGAATAATTTTCGTTCCTTTCGAAACTTCAAGAGTGGCGCAGCTTCCTCTAATGCAAAACAAGAGGGAAATTTTGCCCAGTCCAAACCAGTCTGGAGACCTAACCAGGCTTGGAACAAGGGGAAGCAGGCCAAAAAACCTGCTGCTGCCTCTAAGACAACATGGAGTAGTGGCCCCCGATCCGGGACCGGATCTAGTAGGGGGTAGACTTTCTCTCTTCGCTCAGGCTTGGGCAAGAGACGTCCAGGATCCCTGGGCACTAGAGATTGTTTCCCAGGGATATCTTCTGGAATTCAAAGGTTCATCTCCAAAGGGGAGATTTTACCTCTCACAACTATCTGCAAACCAGATAAAGAGAGAGGCATTCTTACGTTGCGTTCAAGACCTTCTGGTTATGGGAGTGATCCACCCAGTTCCAAGGGAGGAACAGGGGCAGGGTTTCTATTCAAACCTGTTTATAGTTCCCAAAAAAGAGGGAACGTTCAGACCAATCTTGGATCTCAAGATCCTAAACAAATTTCTCAGGGTCCCATCTTTCAAGATGGAGACAATCCGAACCATCCTCCCTATGATCCAGGAGGGTCAATATATGACTACCGTGGACTTAAAGGATGCTTATCTCCACATTCTGATTCACAGAGATCATCATCAGTTCCTCAGGTTCGCCTTCCTAGACAGGCATTACCAGTTTGTGGCTCTTCCCTTCGGGTTAGCCACGGCGCTAAGAATCTTTACGAAGGTTCTAGGGTCTCTACTGGCAGTTCTAAGGTCGCGGGGCATAGCGGTGGCTCCTTACCTAGACGACATCCTGATCCAGGCGTCGACTTTTCAAATCGCCAAGTCCCATACGGACATCGATCTGGCCTTTCTGAGGTCTCACGGGTGGAAGGTGAACAGAGAAAAGAGTTCACTCTCCCCTCTCACAAGAGTTTCCTTCCTAGGAACTCTGATAGATTCAGTAGAAATAAAAAAAAATCTGACAGAGGTCAGGATATCAAAGCTTCTAACTTCTTGCCGTGCTCTTCATTCCACTTCTTGGCCGTCAGTGGCTCAGTGTATGGAAATGATCGGCCTGATGGTAGCGGCAATGGACATAGTTCTGTTTGCCCGCCTACATCTCAGACCACTGCAACTTTGCATGCTCAATCAGTGGGATGGGGACTACACAGATTTGTCTCCTCTGTTAAATCTGGATCAAGAGACCAGGGATTCTCTTCTCTGGTGGTTATCTCGGGTCCATCTGTCCAGGGGAATGAGTTTCCGCAGGCCAGAGTGGACTATAGTGACGACAGATGCCAGCCTTCTGGGCTGGGGCGCAGTCTGGAATTCCCTGAAGGCTCAGGGTTCGTGGACTCAGGAGGAGGCCCTCCTTCCGATAAACATTCTGGAGCTAAGAGCGATATTCAATGCTCTTCAGGCTTGGCCTCAACTGGCTGCGGTCAGATTCATCCGATTTCAGTCGGACAATATCACGACTGTGGCCTATATAAACCATCAGGGGGGAACAAGGAGGTCCCCTGGTAATGATGGAGGATTCCAAGATATTTTTTTGGGCAGAGGTTCACTCTTGCCATCTCTCAGCTATCCATATCCCAGGAGTAGAGAACTGGGAGGCGGACTTTCTAAGTCGGCAGACTTTTCATCCGGGGGAGTGGGAGCTCCATCCGGAGGTATTTGCCCAGCTGATTCAACTATGGGGCAAACCAGAACTGGATCTGATGGCGTCTCGTCAGAACGCCAAGCTTCCTTGTTACGGGTCCAGGTCAAGGGATCCCCAGGCAACGCTGATAGATGCTCTAGCAGTGCCCTGGTCCTTCAGCCGGGCTTATGTGTTTCCACCATTTCCTCTCCTCCCTCGTCTGATTGCCAAGATCAAGCAGGAGAGAGCTTCAGTGATTTTGATAGCACCTGCGTGGCCACGCAGGACTTGGTATGCAGATCTGGTGGACATGTCATCCTTTCCACCATGGACTCTGCCGCTGAGGCAGGACCTTCTACTCCAAGGTCCATTCAAACATCCAAATCTAATTTCTCTGCGTCTGACTGCTTGGAGATTGAACGCTTGATTTTATCAAAACGTGGTTTCTCTTAGTCGGTCATTGATACCTTGATTCAGGCTCGAAAGCCTGTCACCAGGAAAATCTATCATAAGATATGGTGTAAATATCTTCATTGGTGTGAGTCCAAGGGTTACTTGTGGAGTAAGTTCAGGATTCCTAGGATATTATCTTTTCTCCAAGAAGAATTGGAAAAGGGATTATCGGCTAGTTCCTTAAAGGGACAGATTTCTGCCCTGTCTATTCTTTTGCACAAGTGTCTGGCTGATGTTCCAGACGTTCAGGCGTTTTGTCAGGCTTTGGTTAGAATCAGGCCTGTGTTTAAACCTGTTGCTCCGCCATGGAGTTTAAATTTAGTTCTTAAAGTTCTTCAAGGGGTTCCGTTTGAACCTTTGCATTCCATAGATATCAAGCTTTTATCTTGGAAAGTTCTGTTCCTAGTAGATATCTCTTTGGCTCGAAGAGTTTGAGAGTTATCTGCCTTACAGTGTGATTCCCCTTATCTGATCTTCCATACAGATAAGGTAGTTTTGCGTACCAAACCTGGGTTTCTTCCTAAGGTGGTATCTAATAAGAATATCAATCAGGAAATTGTTGTTCCATCTCTGTGTCCTAATCCTTCTTCAAAGAAGGAACGTCTGTTACACAATCTTGACGTGGTTCGTGCTTTAAAGTTTTATTTGCAAGCTACTAAGGATTTTTGTCAAACATCTGCATTGTTTGTTGTCTATTCTGGAAAGAGGAGAGGCCAAAAGGCTTCGGCAACTTTTTGGCTGAGAAGCATAATCCGTTTAGTTTATGAGACTGCTGGCCAGCAGCCTCCTGAAATAATTACAGCTCATTCTACTAGAGCGGTAGCTTCCACATGGGCTTTTAAACATGAGGCCTCTGTTGAACAGATTTGTAAGGCGGCGACTTGGTCTTCGCTTCATACTTTTTCTAAATTCTGCAAATTTGATACTTTTGCTTCCTCGGAGGCCATTTTTGTGAGAAAGGTCTTACAGGCAGTGGTGCTGCCTTGTCCCTCCCTTCATCCGTGTCCTAAAGCTTTGGTATTGGTATCCCACAAGTAATGGATGAACCCATGGACTGGATACACCTTACAAGAGAAAACAAAATTTATGCTTACCTGATAAATTTCTTTCTCTTGTGGTGTATCCAGTCCACGGCCCGCCCTGTCACTTTAAGGCAGGTGTTTTTATTTTTAAAACTACAGTCACCACTGCACCCTATAGTTTCTCCTTTTTCTTACTTGTCTTCGGTCGAATGACTGGAGGTGGGGGTTAGGGGAGGAGCTATATAGACAGCTCTGCTGTGGGTGTCCTCTTGCAACTTCCTGTTGGGAAGGAGAATATCCCACAAGTAATGGATGAACCCGTGGACTGGATACACCACAAGAGAAAGAAATTTATCAGGTAAGCATAAATTTAGTGTTTTTTTTAAATTTTATTAGAGGGATTAGATTAGGTGTAATTAGTTTAAAAAACTTGTAATTATTTTATTATTTTCTGTAATTTAGTGTTTTTTTGTTGTACTTTATTTTATTTTATTGTAATTAATTTAATTTAGGTAATTTAATTATAGTGTAGTGTTAGGTGTAATTGTAACTTAGGTTAGGTTTTATTTTACAGGTAAATGTGTCTTTATTTTAACTAGGTAGCTATTAAATAGTTAATAACTATTTAATAACTATTGTACCTTAAAATAAATACCACGTTGCCTGTAAAAAATACAATGTAACTATTAGTTATATTTTAGCTAGCTTAGGGTTTATTTTATAGGTAAGTATTTAGTTTTAAATAGGAATAATTTTGTTGACAGGAGAGGGTATACCGCTCACTTTTAGGAAGACTCGTAATACCGGCTTTAGGAAAATCCTATTGAAAATATAGGATACGCAATTGACGTAAGTGGATTTGCGGTATGTTCGAGTCGCGCCAAAAAAGTGAGCTGTACACCTGTACCTGCAAGACTCGTAATACCAGCAGGTGTTAAAAAGCAGCGTTGGGACCTCTCAACGCTGCTTTTTAAGGCTAACGCAAAACTCGTAACCTAACAGAATGTTTCCTTGAGTTTTAATCTTGATGCTAAATTTTTATTTTCACGTTTTAGTAGGCAGGTAGTTCCAGACATGCTACTTCTGTGCATTTTCCCTCATCTAGGTGGTTAAAGGGATACTTAACCCTATATTATTTATTTGATTATTCGGATAGAGCATGCAATTTTAAGCAACTTTCTAATTTACTCATATTATCATTTTTTCTTCGTTCTCTTGCTATCTTTATTTAAAAAACAGTAATGTAACGCTTGTGAGCCAGCCCATTTTTTTATTCAGAACCTAGGTTATGCTTGCTTATTGGTGGCTGAATCATGAAAGAAAAAAAATTGGGTTTAGTATCCCTTTAAACAAAACTGGATTCTCCAGAGGAGCTTGTTGGATGTAAAAATAGGTTATCATTTTATGATAAAGCCAAACATTTATGTGTGCTGTGCACAAGTTAGAGTGAAGCATGTGTAAGGTACATATGCACTAATCAGTGCACCTGTGTCATGTAATGGAAGCAAGCCTTAGATTAAAAAATTAAATTATATATATATATATATATATATATATATATATACACACACTCACTGGCCACTTTATTAGGTACACCTGTTCAATTATTATTATTGGTTATTTGTAGAGCGCCTACAAATTCCTGCAGCGCTATGCTCAATTGCTTGTTAACACAAATTGCTAATCAGCCAATCACATGTCAGCAACTTAATGCATTTAGGCATCTATATGTGGTGAAGACGACTTGCTGAAGTTCAAACTGAGCATTAGAATGGGGAAGAAAGGGAATTGGAACGTGGCATGGTTGTTGGTGCCAGAAGGGCTCTTCTGAGTATTTAAAAACTGCTGATCTACTGGGATTTTCACGCACAACCATCTCTAGTATTTACAGAGAAGTTTCTGATAAAGAGAAAATATCCAGTGAGCGGCAGTTGTGTGGATGTCAATGTCTTGTTGATGTCAGAGGTCGGAGGAGAATGGGCAGACTGGTTTGAGATGATCGAAATCAACAGTAACTCAAATAACCACTGGTTACAAACAAGGTATGCAGAATACCATCTCTGAATGCACAACACGTCGAACCTTGTAGCATATGGGCTACAGCAGCAGAAGACCACACCGGGTGCCACTCCTGTCAGCTAAGAACAGGAAACTGAGGCTACAATTCGCACAGGTTAACCAAAATTGGACAATAGAAGATTGGAAAAATGTTGCCTGGTCTGATGAGTGTCAATTTCAGCTGCAACGTTCAGATGGTTGGGTCAGAATTTGGCGTAAACAACATGAAAGCATGGATCCATCCTGCCTTGTATCAATAGTTCAGGCTGGTGGTGGTGGTGTAATGGTGTGGGGGATATTTTCCCTGCACACTTTGGGCCCCTTAATACCAATTGAGCATTGTTTAAACGCCACGGCCTACCTGAGTATTGTTGCTGACATTTCCATCCCTTTATGACTACAGTGTACCCATCTTTTGATGGCTACTTCCAGCAGGTTAATCCACCATGTCACAAAGCTCAAATCATCTCAAACTGGTTTCTTGAACATGTCAATGAGTTCACTGTACTCCAGTGGCCTCCACAGTCACCAGATCTCAATCCAATAGAGCACCTTTGAGTTGTGGTATAACAGGAGATTCACATCATGAATGTGCAGCGGACAAATCTGCAGCAACTGCGTGATGGTATCTTGTCAATATGGGCCAAAATCTCTAAGAAATGTTTCTAACACCTTGTTGAATCTATGCCACGAAGAATTAAGGCAGTTCTGATGTCAAAAGGGGGTCCAACCCGCTACTAGCAAGATGTACCTAATAAAGTGGCCGGTGAATATATATATATATATATATATATATATATATATATATATATATATATATATACATACAAACAACACCCTATAACAAAGTATATATAATTATTATTTTAATGAGTGACAGAGGCACCTGTAATTTCAGCAGCTGCTTTTATTATCTAATACAGGATTGTGATTTTTTTTTATCCATTATATTTTAACATGTTAATAGCCACTGTCTAAATTTTGAGATAGGTAGTACAATTGTAACATAGGTTTAATTTTAAAATCAGCTTGTTTTATACATTTAAAGAAATACTGAACCCATTTTTTTCATGATTCAGATAGAGCATGCCATTTTAAGCATCTTTCTAATTTACTCCTATTGTCATTTTTTCTTCTTTCTCTTGCTATCTTTATTTGAAAAATAAGACATCTAAGCTAAGGAGCCAGACAATTTTTGGTTCAGTACTCTGGACAGCACTTGTTTATTGGTGGGTGAATTTATCCACCAATCATCAAGAACAACCCAGGTTGCGAACCAAAAATGGGCCGGCTTCTAAACTTAAATTCTTGCTTTTCAAATAAAAAAACAAGAGAATGAAGAAAAAATTATAATAGGAGTAAATTAGAAAGTTGCTTAAGATTGCATGCTCTATCTGAATCATAAAGGAAAAAAAAAAATAGGTTCAGTGTCCCTTTAATGCAAGGGAGAATATACCAGAAACATATACTTTCTGCCAAACAGAGAGGAAATACCACTCTCGTTTTGAAAGCTCTTATTTTATTCAGATCAACATTTGACAAATTTAAATAATATTATTGTATAATTCTATGTACCACACTACACATGAAATGGTGTACTCAAATACATAACATGTGACCTATAGATTATAGCAAGTGACAATTAAATATAAAGTGCACACTCACTATCCCAGGTAGACCTGCAACACCCAGCTGAAAAACATAGACCCCACAAGAAATACAGATGGGGAATGTATGGCCTACACTGGTTTTCTGCTAGCTTAATAAATGAAATAATCCAGATGCATTTTTATTTATTTATTTCCAAAAAATGTTATTTCCTTCTTAATATGAGGAGAGTCCACAACTTCATTCATTACATGTGGGAATTCAGAACCTGGCCACCAGGAGGAGGCAAAGACACCCCAGCCAAAGGCTTAAATACCTTCTCCACTCCCCTTATCCCCCAGTCATTCTTTGCCTTTCGACACAGGAGGATGGCAGAGAAGTGTCAGAAGATTCAGAGTAGTCTTTTATGGAGGGTAGTACTCTTCAGTATGGGACTGGATTTTTAAGTATACTTGTCAGCCTCTCAGTTAGAGCATTGACGAATGTTAGGGTCTGGAGATGCAGGGAGAGTCTTTCTGTGAAACCATCCAGACTTGAATTAACAGCTCCTAAGCAATCGGCAATTGTCGAGTTTCACTGCCTGCTTCTATCACTCCATGTCAATGTCAGGTGCTATGCTACAAGACTCTCCTACTTGAGAGGCTGTGTGTCTGTTTCACGGCGGTGATTCCGGTAAGATTGTTTCATTTTATACTCATAAGATAATGCAAGACGACAGGGTCACAGTGTGACTCCTTTTATCTGTATGAAATCAAAGGTTAATATCTCCGGAAGGGAATTATTGAATAGGGAGGATTTATGCAAAATTTTCCTTTTTAATTTTTTTGGTATGACATCAGGCAGATGTTGGAACATTCAGGTTCCACTTTTGTTTTTGGATAACTGTGCGGCCTGTTAGGTTTGACGCGCTTATTCCAGGAGCAGGAGCGGTCCTGCATGGCACACCATGTGACCGGGTGTGGTCTCATTGATTTCCTCTTTCTCTGTGGGGTCTGGGTCATAGGAGGTGGTGAGTGCTCCCAGCCATTGGCGGTATAAAGGTGCCGTTTATATTTTTCTATAGTCTACCTTAAAAGTACAAGCTATGGAGGACTCTAATACTTATATTAAATCTAAATACCTTAATCTAAAGGTAAATCTAATACCTGTTTTTATTGTGAGGAGGCTAGGGTATACCCGCCTGCTCAATTATGTTCCACATGCCTTGATAAAGTACTTATATCTAAGAAACCCATAATGTTTAGTACCACTGAACCATCTACCTCTGAGGGGTCTCTGTCCCATGACGTGCATTCCCTGCAGTCATCTCCTATTACACATGCAGCTTCCCATTGCACTGCTGATCCTCCTTCTGGAGGGGCCCTTTTACCGCCAGACTTTACTGAACAGCTACAAACGGCGGTGTCTGCGGCCTTCAGTGCTTTACCTCGCCCTGCTAAGCGCAAGTGAAAGGTCACATATTGCTATCCTTCCCAGGGGTCATCTACCAACTTGTTGGATTTATCCAATACTAGATTATCTGCTGATGAGGACGTCTCTGATACTTCAGAGGATGCTTTTTCTGGGTCGGAATCTGCTGCCTCTAAACCTCCAGCTGCAGAGGAACCAGACTTTAGATTTAGGATCGAGCACTTATGCTTTCTTTTAAAAGAGGTGTTGGCTACTTTAGAGGTTCCAGAACCTAAATTACCAGAGGAACCTTCTATTTCTAAGCTTGATAAGGTCTATGAGGACAGGGTGGTGCCACAGACTTTCACGGTTCCTGTAAAAATGTCAAATATTATTAAGAATGAATGGAAGAGACTTGGATCTTATTTTTCCCCTTCTTCCTTTAAGAAATTGTTCCTGGTTCCGGACTCTCAATTAGAGTTGTGGGGTTCCATCCCTAAGGTGGATGGAGCTATCTCCATGCTTACTAAGCGCACTACTATCCCGCTTGAGGATAGTTCGTCATTTAAGGAGCCCATGGATAAGAAGCTAGAAACTATGTTAAGAAAGATGTTTCAGCACACAGGGTGGGTGGTGGAGGTTGAGTTATGAGGCGTGAAACTGTCATTGATGTCGAGGATCTTATGGTGGAAGTGTGCAGCGAGGGTATTGCAGAGGTCCTGGGAGGGTGAAATGTTGGTGGTATCGCTGTTGGGTTTAGAGAATTCCTTGATGACTGAGAACAACTCCTTGCTGTTTTGTGCATTAGAGTTGAGCATTATTCGCTTAGCATATGAAACAGCGGGACATAAGCCTCCTTAGAGGTTTACAGCTCATTCAACCAGAGCTGTGGCTTCATCTTGAGCCTTCAAGAATGAGGACTCTATGAAGCAGATTTGTAGGGCGGCTATTTGGTCCTCCTTACATACCTTTTCAAAATTTTATAAATTTGACTATTTTGCTTCGGCTGAAGCAGCTTTTGGGAGAAAAGTTTTGCAGGCTGTGGTGCCCTCAGAATAGGGTCCGCCTCTCTTTTTACCCTCCCGTTTTCTTTCTGTGTCCTCTAGAGCTTGGGTATATGTTACTCACAAGCACGTTTTCTCCGTTGGGCAGACCTAAATTTGTTTTTGTTCTTCTGGCATCGTTATACCCTGATATTTCTCCTACTGTTCCTTTTTTTCCCTCAGCAGAATGACTGGGGGATGAGGGGAGTGGGGGAGGTATTTAAGCCTTTGACTGGGGTGTCTTTGCCTCCTCCTGGTGGCCAGGTTCTGAATTCCCACAAGTAATGAATGAAGCCATGGACTCTCCTCATACAGAAGGAAAGGAAATTATCTGGTAAGCATAATTTATGTTTTTAATCATTTTTAATAGTCTGTATAGCTGCGGATAACATTTATTATTATTATATAAGATAATTTAATTGTTCCCATATTTTTGGATGAGTAGAAACTTTGTAAGACAGCTAAAAAAAAAAGCTTTGTCTTTTTCATACTTGTGTGAAATGTTTTGTATAGACTATTACACAGAGAATGCTAATCCCTTTGCCCTATCACAGGGATTTCTAGAACCCTCAATCTCCTGCACATTTATAGAATTTAGTTTTATTAAAAACATGGTAGATGTGAAATTTGTCTCTAGCTTATGAGAGATTCTTATTTCTATACAAGAAAGAAAACAGAGAGACACTCAACTGAGAATGAACAGCCAGAAGAAAAAAAAGTCCCTATTTGTACCACTTAGGGTCTCTCAATGTGTTTTTGCACACAGGAGAATTATCCAGCAGCATATCAGTCTGATCCTGCCAAAAAAAAGGCCATCCTTAAATCCTTTTTCACAAGTTACAGATGATGCAACACATCCATGAACCTGTGTTCTTTCTTGTTAAAATGTATTTTGCCTGCATGTGGATCATATGCTCCAATATCGTGGGATGGCAATCAAAATATAGTGATGCCAAAGTGTCATACACAGGAGATGCCCTCCACCGGCTGTATCCTGCTCTAGAAAGGCAATGTGGAACACTTTTAACAAGTAAGGGCAGTTTATTTTTGCATTAGGATATTCCTTTGAGTTGAAAGATTTGTATGACTCAAATAGTCTATGCCAATTTAGAATATGATATGGCTGCTGCTTTGCGTACATGAGGTTGTGTGTGTGTGGACACTTCTATGAGTGCGCTTATACTTTACCTAGTCTAATTCTTAATAGTTACTTTGCTAGATTTGCTCGGTATGACATATACTTACTGAATGTTACCTTATTAGTAAATGTCACTAAATATAATTGTATTAACTCTGGTGTCAGGGTTGGTCAGTTAAAGTACATTTTGTTTACGTTGAATACTATTGACATTTTTGGGCTTCCAGTTTAAAGTGATAGTAAACACCTAGAATAACATATCAACCAACTCTTAACATTTTTTTAAAACAAATTAACATCCTTTTTACCACAATTATGTTTCAATAGCCAAACTCCACCCGTTTGCCTTGTTTGGAGAAGCCAATCTGGGCTTTAATCCACAGAAAACAAGGCTAGCCACCGTCATAAAGTTAATAAAAAAAGATATTTCTCTTGTTAGGTGTATCCAGTCCACGGATCATCCATTACTTGTGGGATATTCTCCTTCCCAACAGGAAGTTGTTGATCCGTGGACTGGATACACCGCAAGAGAAATAAATTTATCAGGTAAGCATAAATTATGTTTTTTACCCATTCCCCAGTTTTGCATAACAACACTGTTATAGAAATACACTTTTTACCTCTGTGATTACCTTGTATCTATGCCTCTGCAAACTGCCGCCTTATTTCAGTTCTTTTGACAGACTTGCATTTTAGCCAATCAGTGCTTACTCCAGGGTAACTTCACATGCATGAGCTCAATGTTATCTATATGAAACACATAAACTAATTCCATCTAGTGGTCAAAATGCATTCAGATTAGAGGCAGTCTTCAAGGACTAAGAAATTAGCATATGAACCTCCTAGGTTTAACTTTCAATTAAGAATAACAAGAGAACAAAGCAAAATTGGTGATAAAAGTAATTTGGAAAATTGTTTAAAATTACATGCCCTATTTAAATCATGAAAGTTTTTTTTGGACTTGACTGTCCCTTTAAGGTTTTGCAACGGGCTCCGTTTGAGCCTATGCATGAAGTTGACCGTAAATTGTTGTCCTGGAAGGTTCTTTTTCTACTGGCTATTGCTTCTGGGTGCAGAGTATCTGAGATCGCGGCCTTGCAATGCGAGCCTCCTTATCTGGTGTTCCATTCTGATAAGGCTGTCCTACATACTAAGTTAGGTTTTCTTCCTAAGGTCGTGTCAGACCGCAACATCAATCAAAGGAACGTTTGCTTCTTAATTTGGACGTGGTTCGTGCCTTGAAGTTCTATCTTCAGGCTACTAAGGATTTTAGACAAACTTCTGCCTTGTTTGTTGTCTATTCCGGGAAGCTTAAGGGTCAGAAGGTCTCTTCGACTTCCTTATCGTTTTGGTTAAGGAGTGTTATTCGCTTAGCTTATGAGACAGCTGGGCGTAAACCTCCTCAGAGGATTACGGCTCATTCTACTAGAGCAGTGGCTTCCTCTTGGGCCTTTAAGAATGAGGCCTCTATGGATCAGATTTGTAAGGCGGCTACCTGGTCCTCCCTACATACTTACATAAATTTTACAAGTTTGATGTTTTTGCTTCGGCTGAAGCAGCTTTCGGGAGAAATGTTTTGCAGGCTGTGGTGCCCCTTAGATTTGGGTCTGCCTCTCTTTTTGTCCCTCCCGTTAACATTTAGTGTCCTCTAGAGCTTGGGTATAGTTTTCCCAACAGTAAGTAATGATGCTGTGGACACTCCTTATATTAAGAAGGAAAACATAAATTATGCTTACCAGATAATTTATTTCCTTCTGTATAAGGAGAGTCCACGGCGTGTTCTCCAATGGGCGACCCTCTAAATTATGTTTTTCTTCTGGCACCATTTTTACCTTGATATTTCTCCTACTGTTCCTTGTTCCCTCGGCAGAATGACTGGGGGATGGGGGAAGTGGGAAAGGTATTTAAGCCTTTTGCTGGGGTATCTTTGCCTCCTCCTGGTAGCCAGGTTCAATATTTCCCAACAGTAAGGAATGATGTCGTGGACTCTCCTTATACAGAAGGAAATTAAATTATCTGGTAAGCATAATTTATGTTTTTATTTTCAGTAGTGTAGTGGTCTCCCCATCTCCCTTATCTTTATTTAGGGATCCTCCACCCACCTTTTTCTGTAGTGTAGCTGCCCCATCCCGCCCGCTCCCTTTATTTTATTTTTGACGCAGTGTAGGGCCCTCCCACTCCCTCTTCCCTCCCCCCTCCACTGCTGGACCGCCCACCCGCCTCCTGGATTCCCTCCCACACCCTATATTTTTAAACAATTACAATTCTGGAGTAGACTGTCCGTTTAAAGACTGATGGAATGACACTGACGATTGACTATCTATGTCTATGAGAAACACCAATGCATGTATTTATGTCACTTTTGATTACCTTTTTATAATGTCAAAGATTTATTGGTTTGTAAGTTTATTTCCCATATATTTTAACAGATATCTCTTCTCTTATAAATAAATATATAATTTGAAAACTGTAAAAGACTCAGAAATATTGAAATCTCTTCTTTATAAATTTATATATCTATACTATAATCGCGTTTGTAACGCGTCCATCGGTGTCGCCAGTTGCGCATGCATCCTCAAAGGAATGTTGGCTGCGCTAGGCAGCCAAAAGAATATTAACCACCGGGATGCAGCATAGGCAAACCGGAAGCCTTAAAAAAAAAAAACATGTAACAGCCTGCAAGAAATAAATAAAAAACAAGTAACCACCCGCACGAAGTATAACAAAAAAAAACTCCTGCGCGAAGTATTAACAAACACCTTAACCGTGAACCCCCACATCGCAAAACAAAGTAATTAACCCCTAATCCGCATGTAACATAATTAAAATATTAACCCCTTAACCATCAATCACCCACATCGCAATAAACCTAATTAACCTATTAACTCCTAAACCGCAAAACCCCCACATCGCAATAAACTTAACTAACCCCTAAAGCGCCAAACCCTCCACAACGCAAATAACTAATTTAATTACTAAGCCCCCTAACCTAACAACCCCTAAATTAACCCCAATTACTACTAAATTACAATTAAAATGAAAAAAAAAACCTAACATTAAATTACAAAAAAATAAAAAAAGTCTGCGTAACATTGCAGAATAAACTAAATTATCAAAATAAAAAACAATTATACCTAATCCCTATGAAAATAAAAAAGCCCCCCTAATCTAAACTACCAATACCCTTTTAAAGGGCCTTTTTTAGGGCATTGCCCTAAATTAAACAGCTCTTATACCTCTAAAAAAAAGTTAGTGTTAGGATTTTTTTATTTTTAATATTAGGGATTTAATGGGCTGGAAAAGAGCTGATTGCCCTTTTAAGGGCAGTAAAAGAGCTGAGTGCCCTTTTAAGGGCAATACCCATACAAATGCCTCTTTAGGGGCAATGGGTAGTTTAGGTTTTTTTTTATTTTGGAGGGTTTGGTGGGTTGTTTTTTTTTACTGTTAGGGGTAATTGGTAATTTGTTTAGGTAAAATAGCTGTTTATCTTAGTGCAATGCCCTACAAAAGCCATTTTAAAGGCTATTGGTAGTTTAGTATTAGATCAAGTGCCCTCAGTAAAGCCCAACCACAAATAAAACTGGAGAGATGCTGTACATAACACTCCAGTATGCATTACTACTACTCTTAAAGGGACAGTCAACACCAGAATTTTTGTTGTTTAAAAAGATTGATAATCCCTTTATTACCCATTCCCCAGTTTTGCATAACCAACACAGTTATAAAAATATTTTTTTTACCTCTGTGATTACCTCGTATCTAAGCCTCTAACTCACTGAATGCTCAAAAAGGGCAGAAATCTCCAGCACTGCTAGATCTCTCTGTTTTTATTTGGGGGGGGGGGGGATTTTTTATTTTTATAGGGGAATTAGTTTAGGTTTAAATTTTTTATTTTGGATAGCTTTGTTTATTTTTTTCTGTAATTTTACTTTTTTTTTTTTTTGTAATTTTAGCTTTATATATATATATATATATATATATATATATATATATGTGTATATATACCACTGTGTTTTGAAAATCCAGTGAGTGCAGACATTTTGCTTCCTATCACATGGAAACTCGGAGTGTGCGATTTATGGACTTATATATAGAATATATTTCTTCTCACATAATACACCTATTACCAACTAATTACTCCTAGTCTCACTTTAGGAGCTTAGAACGTTGGGTGAAGCTCACATCTTAGTACAATTCCACCAGAAGAAAAAATAAATCTCACGTCACATTCTTACATCTTAAAAAGGTATCAGCGTAATTTGCTAAATAGCTGGTGACCACCCAACAATCATGTGTGTTGTGTTCTCAGATGGAATAACTGCAAGCTAACATTAAACATAAAGGGACTAGGTTAGTGACATCTGTACATTGTAGTTGTTTTTCTTCAGTTTTTCTATGTCTGATCCTGTCTTATGTCTTCATTTCAAGGGATATTCCAAAAATGTAGAAAATGCCTTTTGCTGGTACTGTAGCTGAAACAGATGGTGATATACATTGTAATACTTAGTACTGTGAATTTAAAAGAACAGTCAAATTAACAGGTTATTTATTTTTTATAGGGAATATTACATTCCTTGCATTACAGTTTTCTCTGTGCATAAGAAGAGAGTTTAATATAGACATGTTGTGAAACATAATTTGTTTATGAGTTCACACATACCTCCCAACATTTCAAAATTCAAAAGAGGGACAGACAGCTGGCCAGATGCGCTCAGTGTAAAAAACAGACCCACTCAGAAGAGCACAGAGAGCGGTCTGGAAAACACTCTTTTTTTATAACAATTCACCGGCAATATTAGGTTCTATAAATCTAGCACTAATATAATGTTATATAATTCTGCACTATGTGCAGAATTATATAACATTATTTTCTATGTTTACTGGCCCTTTAAAGTTAGCAAAAATGCACAGTAACACACTACATAGCATACACTTACACATGCACATACACACACACTACATAGCATACACTTACACATGCACATACACACACACTACATAGCATACACTTACACATGCAGATACACATACACTACATAGCATACACTTACACATGCAGACACACATACACTACATAGCATACACTTACACATGCAGATACACACGCACTACATAGCATACATTTACACATGCAGATATACACACACACACTACATAGCATACACTTATACATACAGATACACACACTACATAGCATACACTTATACATACAGATACACACACATACAATACATAGCATACACTTACACATGCAGACACACATACACTACATAGCATACACTTTTACATACAGATACATACACACACTACATAGCATACACTTTTACATACAGATACACACACACACTACATAGCATACACTTATACATGCAGATACACACACACTACATAATATACACTTATACATGCAGATACACACACTTCATAGCTTACATTTATACATGCAGACACGCACATTACGTAGCATACACTTATACATGCAGATACACACACACTTATACATACAGATACACACACTACATAGCATACACTTATATATGCAGATACGCACACACACACACACTACATAGCATACACTTACACATACAGATACACACACACTACATAGCTTACACTTATACATGCAGATACACACACACTACATAGTATACATTTATACATGCAGACACACACATTACATAGCATACACTTATACATGCAGATACACACACACACTTATACATACAGATATACACACACACACTACACAGCTTACACTTACACATGCAGAAACACACACTGTAACTCCTTGTATGGGGTCCTGGGGTTGGCAAGCACATTAGCTGGCAGTCTGAGGCTGCCACTGTTCGTTACCCTGGTGTTAGCACTGCTCATCATATAAAACTGAAGGCATGCTAGTATTATCACCAGGGGTTAGACGTCATCACTACCAGGGGTTAGAGGTCAGAGGGTATACAGCCTTCCTACTCCTGCTTAACCCACACACCATTACTTTTCCCCAATAAATCTAACCGGTATATAATCCTGGGAGAGAAAAGCCAGCTGCTTCTGAGTATGTGCCCAATAGAATTTAACCCCTTAAAGACAGAGGACGTACCAGGTACGTCATAGAAAAAACTTCCCTTAATGACAGTTGACGTACCTGGTATGTCCTCTGTTGTCTGAAGTGCTGGAAGCGATCTTGATAGCTTCCAGCTGCTTACAAGGTATTGTAGTGATGCCTCAATATTGAGGCATCACTACAATCCCCCATTTTACATACCGATGCAGAAAGGGCCACTCTGTGGCCCCATCTGCATCGGCTATGTATGTTTTACAATTAGTGGCTGGGTGGGTGCTGCTTTTAACTAATATAACCTCAATATTGAAATTACTACCCGATCTCTATTTCTTTGTGTTTGCTGCCGGTCCGGCTGTTGCGGCAGGGGGGGCGTGGGGGGGACGGGTGCGAGCGCGTTCGCGCGTACGCAAAATTTACAGCCCACTCAAAAAAAAAAAGATCGATCTAGATGCAGTGGCATCTTTGTTCTTTAATAAGGGATCTGGGAGGGGGAGGGTTGAATATTATTTAGGGGGGCCAGCTACACTACAGCAAACATATATTTTATATTAAAAAAGTTAAAAAAAAAAAAAACTATTTTGGGGGGCAAATTGGGTACTGGCAGACAGCTGCCAGTACCCAAGATGGCGGCATATAGACAGAGGGGGAGGGTTAGAAAGATGTAAGGGGGGATCAGGGAGGTTGTGGGGTAAGGGGGGATCTATCACTGCAGACTTTATGCCAAAAAATAAAAAAAATTAAAAAAAATATTTTTATTTCAGTACTGGCAGACTTTCTGCCAGTACTTAAGATGGCGGTGACAATTGTGAGGTGGGGAGGGAAGAGAGCTGTTTGAGGGGGTCAGGGGGGGATCAGGGGGTGGGATGTGTCAGGTGGGAGGCTGATCTCTACACTAAAGCTAAAAATTAACCCCACAAGCTACCTAATTAACCCCTTAACTGCTGGGCATATTAAAAGTGTGGTGCGCAGCAGTATTTAACGGCCTTATTATTACCAAAAAGCAACACCAAAGCCATATATGTCTGCTATTTCTGAACAAAGGGGATCCCAGAGAAGCATTTACAACCATTTGTGCCATATTTGCACAAGCTGTTTGTAAATAATTTCAGTGAGAAACCTAAAATTGTGAAAAATTTAAGTTTTTTTTTTTTTATTTGATCGTATTTGGCGGTGAAATGGTGGCATGAAATATACCAAAATGGGCCTATATCAATAATTTGGGTTGTCTACTACACTACAGTAAAGCTAAAATTAAACCTAAAAGCTCCCTACAAGCTCCCTAATTAACCCCTTCACGGCTGGGCATAATACACGTGTGGTGTGCAGCGGCATTTAGCGGCCTTCTAATTACCAAAAAGCAACGCCAAATCCATATAGGTCTGCTATTTCTGAACAAAGGGGATCCCAGAGAAGTATTTACAACCATTTATGCCATAATTGCACAAGTTGTTTGTAAATAAATTCAGCGAGAAACCTAAAGTTAGTGAAAAAAATTGTGAAAAAGTCAACAATTTTTTTTATTTGATCGCATTTGGCGGTGAAATGGTGGCATGAAATATACCAAAATGGGTCTAGATCAATGCTTTGGGATGTCTTCTAAATATAAATATATACATGTCAAGGGATATTCAGGGATTCCTGAAATAGCAAAGTGCTACTTGTATTTATGGCCCTATAACTTGCAAAAAAAGCAAAGAACGTGTAAACATTGGGTATTTCTAAACTTGGGACAAAATTTAGAAACTATTTAGCGTGGGTGTTTTTTGGTGGTTGTAGATGTGTAACAGATTTTGGGGGTAAAAGTTAGAAAAAGTGTGTTTTTTTTTCCATTTTTTCCTCATATTTTATCATTTTTTTTTAGTAAATTATAAGATATGATGAAAATAATGGTATCTTTAGAAAGTCCATTTAATGACGAGAAAAACTGTATATAATATGTGTGGGTACAGTAAACGAGTAAGAGGAAAATTACAGCTAAACGCAAACACTGCAGAAATGTAAAAATAGCCATTGTCATTAAGGGTAAGAAAATTGAAAAATGGTCCGGTCATTAAGGGGTTAAATATTTTTTATTTTTTTTTATGCATGGGCCAACGAGGGACAGATGGCTTGCAACCAGCGGGACAGACCCCTAAAATCGGGACTGTCCCGCGAAAATCGGGACAGTTGGGGGGTATGGACAAATTTGTAAATTTGTATTTAATTGTAAAATATTTTAGTCATTTCTCTTCTATTTTAATATATGTAAACGAACTACAACTTCGATTTGATAGCTAGACCCTTTACAAGGCTTATTGAAATTAAAACACGTAAACTTGTTTAACAGCATGCCCTTATCATAATTATAATTTATCCAGTCAGCTGAATTTCTCAGTGGATAATATTCTTGCCAGGCCTTAGTTTACCCGAAAATGCCAATGTATTGTTAGTCATGGAAATATCATTGTAATAGTGATAATCTGATGGCATAGATGACTCCTGAATGTAATGGGAAATGCCAAAACAGCAATGCAGCTATATGAGTCTTTCTTGTTTTGCATAGAAACACATATGGTACTTCATCGGTTGCGCCTTACAACTTGCACCCTCGTGATGCCTCACCCATATTTATTTATATTTCATTAGGGCACGACTAGTAAACTTTATAATTAAAGGGATATAAAACCCAATTTTTTTCTTTCATGATTCAGTCAGAACATCCAATTTTAAACAATATTCCAATGTACTTTTATAATCACATTTTCTTTGTTTTTGTATTATCCTTTGTTGAAAAACAGGAATATAAGTTCAGATGTGTGCACATGTCCAATTTTGGTTCAGAAACTTGGGTTACGCTTGCTTATTGGTGGCTAAATGTAGCCACCAATAAGCAAGCACTATCCAGGCTGCTGAACCTAAAATGGGCCGGCTCCTAAGCTTTACATTCCTGCTTTTTAAATAAAGATAGTAAGAGAACCAAAAAAAATTATAATAGGAGTAAATTAGAAAGTTGCTTAAAATTGCATATTCTGTCTAAATCATGACAAAAAAAATAGGTTTAGTATCCCTTTAATGTTTAATTTGTGGTTTTAGAAATATATGGTGCATTAAATGTACAAGACCATGAAAACAAATATATGCACCAATATATATTAATGGGATAGTAACGTTAACATTTAAAAATTCATGATTCAGACAGAGCATGCAGCTTTCCAATATACTTCTATTATTTAATTTGCTTCATTTTTGGTATCCTTTGTTGAAAAGCATAACTAGGTTGTCTCAGAAGCAGAAATGTACTACTAGCTGCTGATTGGTGGCTGAACAAATATGCCTGATGACATTGGTTCACGTATGTTCAGCTAGCTCCCAGTAGTGCATTGCTGTTCCTTCAACAAAGGATACCAAGTGAATGAAGCAAATTTGATAATGAAAGTAACTGTTCTTTCTTTTATAAGATATGACGAGTCCACGGATTTCATCCTTTCTTATGGGATAACGCCTCCTGCAGGAAGGGGCAAAGAGCACCACAGCAGAGCTGTATATATAGCTCCTCCCTTCCGTCCCACCCCAGTCATTCTCTTTGCCTGTGTTAGTGATAGGAAGAGGTAAAGTGAGGTGTTAGTTTAGATTCTTCAATCAAGAAGTTTTTTTATTTTAAAATGGTGCCAGTGAGTACTATTTTTCTCAGGGGGAAATTGTCAGTCACTTAATTCCTCAGAGGAATGGAGACATCTTATTTCTCTTGTAAAGTGTATCCAGTCCACGGATCATCCATTACTTGAGGGATATTCTCCTTCCCAACAGGAAGTTGCAAGAGGATCACCCACAGCAGAGCTGCTATATAGCTCCTCCCCTAACTGCCATATCCAGTCATTCTCTTGCAACTCTCAACAAGCATGGAGGTAGTAAGAGGAAAGTGGTGAAATGTAGCTGTTATCTTGCTTCAATCAAAAGGTTTTACAGGCAGTGGTACCTTCCGTTTAAGTACCTGCCTTGTCCCTCCCTTCATCCGTGTACTTTAGCTTTGGTATTGGTATCCCACAAGTAATGGATGATCCGTGGACTGGATACACCTTACAAGAGAAAACATAATTTATGCTTACCTGATAAATTTATTTCTCTTGTGGTGTATCCAGTCCACGGCCCGCCCTGTCATTTTAAGGCAGGTATTTTTTAATTTTAAACTACAGTCACCACTGCACCCTATGGTTTCTCCTTTCTCTGCTTGTTTTCGGTCGAATGACTGGATATGGCAGTTAGGGGAGGAGCTATATAGCAGCTCTGCTGTGGGTGATCCTCTTGCAACTTCCTGTTGGGAAGGAGAATATCCCACAAGTAATGGATGATCCGTGGACTGGATACACCACAAGAGAAATAAATTTATCAGGTAAGCATAAATTATGTTTTTTCTGCCCTGATGTTGATGATCTTAGCAAACATTATCTAAGATCCTACTGGTTTCCACAGAGCAGTTGAAGGTAGTGTACGAGAAATATCTTCAGTGTAGAGAACCGTGTCATGCTACAAGCAGCATTGAGGTGTGTTCAGTCATTTGTTTCTGGGGAGACTTGATGCATCAGAACAGGCTGACATGATTCCCTATCTGGGGAGGGGTAATCAGTATGCACTATATGTATGGAAATGGTGTACCTGGGATTCCCTTTTATATTAATTGCTAAATATGTCTAAGGATATCATTTAGGTATATTCAGTGTGGGCTAGACGCTGGGAGATGTGGTTGCTGTCTAAGGTTTCTTCTTTATTTATTGTTTTTGCTGGAAAGCGTAGGGGCCAGAAAGCTACAGCTACCTCTCTTTCTTTTTGGCTGAAGAGTATCATCCGTCTGGCATATGAGACTGCTGGCCAGCAGCCTCCTGAAAGAATTACGGCTCATTCCACTAGGGCTGTGGCTTCTTCATGGGCATTTAAAAACAATGCTTCTGTTGAACAGATTTGCAAGGCTGCAACTTGGTCGTCTCTTCACACTTTTTCCAAATTTTGCAAATTTGATACTTTTGCTTCATCTGAGGCTGTTTTTGGGAGAAAGGTTCTTCAAGCAGTGGTGCCTTCCATTTAGGTTCCTGTCTTGTCCCTCCCTTTCATCCGTGTCCTATAGCTTTGGTATTATATCCCATAAGTAAGGATGAAATCTGTGGACTCATCATATCTTGTAAAATAAAAGGAAATTTATACTTACCTGATAAATTTATTTTATGATATGACGAGTCCACGGCCCACCCTGTCATTTCTAAGACAGGTATGTATTTTTTTTTGTTAAACTTCAGTCACCTCTGCACCTTTGGCATTTCCTTTCTCTTCCTAACTTCGGTCGAATGACTGGAGTGGGAGGGAAGGGAGGAGCTATATATACAGCTCTGCTGCTCTGCTCTTTGCCACTTCCTGCTAAACAGGAGGCGTTATCCCATAAGTAAGGATGAAATCCGTGGACTCGTCATATCGTAAAAGAAATAAATTTATCAGGTAAGCATAAATTTCCTTTTTATGTTGTAAAATTGTATGCTCCTTCTGAATCATGAAAGAAGAATTTGGGGTTTCATGTCCCTTTAAAGGGACATTAAACACTAAACACATACTACATAGAATGATGCATTTAAAGAAAAGATTAGTCTGAGAATAACATGTAGATGTATTTTATAAAGTTTCATTAGTTGTTTAAATAGTGACAAAATAAGAGTAAAGTTTGAGTGTCTATAAAACAATGAGAGCTGCCATATTGTAACTTAGGTTACCTTCTGTGGCCAATTAGGTTCAATCATAAATAGGTCACCAGAGTGTGCAGCCAATGGCTGTGTGGAATATAACAGTGTTGTGCACTTCCATTTCTAACAGGAACTGAAAAGCTCACAATTTCAGAATGAAATTACAGGAAAAGAGGACAAAATAAATAATGAAAGTATATTGCAGTTTTTTTCTATATATACAATTTTTCATTTTATATTACCATCTCAAAGTGATTAATGTCCCTTTAATTGTTTCCAGCATAGATTTAATTAATTAAATTATTTAATTTTATTTAGCCATAATTATTATTTTTGGCTAAATATCATATATAAATAGAGACAGACAGAAATACACACACACACACACACACAGACGTTCAAATGCAACAACTTCTCATTTAAATGTTTATATGTTTAAAGTGTTTGGGGATCCATTTAAAATTGCCCTTTTTTTTAATAAACGCCTTTTATGCATTCTTCCAGTTTACTGTCAAACAAGTATACATTTTTTTCCTTTACCATTATTTATGAATTTTTTGAACTCTGTACATTTTGCATGTGAAACATTCTCTCCTCTGAACAGAGCTAAGTCTAGTGATTATTTTTCAAAGTCTTCTTTCAAGTGTATTGAACTTCTAAATGAATTTTGGAAAGAAGGGGGGAAACCCATGTGACTGTTTGTTTACATTAAAAAGAAAAAAAGAAGCATTTGCTTACAATATCTGTAGATGATTTATACTTTGAGTTGAGAGTAATTCTTTTCATGCTGACAAGTTTATGGTGAGTATTAAACTCCTGTGTGTGCACTCATCAGCCAGGGCAGAGTATACTCTATAGCTTCCTGATTTTCATTCTGGGTGGTGTGTGGGGGTAGGTTTGGGATGGAAGGAGATCAGGCTCTGGGCAGTGGTTTAGGGGGGACGTTTAAAACTAGTTAATCATTTTTACCACTCTCAGATTAGGCGTACAAGAGCAATAGGTACAAAACACCACTTGTTAATGTTTACATAGGCACAAACAGTGGTAGAAGTGTTTAGTCCTTGGGGAAGCTCAGTGATTGAACAAGAACGTTCAAGTTATTTTGATAAGATGTTGCACCATGTGGCCAAAAAACTGCGATCATCTTGGGGCCTTCAGGCAGGCCAAGGATGAAGACCTTATGTGTTTTGTTCTTCCTGATGAACAAAGATAAATTTTACTAGGAAAATAAACCGTGCATTTGGACTAATTTGCAATACATTGGTGAAAGAATTAAATTATTTATTTTAGGACTTGGCGTGAGAAGGTGTGGGAAAACTGTAGAATGTTATTTCTGTGGAACTGTAGCAGAAAATGAATTCATAAGCACAATTAATGATAGAACACCATCAAAACATAAATATGGGAACTTATTTAGATAAATATTGCAGTCACATGCTATTTGATTGTACATCCTAAAATAGGGGCTAATATTTAAACTGCATGCTAGAGATTTTTACGCCCACGAACAATCCATAAAGAATGTTTTTAAGAGCAAAAAGAATGAAAATAAAACAGTTGTCATTTTGCACTATACTATGCAACTTACCTTGGGACGCCTGGGGGGTGTAATGATCTTTTTTTCTGATTTGACCTTTTCTAAGTGTGAATTTTTGTTGAATATTTGTTGATTGTATGTTGCAGGGTGAATATTGCTTTTGGCTCTGTTTAGCGGATTCGCATGGTGGTTGGGGATAGTGTGAATGTGAATGGATGCACATTTGTACCCTTCATATGAAAAATTGTTTACCCTGTTGTGGTGAATATATTACAATGAAACATTTATTACTAAGACTCGTTTGCTGGGATTTATTAATTTGATATTATTTCAGAGTAAGGGACCTGACTCTATCCCGTGCATATTGTCAGATAGGATCAGCTGATAGATAGTGCTGTCACTTGCTATTTATATTTTAACTGGTATTCAGGTCTATGCTCCACATTGATTTTTCAGGGCTTAATAGTTTTGAATGGGTACGCAAATTTGAATACACATTTTGCCCTAGATTACAAGTGAGGCGCTACCTTAATATGCACCCGTAAAGAGGCAAATTTGCCTGTTTACGGGCGCACGTTAAATAACCAGCCGTTACAAGTGGCTAGTTAATGTGAAAGCGAGCTTGTGTTATCACTTTGCGCTAAGCGCAATTAACCAGAGGTCAGACCTCTGGTTAAAAATAAAAAGTTGCCCTAATTGCCCCCAAGAACTTTTTTTTTTTTTTTTTTTTAAACTGCATGAAGCCGTTAAAAGGAGTGAGGGGATGTAGAAAACACATTTTTAAAAACGGGCATGTAAACTGCTTTTGCATGGCACGTTATGCACATATAAACACATACATATACATGTATATAAGCATTATGTGTTGGTATTACTGAGTGGAACGCAAATATCACACTCGCGTAAGCGCAATATTTGATTATACTCAGAATCCTAAATGCATTTAATGCAGCAAAATAATTTAGCATATTGTCACATGTGGTTTAATATTCAAACTATACAATATTAATATAAAATGCCATATATTATATCTCAAGACCTGCTCTTAAAGGGATATGAATCCCAAAAAATGTATTTTGTGATTCAAACAGACCCCATCATTTTAAAAAGGTTTTCCATTTACTTCTATTATCAAATTTGTTATCTAGTGCTCTCGCATATGGTTAACATTCTTGCCACACTGCTGCGTGCTCCTGAGGTTGCGCCCCTGCTTTTTAACAAAATATACCACAAAAACAAAGAGAATTGATAATAGAAGTAAATTAGAAGATTGATTAAAATTGTTTGCCTTATCTGAATTATGAAAGAAATATTATGTGTCCCTTTAATAAATTCACATTAATTATGTAAAGGGATCTGTAAAAATCTTCAAAGAGATATAGGTAGGACTGTGGCAGAAACTATCCACCTTGGAAAAACAGTACAGCTGATTTGAAAAATGTTAGAAAAAGTGAATTGAAACTGTAAATTGTATTTAGCCAAAAAAAGTATGAGGCACCTTTAAAGGGACAGTCAACTCCAAAAATATTATTGTTTAAAAAGATAGATAATCCCTTTATTACCCATTCCCCAATTTTGTACAGAAAACATGGCTATATTAATACACTGTTTACCTCTGTGATTACCTTGTATCTAAGCATCTACTGACAGCCCCCTGATCACATGACTTTTTATTTATTATGTATTGACTTGCATTTTAGCCAATTAGTGCTGTGTTGTGCACTGGCGTGAGCACAATGTTATCAATATGGACCACATGAACTAGCACTCTCCTGTTGTGAAACACTAATAAAAAAGTATGTGATAAGAGGCTGTCTGTAGTGGCTTAGGAACAGGCAGAAATTTAGAGGTTTAAATGTTATAAAGTATAATAATATAACAATGTTGTTTGTGCAAAGCTGGGGAATGGGTAGTAAAGGCATTTTCTATCTTTTTAAACAATAACATTTTTGGTATTGACTGTCCCTTTAAACTATATTTGCCACAAATGTTATGGAAGCAGAATAATTCATCTTGGCCATTTAAACCTTTGGTGCACACACTAATACATTAAAATCTATCCGGCTCAAGCACCTCAATACACTGCAGCACGCACATGGTTTGCCACACTGCTTCATATTTTGTTTGTGTTTACAGATTAATCTTGTGTTATAAACATTTAACAAGACATTTTGTGAAATTAAATAGTAGGTATCTGAGATTCAGCCTTAATGATTTAGTCAGTAATATCAGTGAAATACATGATTTGTCACATTTCTCCAGCATTGAGCAGGTTAATAATCTCCCCTTTTGACCTCCATAGTTAAATTTTTCAAAGTGAGGAATTAAAGTCTGCAATTTTTTGTATTGTAATTACTATAGAAATATACAACACTTAGCAGGATTCATAGGCTGAGAAAGACCACCCATGGAGCCAAGAATATCTTATAGCTTTTCATCTGGTGGAGGAAAGCTGGGATATCAGCAAATAACGATGCATCACAAACAAGTTAATCACGATGGATGACTGCTAAATATATTGTGGCACTCCCCATAACCGAAGTGTCCATTTAGTATACACAGTTTAAATCTAGCTAATTAAGCTGCTTGACTTTAGTAAATACATGCAATAGTCTTTATACCCAAAGTGTCTGTAAAATACACAATGTAATTTAAAGGCACATTTTTATCCATAACATATGTATCTAGGGAAAACAAAAAAGGAATATGAATAGAATAGCAAATATTATTGACATTTAAAACATCATTCAAATTTGTAGTAAATATATATATATAAGAAAGTCCTCGAGAGGTTAGGCAAGGGTTAGAGTTAGCAATAATGATTGGCAAATGGTTTAACACATTGGAAGCTTAAAATGGGTTAACAGGACTTTACACATTTTCTTTACTCTCCTGAGATAATCTACCTATGAAAATCTTCTTGCAACATTTTGACAACTGTATTACATAATTTGAGATAACGTGATTTAATTTTGGAATAAGGAATTTGTCACATTTTTTGAGTGTAGCAAACAATGCATTCATAAATCAATATTAATATTTTTGTTGGCATGTGTAGAAAAGATTTTTCTATGGTTCAGTTTGTTTTCTGATTGAGTATACTTCGCCAACGCACTGGATAGGGCCCTAAATGTGACCCACAAATATAGGTAAAATAATAAAAAAAAATGCCATAAATTAATTTGCACAAATACACTTAATCATATTGTATTCAGGCTGCATTGGGAATATGTTCATAAACTGTACCTGTCAGGTTTCAAGTGCCCTCAGTAGCATCAGAAAGATAACAAAGTCCAACCACAAATAGTGTAAAACTGGAGAGATGCCTTGAAACAAATTGTCCGACAATTGACTTTAATTACATTCTTTTAAACTACTGTAGCTCAAAGATAGGCGCTCTGTACATAACAATCCAGTATGCATTGCTACTACTCTTATACTCTTAAAGGGACAGTCAACACCAGAATTGTTGTTGTTTAAAAAGTTAGATAATCCCTTTATTACCCATTCCCCAGTTTTGCATAACCAACACAGTTATAAAAATACACTGTTTACCTCTATGATTACCTTGTATCCAAGTCTCTAACTCACTGAATGCTCAAAACAAAAAGGGCGGAAATCTCCAGCACTGCTAGATCTTTCTCATTTCTGTATATGAAGTAGAGACAAGCCCAGTGCATTATAACACAGCATGAGATGAGAGGTTTTTTTACACTTTGTTCATTGTATTTTATATTACTTTACCCTTCAGACTAAGTAACTTCAGTATTATTACAGTAAAGCTTTGCACTTTCTATTTTCTATTTTAATAGATTTAGATCCAGTAGTGATTTTTTCAAATTCTGATTTGGTTTTGAAAGTTTCTCTTACTTTAACAAATTAGGATCATACTTTGGTTATTTCTGTGTATTTTTCTTTCCTAAGATATAGAGAGTCCACAACGTCATTTATTTATCACTCCTGGCCAGCAGGAGGAGGCAAAGAGCACCACAGCAAAGCTGTTAACTGTCACTCCTCTACCCATAATCCCCAGTCATTCTCTTTGCCTCTGTCAATGGAGGAGGTGCAGTTTGGTATCTGAAGAAATTAATTCCTTTTTTGGGTTCTTTTCCCTGCAAGTAAGGATTTGGGGTTTAGCTGAGTCCATGTTAATCTCTTCAATAGAGTAGTGGTTGCTTTCAAGCAGTTCGGAATTTGTGAGGTGGTCCTTACTTTGTTTCCTATTGCTGCCCTAGTTATAAAAAGCCAGAGTGGGTTACTCTGTTCTTTCTTTTTTCACAGGTCTCTGTGAGGAGTATGTGTCCTTTCACACCTTGTAAGCTGTCGTCCTGCCTCACAGCTAGATTGCAGGTAAGTGCCTTTTTGTCTTCTAGGTATTGGAGATTGGTATTTAAAAAGATTGAGCTGCAACTTTATTTTGGGACATGTATATCCTTTACACAGGATATTTTCAGGCAGGGTGCAGGCCCTGTTTTGTGTGACTTGGAGACTGAAGGGTGCATTATAAAGTTTTAAATCTTTATTTTTGTCTTTATTTTTATTGGGGCTCAAATATCATAAGATAACATAGTTGTACCTTTTTTTTTTAATTCTGGCTCAAATATGGGGACATGTTTAGTGTTTTTACAAACAATTTAAAGCTTATAGTTTGTTTGCAGCTTTTACAGTGTTTTTTTTCACAGTATAATAGTGAATATGCCTGTTTTAACAGTCTCTCTCAGAATGTGGGCGTGTTTTTGATGCTCTAGTTTATCCGACGCCGGGCTTGGACAGAATTGTGCGCTTTCCTTTCTATCTGCGCAGTTTCTATTGGATGTCATGTGACCCGCACTTCTGCATTCAGAAAGCGGAGCGGCGTCTTCTTGCCGACATCTCCTGTGAAGCTGGAGTCAATCGTTCAGCAGGAGAGTCCTGTGTCTTTTTCATTTTAGGTAGGGCACCTCAGTAGTTGTGAGGTGTAGAGGGTCTGATTTTTTTCATATTTAAATTATCGTTTATAACGTTCTGAGGAAAATTTAAAGGGACATTTCTCTTGATTTTTGGGTAATATGTTTTAAATATTATGGAGATGGATCAAGACGCCCCCCCCCCCCCTTGTTATTTTTTTTTTATTATGCCTAGAGACACAAATTGCTTTGTCTATGCAATTCTGTGCTACTTAAACTTTGCAATGTAAATATATTTTGTTGCCCAATAAAGTCTCTCAGGATGATGCTGTTTAGGCAACGCCACAGCTTTCTCCTCAAACGTCCCAAGCCTCACTGGTGTCACATGCAGTGCCCTGCGGTTCCTCTCAACCTCCTGGGGGGGTATATTTGCCTGCAGATTTTGCTGCTCAGATATCTTCTGCGGTACCTGTGGCATTATCTGCTTTTCCTGCATTGGGAAAACGCAAGAGGAAATATAAACATTTATCAGATAGTAAGGTGTGTGTTTCAGCTGATGATACACAGGTTGTCCTTCCTCATAAGTCTAATGGGGATGATACCTCAGTAGCCTCAGAAGGTGAAATCTTCAGACAGTGTAACTCCTTTGCCTGATACTGAAGATGTAAACTTTAGGTTTAAGCTTGAACACCTTTGTGCACTGTTAAAGGAGGTATTGGCTACTTTGGACAACTCTGATTCATCGATTGTTGTCATCCCTAAGAAATCTAGTAAACTTAATAAATACTATGATGTTTCTTCCTCTGTGGAAGTGTTCCCTGTTACAGACCGTGTGACAGAGATTATTTCACAGGAATGGGAGAAGCCAGGGATACCTTTCTCCCCTTCTCCTGTCTTTAAAAAGATGTTTCCTGTTGCTGATTCCATTAAGGATTCGTGGCACACGGTGTCTAGCTTAGAAAGAGCCATTTCTACTCTGGCTAAGAGAACTACGATCCCTATAGAGGATAGTTGCTCTTTTAAGGACAGAAAGCTGGAGGCTTATTTGAAAAGGATGTATGTTCATCAAGGCCTTCAATGGCAACCTGCAGTTTGTATTGCCACAGTAGCAAGTGCAGCATCTTTTTGGTGTGATGCTTTGTCTGAATCTATTTTAGAAGAGACTCCATTGGAGGAAATCCAAGATAGAAATAAGGCTCTCAAACTAGCCAATTCCTTCATTTCTGATGTTAACATGCAAGTTATTAGACTGGGAGCCAAGATGTCTGGCTTCACTGTCCTAGCCCACAGGGCATTGTGGCTAAAATCTTGGTCAGCCGATGTTTCCTCCCAGTCCAAGCTTCTGGCGCTTCCTTATAAGGGTAAAACCTTGTTTGGACCTGGTCTGGCAGAGATAATTTCTGATATTACGGGTGGAAAAGGATCTTTTCTACCACAAGACAAGAAGAATAGACCTAAAGGACGTCAAAGTAATTTTCGTTCCTTTTGTAACTTCAGAGGTCAAAAGTCTTCTTCTTCCTCTTCCAAGCAGGAACAGTCCAAGTCTTCTTGGAAACCCAATCATTCTTGGAACAAGGGGAAGCAGTCAAAGAAGCCTGCAGCTTATTCTAAGTCAGCATGAAGGCTCTGCCCCAGGTCCGGAATTGGATCAAGTGTAGGGCAGACTTTCCCTGTTTTGTGAAGCCTGGATACAAGATGTTCCAGATCCTTGGGCTGTGGACATAGTATCTCAGGGTTACAAAATAGAATTCAAATCTCTTCCTCCCAAGGGCAGATTTCGCCTCTCAAGATTATCTGCAGATCAGGTAAAAAGAGAGGCATTCTTGACCTGCGTTCAGAATCTGTTCTCTCTGGTAGTGATTGTTCCAGTTCCAGTAAGGGGACAGGGTTTAGGTTTCTATTTAAATCTGTTTGTGGTTCCCAAAAAAGAGGGAACTTTTTGACCCATTTTCGACCTAAAGTGTCTCAAGTTTCTCAGGGTGCCGTCCTTCAAAATGGAGACCATTCGGTCCATTCTTCCTTTGGTCCAAGAGGGTCAGTTTGTGACAACCATAGACCTGAAGGATGCGTATCTTCATGTTCCTATCCACAGGGATCATCACAGATTCCTGAGATTCGCCTTTCTAGACAAACATTTTCAGTTTGTGGCTCTTCTATTTGGCCTTGCCACAGCTCCCAGAATTTTCTGGGGGCTCTCTTGGCAGTGATCAGGTTTTGGGGAATCGGAGTTGCGCCATACTTTGACGACATATTGGTTCAGGCGCCATTTCTCTCATACAGAGATCTTGTTGTCTTTTCTACGTTCCCACGGATGGAAAGTGAATCTGGAGAAGAGTTCCCTTGTTCCAGCTACAAGGGTGGTTTTCTTAGGGGCCATAATAGATTCCCTATCCATGAGGATTTTTCTGACGGAGGTCAGAAAATCCAAAATTCTCTCTTCTTGCCTCTCACTTCTGTCTACTGTTCGGCTTTCAGTAGCTCAATGTATGTAGGTAATTGGTCTGAAGGTTGCTTACATGGTCATCATTCCCTTTGCTCGACTCTATTTGAGAGCTCTGCAGTTATGCATGCTCAGACAATGAAACTGAAACCATTCAGATCTGTTTTAGGGGATAGATCTAGGCCAGTCGACAAGAGACCCTCTCCCGTGGTGGTTTTCTCAGGAACATCTGTCTCGGGGCACATGCTTCTGGAGACCTTACTGGGTGATTGTGACCATGGACGCCAGCCTGTTAGGCTGGGGAGCAGTCTGGGACAGATTAAAGGTGAAGGGACTATGGACTCGGGAGGAGTCTACTCTCCCCATAAACATCTTGGAGTTGAGAGCAATTTTCAATGCTCTAATGGCATGGCCTCAGTTGTCTTTAGCCCGGTTTATAAGGTTTCAGTCGGACAACATCACTTCAGTGGCTTACATCAACCACCAGGGAGGAATCCAAAGTTTCTTAGCTATGATGGAGGTGGCTTGGATTATTCAGTGGGCGGAAGCTCACAATTGTTGTCTAGCTGCCATCCACATTCCAGGAGTGGACAACTGGGAAGCGAATTTCCTGAGCAGACAGACTTTTCATCCCGGGGAGTGGGCTCTCCATCCGGAGGTGTTCTCCAGGTTAACCCTCAAATGTGGGGTGCCAGAGTTGGATCTGATGGCGTCTCGGCAGAATGCCAAGCTTCCAAGGTATGGTTCAAGGTCAAGAGATCCGCAGGCCGCTCTGATAGATGCTCTGGTGGTTCCTTGGGCTTTTGGTCTAGCATATCTGTTTCTTTCGTTTGCGCTACTTCCAGGAGTCATTGCTCGTATCAAACAGGAGAGAGCATCGATAATTCTAATAGCTCCTGCATGGACTTGCAGAATATCATATGCAGACCTAGTGAAGATGTCATCTCTTCCTCCTTGAAAGTTACATCTGAGGAAAGACCTCCTAGTTCAGGCTCCTTTCCTCCATCCAATTCCGGAATCTGACTGCTTGGAGTTCTTGCTAAGCGTAGGTTTTCTGAGTTGGTCATTGAGACCATGCTGCAGGCTCGCAAGCCTGTAACTCTTCAGATTTACCATAAGGTATGGCGTAAATACCTTTTTTTGGTGTGAATCAAAGGGCTACTCTTGGTGTAGGGTCAGGATTCCTAGGATTTTTTCCTTTCTCCAGGAAGGTCTGGAGAAACGGTTGTCAGTCAATTCTCTGAAAGGTCAGATTTCTGCTTTATCTATTCTGTTACATAAGCATCTAGCGGATATGCCAGATGTTTGTTCCTTTTGTCAGGCCTTGGTCAGAATCAGGCCTGTGTTTAAACCTGTTACTCCTCCTTGGAGCCTTAACCTTGTTTTTAAAGTTTTGCAGCAGACTCAGTTTGAACCAATGCATTCCATAGATATTAAGTTGTTATCTTGGAAGGTTTTGTTTCTTATTGCTAACTCTTCTGCTCGGAGAGTTATTATTATTATCATTTATTTGTATAGCGTCGCCAAATTCTTTAGCGCTGGGTACAATTATAGAGGTATACAATGACAAAGATTTGTTGTAAAATACAAAACATAACAAAACTAAACAAATCTAGTACAGGAGGAAGAGGGCCCTGCTCCGGAGAGCTCATAGTCTATAGGTTTAGGGTGCAGAGACATAAGGTTTGGGTAGCTTGTTACATCGGTTGTAGTTGCAGAAGTGAGTCAGGCAGTTCATGTACATGTATTAGTTTGGTTCGGATGAGGGATGGAGGAAAGATGGTAAGCCTCTCTGAATAGGTGAGTTTTCAAGGAGCGTCTGAAGCTATACAAGGTTGGAGACAGTCTTATGGAGCGGGGTAGAGAGTTCCAGAGGACAGGAGCCGCACGTGCAAAGTATTGGAGGTGGGAGTGGGACGTAGAGATAACAGGAGTGTAGAGACGTAGGTCAGAGGTTGATCGAAGAGGACGGGATGGGGAATATTTCACGAGAGAGGAAATATATTTGGGAGTTAGACTGTTGAGTGATTTGTAAATTAGGGTTAATACTTTAAATTGTATTCTGAAGTGTACGGGGAGCTAGAGACTGGCAGAGCAGCTGATTTAGATCAGCGACTTATGTGGATGAGTCTAGCAGAAGCATTCATAATAGATTGGAGGGAGGAGAGGCGGTGTTTTTGAAGACTATGTAGGAGTAGATTGCAATAATCATTGCGTGACAAAATAAGGGAATGAATAAATATTTTTGTAGTTTTTTTGAGAAGGAAGGGACAAATTCTGGAAATGTTGCGTAGGTGTGAACGGCAGGATTTGGTAAGCGCTGGTATATGTGGGTTGAATGTGAGTTCTGAGTCTAGTGTGACCCCAAGGCAGCAGACCTGGGGTGAGGTGTTGAAAATAGAGTCTCCAACTGTCAGAGAAATGTCAAGTGTTGGATGTCTCAAAGAGGGGGGATAAGAGGCAGCTCAGTTTTGGACAGATTATGTTGGAGGTAGTGTAAAGATATCCAAGAGGAAATTGCAGAGAGGCAGTCAGAAATCTGGTTGAGTAAAGAGAGAGAGATATCATGAAAGGAAAGATAGATTTGGGTATCATCAGCATATAAATGGTACTGGAATCCAAAGGAGGCTATAGGTTTTCCAAGGCATAATTTATCGAGAGAGAAAAGCAAGGGGCCTAAATCAGAGCCTTGCGGTACTCCAACTGAGAGAGGCATAGGATCACAAGATATGGTGTTAAAGGAAACTGAAAACGAGTGGTTTGAGAGATATGAGGCAAACCAGGAAAGGGCTGTGTCTCGGATACCAAATTAATGTAGTATTTTTAGGAGGAGAGGATAGTCAACTGTGTCAAAAGCTGGGTACAGGTCAAGAAGAATTAGTAAGGAGTAATGGCCTTTTGCTTTAGCTGATAACAGGTCATTTGTTACTTTAGCAAGAGCGGTTTCTGTTGAGTGTTTAGGGCAGAAATCAGATTGTAGTGGATCAAGTAAGGAGTTAGTTGTGAGAAATTGAGTTAGCCGATTATAGACTAGTCATTCCAATTATTTTGAAACAAAGGGAAGTAAGGAAACCGGTCGATAGTTAGAAGGCGTGGAGGGGTTGACGCATGTTTGAATGTGTCAGGAAATGTGCCAGCGGTGAGAGATTGGTTAAAGAGATGAGTTAGGGTAGGGGTTAGTGAAGCAGAGAGACAGGGAATAAGTCATGAAGGAATAGGCTCAATTGGGCAGGTTGTGAGATGAGCCAAGGATAGGAGTGCAGAGACTTCTTTCTCTGTTACAGAAGGGAAGTAGCATAGAGTTTTGTTAATAGAAGGGGTGGGTAGGATTGCTGGGTTTGAGGGGTGTGAGGTGCAGATCTCTTTTCTAATGGTGTCAATTTTATTTTTGAAGTAATCAGCAATAATTTGAGCAGTGAGGTTGGTAGTGGGCGGGGTTGCAGGCGGACGTAGAAGGGAGTTAAAGGTTGAGAACAGCTTTCTGGGGTTGGATGTGTGAGATGACACAAGGTAGGATAAATAGACTCAGCCAGGCTGAGCGCAGAGTTGTAGGACTTAAGGGTGAATTTATCATTCTGGAAATCAGCACAGTTGCGTTATTTCCTCCACTATCGTTCAGCAGCCGTGAGCGTCGCTGAAGATATCTGGTCTGTTTGGTGTGCCACGGTTGCCGTCATCGAAGAGTGGAGGGTGCAGTTTTGTAAAGTGTTGATTTTAGTGCCAAATTATACAGTAGAGTCACAAGGTTTGGACAAGAGAGGTATGAAATGTCGGAGAGCAGAGGACTCAGTTGAGTGGAAAAGTCTGTGAGATCCAAGTCATTTAAATTCCTGTACGGTAGCAGTTTTTTAGGGGCTTGCCAAGATGTAGTTTTGGAACTCTCGGCTTTGCAGTGTGAGTCGCCTTACCTTATCTTTCATGCGTATAAGGCGGTTCTTTGTACTAAATTGGGGTTTCTCCCTAAAGTGGTTTCGGTTAGAAATATTAAACAGGACATTTTTGTTCCTTCTCTCTGTTCTTATCCTTCTTCTCATAAGGAACATCTGTTGCACAACTTGGATGTTGTGCATGCTTTAAAATTCTATCTACAGGTGACTGAGGATTTTCGCTAGTCTTCTGCCCTGTTTGTTTGTTTTTCTGGAAAGTGCAAGGTTCAGAAGGCTACTGCTACTTCTCTTTCCTTCTGGTTGAGAAGTATGATTTGTTTTGCTTACAAGACTGCTGGATAGTAGCCTCCTGAGAGAATTACTGCTCATTCCACTAGGACTGTCTCCTCTTCTTGGGCTTTCAAAAATGAAGCTTCTGTGGAACAGATTTGCAAGGCTGCAACTTGGTCTACTCAGCATACTTTTTCCAAATTTTCCAAATTGGATACTTTTGCCTCAGCTGAGACTTCTTTTGGGAGAAAGGTTCTTCAAGTGGTGGTGCCTTCTCTTTAGATCTGCCTTTTTTTGTTCTCCCTTCCTTTTCATTCTGTGTCCTCTAGCTTGGGTATTGGTTCCCACTAGTAATTGAATGACGTTGTGGACTCTCCATATCTTAGGAAATAAAACGAAATGTATGCTTACCTAATAAATTGTTTTATTTCCGGATATGGAGCGTCCACGACCCAACCCTTTATTAAGACAGTTATTTTTTACTAAATCTCAAGCACCTCTACACCTTTGTGTTATTCCTTTTTCCATTTCCCTTCGGTCGAATGACTTGGGATTATGGTTAGGGGAGTGACATTCAACAGCTTTGATGTGGTGCTCTTTGCTGCCTCCTGCTGGCCAGGAGTGATATTTCCACTAGTAAATGAATGACGTTGTGGACTCTCCATATCCATAAAGAAAGAAATGTATCAGGCAAGCATAAATTTAGTTTTTTACAAATTACATTGCCCTTTGTGTTTTCTCCATTTTAAAACTAAAACTGACTGTTTTTATATTGTGGAAGGGACAGGGCAGTTCCCTGGGCTGCACATTGGAATTCCCAAGTTACAGTATTTCTGAAGCTCTCTCACAATTCTTGTGAAATTATGTAAGCATTTTAAAATTTACAATACACATTTTAAATAACAGAAAAATAATATATTCAAAAATATGGACTGAAGTCAGTTAAATTGTAGTGAAAACATTTCAGTTTAATTTGTAATTGATGCACACTGAGCCTTTATATCAGCCCCAGGTGTTCTCCAGTTACCTTATCTCTAACATGTGAAATTTTGTGTACCAGAGAGATTTATTACTTTCTATGGAATGTATCAGTCATCTCTCTGGAACTTCCAGGTTCCACCCTGTTTCTTAGAAAATTCAGTGCGTTCAGCCCCTGTGAAGTCTGCACGATAAGTTATCTCCAAACTAAAAAGTGTTTGATTATCTGTCCCATAGAAAGTAATCAAGCACTCTGGGAAACTGAAGCTGACAGTTTTTCAGTTTTAATTTAAATAGAAGAAATGCAAAGTGCAATGTAATTTGTAAAATATAAACACAAATATACAAAATATGATCCTAATATGTTAAAATTAAAGTTACACAGAAACTGTGAAACATAACCAAAATGTGTAAAATTGCAATCCTAAATACACTGATCTAAAGTGTAAAATAATATAGAATACAAAGCACAAAGTGTAAATGCAGCAGAACTCTGATGTCCTGTAGTGCTATATTGCACTGGGCTTGTCTCTCCTTAACATACGAAATGCAAGGATTTGTCCATTGAAGAAGTGTAGCAAAATGCTGGAGAATCATTTTAGACCATCTCATCTGAGCTAAGAGCTTTCGATCATCAGGCCCATAGTCCATAACACAAGGCAGAATTTCTCTTGTTAAGTGTGTTCAGTCCACGGGTCATCCATTACTTATGGGATATATTCTCCTTCCCAACAGGAAGTTGCAAGAGGATCACCCAAGCAGAGCTGCTATATAGCTCCTCCCCTCACATGTCATATCCAGTCATTCTCTTGCAACCCTCAACAAAGGAGGAGGTCGCGAGAGGAGCTGGAGTTTTTACTTATCTATTCTTCAATCAAAAGTTTGTTATTTTAAATGGCACCGGAGTGTGCTGTTTTTCTATCTCAGGCAGTATTTGGAAGAAGAAACTGCCTGCGTTTTTTTTCTATGATCTTAGCAGGGTAACTAAGATCCACTGGCTGTTCTCGACATTCTGAGGAGTGGGGTAACTTCAGAAACTGGGAATAGCATGCGGGGTCCTCCGCAAATGAGGTATGTGCAGTACTTTATTTTCTGGGAATGGAATTGACTAAGAAAATACTGCTGTTACCGTATGATGTAAGTACAGCCTTAAATGCAGTAGTGGCAACTGGTATCAGGCTGTGATAAATGTATGCGCAGTCGAGTTATTTTCTAGGGACTAGAATTTGACTGGGAAAATACTGTTAAAACTGAAATAATACTTAAGCCTTATCTGCAGTGGTAGCGACTGGTAGCAGGCTTAGTGATAACTTTGCATGACATTGGAAAATGTTGCTTTTATTAGTTGCGTTTACTGGCATGTTATTCGTTTTTGTGAGGTATTTTGGTGATAAATCTCTTTGGGCATGATTTTTTTCCACATGGCTAACATATTTTTCTGCATGGAAACCGTTATATCAGGGCTCCCACTGTTGTGATAGGAGTGGGAGGGACCTTGTTTTAGCGCCTTGTTGCGCAGTTAAAATTCTAGCTCAGTCTTCCTGCTTCTTCCTCCTTGATCCAGGACGTCTCTAGAGAGATCAGGGGTCTGCAAAATTCATTTGTGAGGGAGGTAATCAGTCACAGCAGATCTGTGACAGTGTGCTTGACTGTGATTAAAAGCGTTAAATCTTAATTGATATCCGTTTTATCCGTTTGGGGTATTGAGGGGTTAATCATCCTTTTGCTAATGGGTGCAATCCTCTGCTAATAATACACTTCTTGTTAAGAATTGTTTAATTATATCTGTATTTTTTGAAGCGCTGCAGCGTTTTTTATATTGCTTGTAAACTTATTGAAAGTGATTTCCAAGCTTGCTAGTTTCATTGCTAAGTCTGTTTAAACATGTCTGATTCAGAGGAAACTGTTTGTTCATCATGTTCAAAAGCCAATGTGGAGCCCAATAGAACGATGTGTACCAATTGTATTGATATTGCTTTGAATAAAAGTCAATCCGTACCGATAAAGAAACTATCACCAGACAACGAGGGGGAGTTATGCCGCCTAACTCTCCTCACGTGTCAGTACCTGCGTCTCCCGCTCGGGAGATGCGTAGGATTGAGACGCCAAGTACATCTAGGCCCTTACAAATCACTTTACATGATATGGCTAATGTTATGAAAGAAGTATTATATAATATGCCCGAATTAAGGGGCAAACGCAATAGCTCTGGGTTAAGGACAGAGCGCGCTGATGACACGAGAGCCATGTCTGATACTGCGTCACAATTTGCAGAACATGAGGACGGTGAGCTTCATTCTGTCGGTGACGGTTCTGATCCGGGGAGACCGGATTCAGAAATTTCAAATTTTAAATTTAAGCTTGAGAACCTCCGTGTGTTACTAGGGGAGGTATTAGCGGCTCTGAATGATTGCGACACGGTGGCAATTCCAGAGAAATTGTGTAGGTTGGATAGATACTATGCGGTACCGGTGTGTACTGACGTCTTTCCTATACCAAAAAGACTTACAGAAATTATTAGTATGGAGTGGGATAGACCCGGTGTGCCTTTTTCCCCTCCCCCGATATTTAGAAAAATGTTCCCTATAGACGCCACCACACGAGACTTATGGCAGACGGTCCCTAAGGTGGAGGGAGCAGTTTCTACGTTAGCCAAGCGTACCACTATCCCGGTGGAGGATAGCTGTGCTTTCTCAGATCCAATGGATAAAAAAATTAGAGGGTTATCTTAAGAAAATGTTTGTTCAACAGCGTTTTATATTGCAGCCTCTTGCATGCATTGCGCCTGTCACGGCTGCAGCGGCATTCTGGTTTGAGTCTCTGGAAGAGGCGATTCGCACAGAGCCATTGGATGAGGCTTTGAGCAAAGTTAGAACCCTTAAGCAAGCTAATGCATTTGTTTCAGATGCCGTAGTACATCTAACCAAACTTACGGCTAAAAATTCCGGATTCGCCATACAGGCGCGCAGAGCGCTATGGCTTAATTCCTGGTCAGCGGATGTAACTTCCAAGTCTAAGCTACTTAACATTCCTTTCAAAGGGCAGACCTTATTCGGGCCCGGCTTGAAGGAAATTATTGCTGACATTACGGGAGGTAAGGGCCAAGCCCTTCCTCAGGAGAGGGCCAAACAGTCTAATTTTCGTGCCTTTCGTAACTTCAAGGCAGGAGCAGCATCGACTTCCTCCGCTCCAAAACAGGAAGGAACTACTGCTCGTTACAGACAGGGTTGGAAAGGCAACCAGTCATGGAACAAGGGCAAGCAGGCCAGAAAGCCTACTCCCGCCCCTAAGACATCATGAAGACAGGGCCCCCTATCCGGAGACGGATTTAGTGGGGGGCAGACTTTCTCTCTTCGCCCAGGCTTGGGCAAGAGATGTGCAGGATCCCTGGACGTTAAAGATTATATCTCAGGGATACCTTCTGGATTTCAAAACCTCTCCTCCACAAGGGAGGCTCCATCTTTCGAGGTTATCAACAAACCTAGTAAAGAGAGAGGCATTTCTACAATGTGTACAAGACCTCTTAATCATGGGAGTGATCCACTCAGTTCCGCGATCGGAACAGGGACAAGGATTTTACTCAAATCTATTTGTGGTTCCCAAAAAAGAGGGAACCTTCAGACCAATCTTGGATTTAAAGATCTTAAACAAATTCCTAAGGGTACCATCGTTCAAGATGGAAACCATTCGAACCATCCTACCCATGATCCAAGAGGGTCAATATATAACCACAGTGGACTTAAAGGATGCTTACCTTCATATACCGATTTACAAAGATCATTATCGGTACCTAAGGTTTGCCTTTCTAGACAGGCATTACCAGTTTGTGGCTCTTCCCTTCGGGTTAGCCACGGCCCCGAGAATTTTTACGAAGGTTCTGGGCTCACTTCTGGCGGTACTAAGACCACGAGGCATAGCGGTGGCTCCGTACCTAGACGAGATTCTGATACAAGCGTCAAGTTTTCAGAATGCAAAGTCTCATACAGAGATAGTTCTAGCATTTCTGAGGTTGCATGGGTGGAAAGTGAACGTGGAAAAGAGTTCTCTGTTACCACTCACAAGGGTTCCTTTTCTAGGGACTCTTATAGATTCTGTAGAGATGAAGATTTACCTGACGGAGTCCAGGTTATCAAAGATTCTCAATGCTTGCCGTGTCCTTCATTCCGTTCCAAGCCCATCAGTAGCTCAGTGCATGGAGGTAATCGGCTTAATGGTTGCGGCAATGGACATAGTGCCATTTGTGCGCCTGCATCTCAGACCGCTGCAACTATGCATGCTCAGTCAATGGAACGGGGATTACTCAGATCTGTCCCCTTTGCTAAATCTGGACCAGGAGACCAGAGATTCTCTTCTCTGGTGGTTGTCACCGGTTCATCTGTCCAAAGGAATGACCTTTCGCAGACCAGATTGGACGATTGTAACAATGGATGCCAGCCTTCTAGGCTGGGGAGCAGTCTGGAATTCCCTGAAGGCTCAGGGATCGTGGACTCAGGAGGAGAAACTCCTTCCAATAAACATTCTAGAATTAAGAGCAATATTCAATGCTCTTCTAGCTTGGCCTCAGTTAGCAAATCTGAGGTTCATCAGATTTCAGTCGGACAATATCACGACTGTGGCTTACATCAATCATCAAGGGGGAACCAGGAGTTCCCTAGCGATGTTGGAAGTCTCGAAGATAATTCGCTGGGCAGAGTCTCACTCTTGCCACCTGTCAGCGATTTACATCCCGGGCGTAGAGAACTGGGAGGCGGATTTCCTAAGTCGCCAGACTTTTCATCCGGGAGAGTGGGAACTTCACCCGGAGGTATTTGCTCAACTGATTCGTCGTTCGGGCAAACCGGATCTGGATCTCATGGCATCTCGCCAGAACGCGAAGCTTCCTTGTTACGGATCCAGGTCCAGGGACCCGGGAGCGGTGCTGGTAGATGCATTAGCAGCCATTTGGGTTTTCAACATAGCTTATGTGTTTCCACCATTTCCGTTGCTACCTCGACTGATTGCCAGGATCAAACAGGAGAGGGCATCGGTAATTCTGATAGCGCCTGCGTGGCCACGCAGGACCTGGTATGCAGACCTAGTGGACATGTCGTCCTGTCCACCATGGTCTCTTCCTCTGAGGCAGGACCTTCTAATTCAGGGTCCTTTCAACCATCCAAACCTAATTTCTCTGAGGCTGACTGCCTGGAAATTGAACGCTTGATTCTATCAAAGCGTGGGTTTTCGGATTTGGTTATTGATACATTAATACAGGCTCGGAAACCTGTGACCAGAAAAATTTACCATAAGATATGGCGTAAATATTTATATTGGTGCGAATCCAAGAGTTACTCATGGAGTAAGGTTAGGATTCCTAGGATATTGGCTTTTCTACAAGAGGGTTTAGAAAAGGGTTTATCCGCTAGTTCGCTAAAGGGACAGATTTCAGCTCTGTCTATTCTTTTACACAAACGTCTGGCAGAGAATCCAGACGTCCAGGCCTTTTGTCAGGCTTTGGCTAGAATTAAGCCTGTGTTTAAAGCTGTTGCTCCTCCGTGGAGCTTAAACTTGGTTCTTAAAGTTCTTCAGGGTGTTCCGTTTGAACCCCTTCATTCCATTGATATTAAGCTTTTATCTTGGAAAGTTTTGTTTTTGATGGCTATTTCCTCGGCTCGAAGAGTCTCTGAGTTATCTGCCTTACATTGTGATTCTCCTTATCTGATCTTTCATTCAGACAAGGTAGTACTGCGTACTAAACCTGGGTTTTTGCCTAAGGTTGTTTCTAACAGGAATATCAATCAAGAGATTGTTGTTCCATCATTATGTCCTAATCCTTCTTCAAAGAAGGAACGTCTTTTGCATAATCTAGACGTGGTCCGTGCTCTGAAGTTCTACTTACAGGCAACTAAGGATTTTAGACAAACTTCTTCTCTGTTTGTCATTTACTCTGGACAGAGGAGAGGTCAAAAGGCTTCGGCTACCTCTCTCTCTTTTTGGCTTCGTAGCATAATACGTTTAGCCTATGAGACTGCTGGACAGCAGCCTCCTGAAAGAATTACAGCTCATTCCACTAGAGCTGTGGCTTCCACCTGGGCCTTTAAGAATGAGGCCTCTGTTGAACAGATTTGCAAGGCTGCAACTTGGTCTTCACTTCATACTTTTTCCAAATTTTACAAATTTGACACTTTCGCTTCTTCGGAGGCTGGTTTTGGGAGAAAGGTTCTACAGGCAATGGTTCCTTCTGTTTAATGTTCCTGCCTTGTCCCTCCCATCATCCGTGTACTTAGCTTTGGTATGGGTATCCCATAAGTAATGGATGACCCGTGGACTGAACACACTTAACAAGAGAAAACATAATTTATGCTTACCTGATAAATTTATTTCTCTTGTAGTGTGTTCAGTCCACGGCCCACCCTGTCTTTTTAAGGCAGGTTCTAAATTTTAAAATTATAACTCCAGTCACCACTGCACCTTATAGTTTCTCCTTTCTCGTCTTGTTTCGGTCGAATGACTGGATATGACATGTGAGGGGAGGAGCTATATAGCAGCTCTGCTTGGGTGATCCTCTTGCAACTTCCTGTTGGGAAGGAGAATATATCCCATAAGTAATGGATGACCCGTGGACTGAACACACTACAAGAGAAATAAATTTATCAGGTAAGCATAAATTATGTTTTTCTGGTTCCTTAATTTCTGTGCTATTTCTAGATCTTGAACAAACCTGTTAAATCATGCAGCGATAGCTATGATACTACTATTTTCTTGATTTATTTTTTTATGTTATTTATAAACCTGTAACTGGTAAATTATATTATGATGCCTGAGGCCATTTTTGATAATAAGCAGAAGTAAAAAAATCCTTTGACATCCCAATTATATAAAACGATTTTGAAAGTTTCTTTAAAATTAAGTTTCTTTGAAATTATGATAATACTGATTTCTCCTATTTTTTTTTCTGCAACTTCAGATTTTCTGATTTGTTACACTTGAAATGTTCTCTTCTTATTCATATTTTCACATTCTTCTAGTCTCTGGACAGAATTCATCAATTTTTTATTCCCCATAGGTGCATAAAAATTGTTTGGCTGAACCCAATTCTAATTTACTCCTATTATCAAATTTTCTTCATTCTCTTGGTATCTTTATTTGAAATACAAGAATGTAAGTTTAGATGCCGGCCCATTTTTGGTGAACAACCTGGGTTGTTCTTGCTGATTGGTGGATAAATTCATCCACCAATAAAAAAGTGCTTCCCACAGTCCTAAACCAAAAAAAGCTTAGATACCTTCTTTTTCAAATAAAGATAGCAAGAGAACAAAGAAAAATTGATAATAGGAGTAAATTAGAAAGTTGCTTAAAATTGCATGCTCTATCTGAATCATGAAAGAAAAAATTTGGGTTCAGTGTCCCTTTAATACTATTTTTTCTTGTGGTTCAACCAACAACTAGAAGAGTTAAAGAGTTGTGCATTCTACATATTATTTTCTATCCTATGTGGAGTGGCTCTTTCATTAAGTTACAGCTTAGTATTATTATTATTATTATAATTTATTTGTAGAGCGCCAACAGATTCTTCATCACTATAAACATAGGTATGATATGTAAATGTAGGATTTGGATAGAAGACCTTGCCAAGAGTTACACTGTTGTAAATTAGTTCTCACAAAGCTCTCATCTACAAACAGCAGGACTTGTAGACTTACATGCTAAGGGGTTTCAAGGGCAAAAGGAGGAGAGGAACTGAGGTAAGAATGGTTAGCATACAGTGAATGCAACCCTGAATAGTAGAGTCTTTAAGGAGCACTTGAAGCTTTGAAAACTAGAAGAAATTTTTGTGGAGCAAGAAAGTTCCACAAAATAGGGACTTAAAGGGACAGTCTAATATAAATTAAACTTTCATTATTCAGATAGGACTTTTAATTTTAATCAACTTTCCAATTTACTTTTATCATCAAATTTGCTTTTTTTCTCTTGGTATTCTTAGTTTAAACTAAACCTAGGTAGGCTCATATGCTAATTTCGAAGCCATTGAGGGCTGCCTCTTATCACATGGTTTTTAAATCTCTTTTCAACACAAAGAGACAGAAAGTACACATGGGCCATATAGATAACACTGTATTCAGGCACAGGGGGTTATTTAAGATTTAGCACAAAACAATGCTAAATTTAAGACAATAGATAATAAACAGCCACAGTCATGTGATCAGGGGGCTGGAAGAAGATTCCTAGATACAAGGTAATCACAGAGGTAAAATGTATATTAACATAACTGTGTTGGTTATGCAAAACTGGGGAATTGGTAATAAAGGAATTATCTATCTTTTAAACAATAACAATTCCATGGTAGACTGTCCATTTAAAGTCCTGTAAATGGGAAAAGGAGGTTATGAGTTGAGTGAAAGGGATGGGAGGGAGAGTATCTGGAGACAATTTCTGCTATATAGGGGGAGCAATTTTATTGAGGGCCTTGAATATCATAGTCAGGATTTTTTGTTTTATTCTGGAGGCTTGATGAAGCCAGTGAAAGGATTGGCAGAGAGGTGCAGCAGATAAGGAGTGATGTGTAAGGAAGATCAGCCTGGGTGAGGCATTCATTACAGATTGTAAAGTAGATAGACGGCAGCTAGGGGTACCAGAGAGGATGAAGTTGCAATAGTCAAGGTGGGAAATAATGAGAGAGTGGAATAAAATCATAGTTGTGTCTTCAGTGATAAGGTGGTGAATTTTGGAGATGTTTTTAAGGTGGAAATGGTGGGACTGAATGTGAGTAGTGAAAGAAAGATCTAAGTCAAGTGTGACCCCCAAGACATCAGTTACGTTGGTTGGGGTAATGATGTTATTAACAGTTATATAAAGTTGGAGGGGGTAGATATTTTGGAAGAAGAGGGAATATAAGGAGCTCAGTTTTGGAGAGATTTAGCTTAAAGGGACACTGAACCCAAATTTTTTCTTTCGCGATTCAGATAGAGCATGACATTTAAGCAACTTTCTAATTTACTCCTTTTATCAAATTGTATTCATTCTCTTGGTATCTTTATTTGAAATGCAAGAATGCAAGTTTAGATGCCGGCCCATTTTTGTTGAACAACCTGGGTTGTTCTTGTTGATTGGTGGATAAATTCATCCACCAATAAAAAAGTGCTGTCCAGAGTCTGAACAAAAAAAAACTTAGATGCCTTCTTTTTCAAATAAAGATAGCAAGAGAACAAATAAAAATTGATAATAGGAGTAAATTAGAAAGTTGCTTAAAATTGCATGCTCTATCATAGTCACGAAAGAAAAAAAAAAATGTGTTCAGTGTCCCTTTAAGGTAGCGAGAGGACATCCAGAATGAAATATTAGAAAAACTGTTGGTGAAAGAGTCAGCAAAGAAAGGGTTAGGTCTGGTGCAGAGAGGAAGACATTGGTGCCATTAGCATAGAAATGATAATGAAACCTGATTTTATTAAGGAACCTAGATTGAGAGGATAAGGGGACCAAGGACAGAGCCTTGCGATTACAAATACGAATTATGTTCAAGAAGACTTGACATAATAAAACATCTTAAAGGGACATGAAACCCACAATTATTCTTTCATCCCTCAGCTACAGTTATAACCAACTTTCCAATGTCTTTAAATGATTACATTTGCTAAATTATAATGGTATCCTCTGCTGAAGGAGCAGTAATGCACTACTGGGACCTAGATGAAAACACCTGGTAAGCCAATGACAATCGACATGGATATGCAGCCATCAGTCAGCAGCTAGACCCCAGAAGTGCTTTTCTGCTCCTGAGGCTACCTAGATATGCTTTTCAACAAAAGATACCAAGAGAACAAATCAAATTAGATAATAGAAGTAAATTGGAAAGTTGTTTAAAATTGTATATTCCAATTGACTAATTGGATTCATTCTTCAATCCTTATAATTTAAGAACTAATTAAGACACCAATTTTTCACGGTTCCGTTTCATTCCACCAAGGCTGTAAAGACTTCATAGGCTAACTTGTTTAGAGGGCTATCCTTTCATCCCTCTCCTTCCATATACTGCAGTCACTGCCTTGGCTATATATATATGCTGATACTGGTATGATGGGTGTTTATAAAGGAATGTAGGGGCTACCCACCAGTTTTAAATTGTTGTCTTTATTTATTTGTTTATATTAAACTACAATTTTAAGTAAGATAATATTTTTTTTAGTATTATCTCAATATCAATTACACAATTTGAAGCAATCGTGGAGGAGATGATACACATAAGAAATACAATTTACAACTAATATATATATATATATATATATATATATATATATATATATCTTCAGCTTGGTTCAGCGAGTTCCAGCTCATTTTACTTTTTAAAAAAAATGTATGCAATTGTTTTTCTGCGAGGCCAATTACATTTGGGGTGGATACATAGAAGGTGAATATAGGATGTTTATTATTTATTAGTGAATGTACAAATAAGGATTTCAGTGTTATTGCATGACATCTATATTACTTTGTTTTTGCAGGGCGATTCTATGCATGCTGCTGAGGATTCCCCTTTTTCTGATTCTTTTACACTAGAGCAAACAACCAGCAATATTGGAGTGTCAAGTGGACGTGTCAGTCTCTGGATGCAGTGGATGCTTCCTAAAATTACTGTTAAACTCTTTGCTGTGGATCCCAGCGCAAAAGGCACAAGTATGGAGCGTTATGATTTAGCTTGTATTTGATTCTCTAGTAGGAATGGAGCGTTATGATTTAACTTGTATTTGATTCTCTAGTAGGAATGGAGCGTTATGATTTAACTTGTATTTGATTCTCTAGTAGGAATGTGTGTGTAGCATACTGATATGTTTGCTCAATGTCATCAAATTAGTTTACAGATGTATGTGTCTATAGCATTGCAAATTGTCACAGTGCTCTTTAACTACTGTCTACATTTTGCAGAGATTTGTGTAGTCAGTGAACTTGAGGATCTCAATGCCTCTGTGGATATGCAGGATGTGTACACGAAAGTGAAATGTAAAATTGAAAGCTTGAACATTGATCACTACAGAAGCAGGTAAATTCTGATGGCCGGGGTAAGCATATTGTGTTTCTTCTTTGTTTTCTGGAAGATTTTTGGAGGCAAAACATTGAAATCTTGCTCTCAAAATTGTTTGTTTATTGTATAGTATTGTATTATTATATATTAATAAAATTAAAATCAATCCTAGGTTAAGATTTACAATTAGGGGTGGGGCTTATTTTTGTAATATAAACAAAGGTGAGAGGATTACATGTTTTTGAGAGTTGTGGTTTATAGTAATTTAATTTCTTAATCACCCTACACTTTTGGAAATTAATAACTTATTGTAGGAAGGGATGCTAGAAACCCACAGAAAAAAAAACATATTGAATACAAATCAGTCAAATACTGACTAGATTGGTCCCAAATGGTGGGATATGTGGAGGTGGGGTCAAGAAGTTTACTAGTACAATACACAAGAAATGTATCATTGTCTGCTGTGACCAACACCCCCCTGTACTATCTGCAATGAATATAATATAATGACGTTAAAGTAAAGAAAATTTAGTAAAGAGTTAGAGCTGTAGTATTTTACTGTGCATGTGAACAAGTTCCACCCATTACAGCTAGTTTAGTATGTACATGCTTATGCTCACGTGTGAGGATTTCACCTAGAAACTGGTTGGTTGCATTTTACTACTCCTTTTTAAAAAACAAACAAAAACAACAACAACAAAAACACTTTTAAAAAAACAAATCAAAAGAAGGCGCCCATAGCGTAATACAGTCTTAAAAGGACAAATGTGGTGGATATACGTATGAAAATTCACTCACATTTCCTGAAGCACTTTCAAGTGCTGTAATCACAGTCCCGAAATTCAAGAGTAGTCTGGCTAACTCGCCTCCCATCAGGAATAAGAGCAAAGGTCTCCTCCTCCTCGGCTGGCTGGTGCAAATGGATCCAATGGACTGGTATAATGCTAGTTAATATAACCGCATAGATACCCAGACCAAAACAACTTGTTTTGATTATATTAACTAGCATTACTCCAGTCCTTTGGATCCATTTGCATCAGTCAGCTGAGGAGGAGGAGACCTTTGATCTTATTCCTGACGGGAGGCGAGTTAGCCAGACTACTCTTGAATTTCCGGCCTGTTATTACAGAACTTGAAAGTGCTTCAAGAAATGTGAGTGAATTTTTATACAAATATCCACCACATTTGTCCTTTTAACACTGTATTACGCTATGGGCGCCTTCTTTTGATTTGATTTTTTAGTATTTTAGAGAAGTGAATGGCCATTTCACTCCAGAAGAGCTGCCTGTGTTTATCCCATTATTTCCTTGGATTCTGATCCTTTTACATCAAACCATTTGGAGAAAATATGGGAACATATGTGAACTAACTAACGTCAATGTGACTTTATATCATTGTTTATTATCACATATACAAGTCTGCATTTATAACCAATTGGACATTCCCATTTGTTTTTGTACCATTGAGACATACTCTTGGAGAGATATATATGCACACATATGTAAACAAGTGTACACTGGTATAGTGTTTATAGCAATATTCTGAGCACTAATACCCTTTCTTTAGGTGCACCTATTCTCTTTCCTTACGGGAAGCAGTTTTTTTTTTTTTTGTTTTTTAAAAACACTTGTTTATTTATTTATTGTACTCGCCCTTTCATATATATTTATTTATTTATTTATTGTACTCGCCCTTTCATATATATTTATTTATTGTACTCGCCCTTTCATATATATTTATTTATTTATTTATTGTACTCGCCCTTTCATATATATTTATTTATTTATTGTACTCGCCCTTTCATATATATTTATTTATTTATTTATTGTACTCGCCCTTTCATATATATTTATTTATTTATTGTACTCGCCCTTTCATATATATTTATTTATTTATTTATTGTACTCGCCCTTTCATATATATTTATTTATTTATTGTACTCACCCTTTCATATTTATTTATTTATTTATTGTACTTGCCCTTTCATATATATTTATTTATTTATTGTACTCACCCTTTCATATTTATTTATTTATTTATTTATTGTACTCTCCCTTTCATATATATTTATTTATTTATTGTACTCACCCTTTCATATTTATTTATTTATTTATTTATTGTACTCGCCCTTTCATATATATTTATTTATTTATTGTACTTGCCCTTTCATATATATTTATTTATTTATTGTACTCACCCTTTCATATTTATTTATTTATTTATTGTACTCGCCCTTTCATATATATTTATTTATTTATTGTACTCACCCTTTCATATTTATTTATTTATTGCATTCGCCCTTTCATATTTATTTATTTATTTTAGAGACACCGTGTATTTTGGCTTAAATAAATGACACAGTATCTTGCAACCTGCTAATTAAAAACGAGTGTTGTCTCTGCTTTCTGTTATGTAGTTGTCTCAAGATGGGATTAATCTAGTTCCCTGACAAGAATGTATGTTTATCTTTCCTGCTAATATGTTCTTATTTCTCAGTTTGCTGTTGGTTGTTGCTGTGTGTATTCAAGATACTGGAATAATGTGCTGGGTACAGTATGTAATCTTGTGAGAAGACTAGTATTACAAAGGAAATATTGTATTTAAAGGGACATGAACTTAGGTAGAACATACAATTTTAAACTTTCCAATTTACTTCTATTATCACATTTACCTTATTCTCTTGGTATCATTTGTTGAAAGAGCAGCAATGCACTACTGGTTTCTAACCAAACACATGGGTGAGCCAATGACAATCGGTATATAAATGCAGCCACCAATCAGCAGCTAGAACCTAGGTTATTTGCTGCTCCTGAGCTTACCTAGATAAACCTTTCAGCAAAGGATAACAAAAGAAGGAAGCAAATTAAATTTTAGAAGTACATTGGAAAGTTGTAGTTTAAAATTGTATGTTCCACCTAAATCATGAAATATTTTGTTGGGGTTTCATTTCCTTTTAAGAGCACACTATAAACAGTTTTCAATTTCAGTTTACATTGATTGCACAGGTAAGGTAAGGGTAATATTATGTTTTTTCAGGCCAGGTGAAGACTGGCAGTCAGGAGATTTTGCTGGGATATTGCTGCAAAGCAAAGAGAAAATTGTGGTGAGATTGTTGTTCTAATAAAAACTAAGTGCTATCCTACAACATTACTTGTGTGCTCTTTTATTACCAATGCTGAAAAATTGTTGCAAAAATACTAAAGTCAGCACAGACATTGCTAGAAGATCACTTCATAGATTTATTTAGTAGTATATTGCTTTTAACAAATATTTTTTTTTAATATATCAAATGCCAGTTGTTGCTGACTTGAGTTATTCTTGTGACCATTAACCAAGGTAATCAAGCTTTTTGCTAAATCATTATAAACTTGGGGGGAAAAAATCTAATTTCCATAAATTGAGCAGTGGTGCTACTTGTTGGATTGCTGAATATAAATGTTATGCTGCTAACTGGGCCTAAGGGAAACTTCAAAGTTGACATCCATTTTCCATTAAAGGGACATTAAAAGTGCTTTAAGCTTGTAATTTAAAATGTTTAATAATTTGTAGTAAAACAAAACAAAATCTTTGTCTCCTTAGCTAATTATTGGGGGTTTTACAATACTTGTGAGAATTTGAAAAGCAGACTCCAGGCTTTGCAAGTTTAACACTGAAATATTGTACATTGCCACTGTTTGTCCTCCACCCCCTGCTAACTCTATGGAGCAAAGTGTCTCTTTCCAGCGACCTCCATTAATTTATATAGGAGCCCTCTCGCCACTCGCAGGGACTGGCCCCTTTTTTACAATAATTCCACCACAACCGCTCCTGCGGGGGTCAGTGTGAAACAGTAACGTATGATCTGGCGAGGTTTAGAGAATCGGCCCCTTTAAGATTTTATTGTTTAATATTTAAACAACTTATATATTTTTTAAAAATACACCTGCAAATTATTCTTAGGCTATTTTTTGTTTTGAATTCATTATTATTTTTAGAATACTTTTAGTGTTTAATGTCCCTTTAAGGATGAAAATGTGGTATTACAGCATAGTTGTTATAACTGAGTATATTATTATTTTTTTCATTGCCCTTCCTAGATATATGAACTTACACTTTTTATTACAGAGAGCAGCATTTGCTGTTTAAATATAGTGTATCATGCTAATTGACATTTATGTCATTGAAATGAATTGCATGTAATATATACTAATGGTTCAGCAGACCAGCAGGTATCAGCTTCATTTTACCAAAACCTTCATTTATTTGCATATGTTCCTATTGTTGTAATTTGTGTTGTTTCTTTGCTCTTCTCCTAAACCTAAAGCCTTGCTGAAGACAGTTGGTGTCTGGGGCAATATGGAGGTGTCTTTCTGTCCTGTACTGACAAGCTGAACAGACGCACTACGTTGGTTCGACCCGTCAGCAAGCAGGATGCTTTCAGTAATTTCTCTGGCTTCTTTCCCTCTGTAAGAAATTGTTCATATTTTTTTCAAAATTTCCATAAACACTTTCTCCAATAATAATCTAGCATTTAATTAAAGATTATTTTCTTTATAATAAATAAAATAAAATAAATACAGAACACATTTTAAATATATAGACTCATTTCTCTCTCTTTTCTTTTTCTTTTCTTTTTTTTCTTTTTTTTATTATTCCACGAAAAAACCCAACCACATTTAAACAATGTTTATGGAAGTTTTGTAATTTATTTCTTATTAATGTAAATCAATGCTTCTCAGTACTTGGCTAAACCTTTTCTAACGATAAAACCAACTGCTCAATTACAGCTTCAGCAACTGAACTTTCTTATTGATTATGAAATATGCTTTTTCAACATAAACCATTCAATAATGACCAAAATGAATTAAGCCCAATTGTTTTGTCTGGTTGATAAAGATATTCTCCTTACTAATTCAAAATGTATGTTTTTACATATTAAAAAGACTACTTTCACTACTTTGCATGATGTTGAAAAAAAGCATTTTTCTTTATTAGGCAAATTTTATATGACTGGCTAAACATAAACACTGTTAAAATGCATTAAAAATATATATGTAATATAAAACATTAAGCATTTTTATATGTACGCAATCAATTTTGGGATGCTTCTGGAATTCAGTCATTCTCCTAAAAAAAATAAAACAACCAAAAAAACTGTAAACAATGTAGCCTGTTCTACTGAATAATAATGCTATATATTATTAGAGATCTTAGTTCAAAGCGAGACACATTAATACTGTTCTATTAGCAGGCCTATTAGGATCAACCCTGGACTCCTTTTAGATCCTTATAACTGATGTTATTAGTTCATACATCTGTCAGCTGCATCGTAAGATACATAGTCCTGCAACAGGCTTATCAGTGTCCATCTGTAATCCTTCTCATATACAAGAGATTTCATCATATAGCTTTCCATTGCTAAAAGATTTATGAGGATATGCACTGTGAATAGGACACATTGTTGTTTGTAATAACAATCCGTTGAAGTAGATGATTGCTGTTGATTAACCAGTCTTATCTGGTTACTTATTTTACGTTCAAGTAGTATTAAAGAAGTCACTGAATGCAATTAACAATATATTATGTTGCTATAACTAATTTATTTCATAAGAAGGTGCCAGGATCCCATAAGCTCTGTTTGTGCCAAAATGGAAACTGCACAATGGGAACGCCGCTGGTGAATTTCCTCACTGTGTCTTGCCTGGAATAGAATCAGGGACTTCAGGTTCAGATTCCAGCTTGCTCTGTTTTTGTCACTAGAGGATGTTTACTTGCAGGGAATTGTGCAAGAATATTATCATCAGCAGGTGTGTCTCCCAGCTCCACCCTCTCTGGATTCAAGACAATCAGGGAAGTGCTCTCTTACTATATATTGAACAGCCTATATCTTTGCTCCTTACTCAGCCATTTCCTATGTTTGTGTTCATGATTCCTGTTTTTCGCTGGATTTCCTGCTTGTGATCTTCCCTACGTTTGGATACTTGCTGTCTGCCTTAGAATCATGGACTGTCCTGACCTTGTCTCTGCTTTTGGAACAGTTAGTACTTTTGCTTGGACTTTCCATGCTGTGGTTTCCTAGCTCCAGTACCTTATTGCCTGCTGTGTCTATTTGTTTGTTCTGTCTCCTGAACAGCTTTTGTCTGCTGCTGCTTGCAGCCTGTATTCCACACCCTAGTATTCCTTGCTTGGCGCAGAAGCGGGCACTCCTTTTGCTTGGCCCAGAAGCGGGCTCTATAATCCTCGGCCCTGAAGTGGGCACTTCAGAACCTGGCTCTTGTCTCCCTCAACTTGCACCTAAACATCAGCTATACTTGTTTGTAGAGTTTGCTCCAGTTAGCATTTGCATGTACCTGTTTCCCGGTATAATCTGCTTCAGGAAATTACTTGTTTTTTGTCTTTGTAACATTTTCCTAATAAATAGGACTTTTGTACACATTTGAGTCTCCAGTCTATTGCTATGCAATCTGCCCAGATTCCCGCTATCCCTGCCATTGGGCTCCATCCTGTTAGAGAGGCCATAAGCCTGACAAATGGTGAGAGTCCATGAGAACATTACATGTGGAATTATATTCCCTGTCCACCAGGAAAAAAACATAATGTATGTAAGAATTTACCTGATAAATTCATTTATTTGATATTGGCAAGAGCCCATGAGCTAGTGACGTATGGGATATACAATCCTACCATGAGGGGCAAAGTTTCTCGAACCTCAAAATGCCTACAAATATACCCCTCACCACATCCACAATTCAGTTTAACAAATAGCCAAGAAGTGGGGTGATAAAGAAAGGAGCAAAAAGCATAAACAAAGGAATTGGCATAATTGTGCTTTATACAAAAAAAATCATAACCACCATAAAAAGGGTGGGCCTCATGGACTCTTGCCAATATGAAAGAAATTAATTTATCAGGTAAATTCTTACATAAATTATGTTTTCATGTAATTGGCAAGAGTCCATGAGCTAGTGACGTATAGGATAGCAATACCCAAGATGTGGAACTCCACGCAAGAGTCACTAGAGAGGGAGAGATAAAGAATAAAGACAGCCAATTCCGCTGAAAAAATTAATCCACAACCCAAATCATAAGTTTTAATCTTATAATGGAAAAGAAAAAAACTGAAATTATAAGCAGAAGAATCAAACGGAAACAGCTGCCTGAAGAACTTTTCTACCAAAAACTGCTTCTGAAGAAGAAAAAACATCAAAATGGTAGAATTTAGTAAATGTATGCAAAGAAGACCAAGTTGCTGCTTTGCAACTCTGATCAACTGAAGCTTCATTCTTAAAAGCCCAGGAAGTGGAAACTGACCTAGTAGAATGAGCTGTAATCCTCTGAGACGGAGATTTACCCGACTCCAAATAAGCATGATAAATCAAAAGCTTTAACCAAGATGCTAAAGAAATGGCAGAAGCCTTCTGACCTTTCCTAGAACCAGAAAAGATAACAAATAGACTAGAAGTCTTCCTGAAAACTTTAGTAGCTTCAACATAATACTTCAAAGCTCTCACCACATCCAAAGAATGTAAAGATCTTTCCAAAGAATTCTTAGGATGGGGACACAAAGAAGGGACAACCATTTCCCTACGAATGTTGTTGGAATTCACAACTTTAGGTAAGAATTTAAATGAAGTCCGCAAAACTGCCTTATCCTGATGAAAAATCAGAAAAGGAGAATCACAAGAAAGAGCAGATAATTCAGAAACTCTTCTAGCAGAGGAGATGGCCAAAAGAAACAACACTTTCCAAGAAAGCAATTCAGTGTCCAAAGAATGCATAGGCTCAAACGGAGGAGCCTGTAAAGCCTTCAAAACCAAATTAAAACTCCAAGGAGGAGAGATTGATTTAATGACAGGCTTGATACGAACCAAAGCCTGTACAATGAATATCAGGGAGTTTAGCAATTTTTCTGTGGAATAAAACAGAGCAGAGATTTGTCCTTGCAAGGAACTTGCAGACAAACCCTTATCCAAACCATCCTGAAGAAACTGTAAAATTCTAGGAATTCTAAAAGAATGCCAAGAGAATTTATGAGAAGAACACCATGAAATGTAAGTCTTCCAAACTCGATAATAAATATTTATAGAAACAGATTTACGAGCCTGCAACATAGTATTAATCACTGAGTCAGAGAAACCTCTATGACTAAGCACTAAGCGTTCAATTTCCATACCTTCAAATTTAATTATTTGAGATCCTGATGGAAAAACGAACCTTGAGATAGGTCTGGTCTTAGTGGAAGTGAGGGCCGCACCTTCATGCGGACTTGGGGGCTGGTTTATATCTCTTAAAGGGCTTGGATTTATTCCAGATTGAGGAAGGCTTCCAATTGGAGACAGATTCCTTAGGGGAAGGACTAGGTTTCTGTTCCTTATGTTGTAGAAAGGAATGAAAACCGTTAGAAGCTTTAAATTTACCCTTAATTTTTTTTATCCTGAGGCAATAAAACTCCCTTCCCCCCAGTGACAGTTGAAATTATAGAATCCAACTGAGAACCAAATAATTTATTACCTTGGAAAGAAAGAGATAGCAATGTCGATTCAGAAGTCATATCAGCATTCCAAGATTTAAGCCATAAAGCTCTTCTAGCTAAAATAGCTAAAGACATATAGCTAACATCAATTCTGATGATATCAAAAATGGCATCACAAATGAAATTATTAGCATGTTGAATTAATTTAACAATGCTATACACATTATGATCTGATACTTGTTGCGTTAAAGTTTCCAACCAAAAAGTTGAGGCAGCTGCAACATCAGCCAAAGAAATAGCAGGCCTAAAAAGATGGCCTGAACATAAATAAGCTTTCCTTAGATAAGATTCAAGCTTCCTATCTAAAGGATCTTTAAAGGAAGTACTATCTTCCGTAGGAATAGTAGTACGGTTGGTAAGTGTAGAGATGGCCCCATGAACTTTGGGGATCTTTTCCCAAAACTCCAATCTATCAGTAGGCAAAGAATACACTTTTTTGAACCTTGAAGAAGGAGTAAAATAAGTACCCAGTCTATTCCATTCCTTAGAAATCATATCTGAAATAGCATCAGGAACCTGAAAACCTCTGGAATAACTACATGAGGTTTATAAACCGAATTTAAATGTTTACTAGTTTTAGTATCAAGAGGACTAGTCTCCTCCATATCTAATGCAATCAACACTTCTTTTAATAAAGAACGAATATACTCCATTTTAAATAAATAAGAGGATTTGTCAGTGTCAATATCTGAGGCAGGATCCTCTGAATCAGACAGATCCTCATCAGAGATAGATAAATCAGTATGTTGTCGGTCATTAGAAAGTTCATCAACTCTATGAGACGTTTTAAAAGACCTTTTACGTTTATTAGAAGGCGGAATGGCAGACAAAGTCTTCTGAATGGAATCAGAAATAAATTCTCTTAAATTTACAGGAATATCTTGAGCATTAGATGTTGATGGACCAGCAACATGTAATGAACTTCTACTAATGGAAAGATTCTCTGCATGTAAAAGTTTATCATGACAACTATTACAAACCACAGCTGGAGGAACAGTTACCACAAGTTTACAACAAATGCACTTAGCTTTGGTAGAACCGATATCAGGCAGCAGGATTTCAGTAGTAGATTCTGAGACAGGATCAGATTGAGACATCTTGCAGTATGTAAAAGAAAAAACAACATATAAAGCAAAATTATCAATTTCCTTATATGACAGTTTCAGGAATGGGAAAAAACAGAATAGGCCTCCGACATAAAAAAAAGACCAGAGGCAAAAGGAATGAGGTCTTAAATAATGAAAAAATGTTTTGACAAACATTTTTTGGCGCCAAAAACATCCGGAACTAAACTCGAGCGTCATAGATGACACAACCTCGTGAAAAGACTCTGCGCCAACTAAGACGCCGGAAATGACGAATTTGCGCCAACAAACGTAATTTTCGTGCCAAAAAAGTTTTGCGCCAAGAATGACGCAATAAATTATAGCATTTTGCGCTCTCGCGAGCCTAATACAGCCCCAATATAGAAAGAGTCAGTTTGAAAACCTCAGGTTTTTTTTTTTTGGTTTTTTTTTTAAAGCATTTCCCAGATATGAAACTGACAGTCTGCAAAAAGGAAATATACTGATAAACCTGAATCATGGCAAATATAAGTACAAACATATATTTAGAACTTTATATGTAAAGTGCCAAACCTTAGCTGAGAGTGTCTTGAGTAGATGAGACATACTTACCAAAAGACACCCATCCACATACAGCAGATAGCCAAACCAGTGCTGAAACGAAAATCAGTAGAGGTAATGGTATATAAGAGTATATCGTCGATCTGAAAAGGGAGGTAGGAGATGAATCTCTTCAACCGATAACAGAGAACCTATGAAATAGATCCCTGTTAGGAAGACCATTGTATTCAATAGGTGATACTCCCTTCACATCCCTCTTACATTCACTGTACTCTGAGAGGAACCGGGCTTCAACATGCTGAGAAGAGCATATCAATGTAGAAATCTAGTACAAACTTACTTCACCACCTCCATAGGAGGCAAAGTTTGTAAAACTTAATTGTTGGTGTGGTGAGGGGTGTATTTGTAGGCATTTTGAGGTTTGGGAAACTTTGCCCCTCCTGGTAGGATTGTATATCCCATACGTCACTAGCTCATGGACTCTTGCCAATTACATGAAAGAAAATACCCTTACATTCCAGAGCTTTGTTCCACCCCATACTGCAATTAATCCCCTACTGCACTCAATTAATGTTTTGCCTTGAGAAGGTAAATTCTGAAGTGCTCCTGACTCTGTTGTTAAAAGAGGTTCTCTAACCAAACTGAGACCCATTATTCCCCTCAATAGTGCCTCATGAACAGAGGGGATGACAGAAGTTCAGCCAGAAAGTGAAAATCATATCCCACTGGGGAAATACAGGTTTATCTGCCAATCCTCTTGACTAAATTGTGCTGCTGTCAAGATACTTGGAACTGTGCTTTCACTTTCTCAGAAGGGGATCGGAGGGAAAATTGATTTTTGACCTCAGTTCCTTGTCTACAAAAGATCTTGATTTAGATTTTATTTGGAAAGTTTTCTTTTGCAAGATGTACCGAGTCCACGGATTCATCCTAACTTGTGGGATATTGTCCTTCCTGACAGGAAGTAGCAAAGAGAGCACCACAGCAGAGCTGTCTATATAGCTCCCCCCTTAACTCCACCCCCCAGGCATTCTCTTTGCTGGCTCTAAGCAGGAAGGGTAAAAGAGGTGTTAAACTGTTAGTTTTATTTTATCTTCAATCAAGTGTTTGTTATTTTTAAATGGTACCGGTGTTGTACTATTTACTCTCAGGCAGGACATAGATGAAGATTTCTGCCTGGAGGATGATGATCTTAGCATTTGTAACTAAGGTCCACTACTGTCCCCACAGAAGCTGAGGAGTACAGGAAAACTTCAGTGTGAGGAACGGTTCTTGCTATACAGCAATGAGGTATGTTCAGCCCTTTTTTTTTCTGCAGAGACTTGGATAACTACAGAAAGGCTGAAAGTATCAGCATTAGGGGAAGGTTAAGCAGTAATCCTAGTGTTAGAAGGGTATTACTAGCTTGCATATAGGGCTAATTTTATGGGCACTCAATTTGTATGTTATATTAGGAACAAACGTTTGTGTGTCTGGGAGTACTGTGTTTATTTTATTTGGGACTTCTGTTTGGAGGGTTCACTTGGCTTATTTGGTTTTTTTTATAACCCACATGGCTCAAGGTTTGTTTTGTAACTTTCTGTGTAGGCCCCAACAACATCGAGTAGAGAGGGGCGGGGCCTATTTTTGTGCCTCAGTTGCGCATTTCTTTTGCATAGGCAAGCAGCAAGCCACAACAGAAGGGTCCTGAAGCAATTCTAAGGGCCTAATCAAAGCTTCATTTCCACATTTTTGATCCTTGAGGGCAGGTAGGCGCCACAGCAGAGCTGTGGCAGGGTACTGACAAGGGTTTTACCGAGTTTTTAACTCTTTTTAATCCGATTTTCTCATTTAAGGGTTAATTGCCTTAATATTTGTGGTGCAATCTTACTAAAGCTTGAGAGGTATACTGTAAAAATGTCGGAAATTTTGGAGTTATTTTAAGCAGTTTTCCAGTTTGTGTATGCCTTTTTTTCTCTTAAAGGCACAGTACATTGTATTTTTTTCATTAAATAAAGTGTTTTCCAAGCTTGCTTGCCTCATTACTAGCCTGTTAAACATGTCTGACATTGAGGAAACTCATTGTTTAATTTGTTTAGAAGCCATTGTGGAACCCCCTCTTAGAATGTGTCCCACTTGTACTGATATGTCTATAAATTGCAAACAGCATATTTTGACTTATAAAAGTTTGGCATTAGATGATTCTCAGACAGAAGGAAATCTGGTTTTGCCATCTAGTTCTCCTCAAGTGTCACAACCAGTAACGCCCGCACAAGCAACGCCAAGTACTTCTAGTGCGTCTAATTCTTTTACCTTGCAAGATATGGCCTCAGTTATGAATACTACCCTAACAGAGGTTTTATCTAAGCTGCGAGGGTTGCAAGGAAAGCGCAGTAGCTCTGGGTTAAGATCAAATGCTGAGCCTTTTGACGCTTTAGTAGCCGTATCCGATATTCCCTTACAATGTTCTGAAGTAGGGATGAGGGATTTGCTATCTGAGGGAGAGATTTCTGATTCTGGAAAGATGTTCCCTCAGACTGATTCAGATATGACGGCATTTAATTTTAAGCTAGAGCACCTCCGTTTATTGCTCAGGGAGGTTTTAGCGACTCTGGATGATTGTGACCCTATTGTAGTTTCAGAGAAATTGTGTAAATGGACAAATATTTAGAGGTTCCTGTTTACACTGATGTTTTTCCTGTTCCTAAGAGGATTTCGGACATTGTTACTAAGGAGTGGGATAGACCAGGTATTCTGTTCGCTCCCCCTCATGTTTTTAAGAAAAATCTGACACCATAAAGGACTCATGACAGACAGTCCCTAAGGTGGAGGGAGGTGGAGGGAGCTATTTCTACTCTAGCTAAGCGTACAACTGTACATATTGAAGACAGTTGTGCTTTCATTGATCCTATGGATACAAAAATTAGAGGGTCTCCTAAAGAAAATTTTTGTTCATCAATGTTTTCTTCTTCAACCTATAGCGTGCATTGTTCCTGTAACCAATGCAGCTGCTTTTTGGTTTGAGGCTCTAGAGGAGGCTCTTCAGATGGAGACCCCACTTGATGATATTCTGGACAGAATTAAGGCTCTTAAGTTAGCTAATTCTTTCATTACAGACGCAGCTTTTCATCTTGCTAAATTAGCGGCAAAGAATTCAGGTTTTGCCATTTTAGCGCGTAGAGCGTTATGGCTTAAGCCCTGGTCGGCCGATGTGTCATCTAAATCTAAGCTTTTGACCATCCCTTTCAAAGGTAAGAACCTATTCGGGCCTGCACTCAAAGAGATCATTTCAGACATCACTGGAAGAAAGGGTCATGCCCTCCCTCAAGATAAGTCAAATAAGACAAGGACCAAACAAAATAATTTTCGTTCCTTTTGAAACTTCAAGGGTGGTCCCGCTTCCTCTTCCCTGGCTGCAAAGCAAGAGGGGAACTTTGCTCAATCCAAGCCAATCTGGAGACCTTACCAGGAGCCTTACCAGGCTTGGAACAAGGGTTAACAGGCCATAAAGCCTGCTGCTGCCACTAAGACAGCATGAAGGGGTAGCCTCGATCCACGACTGGATCTAGTAGGGGGCAGACTCTCTCTCTTTGCTCAGGCCTGGGCAAGAGATGTTCAGGACTCCTGGGTGGTAGAAATTGTAACCCAGGGGTATCTCCTAGATTTCAAAGATTCTCCTCCAAGGGGGAGATTCCATCTTTCTCAATTGTCTGTAAACCAGACAAAAAGAGATGCGTTCTTACACTGTGTAGAAGACCTTTTTACCATGGGAGTGATCTGCCCAGTTCCAAAAGCAGAACAGGGGCAAGGTTTCTACTCCAATCTGTGGTTCCCAAAAAAGAGGGAACCTTCAGACCAATTCTAGATCTCAAGATCCTAAACCAATTCCTAAGAGTTCCATCCTTCAAGATGGAGACCATTCGGACTATTTTACCAATGATCCAGGAGGGTCAATATATGACTACCGTGGATCTAAAGGATGCGTATCTACACATTCCTATCCACAAAGATCATCACCAGTTCCTCAGGTTTGCCTTTCTGGACAGGCATTACCAGTTTGTGGCTCTTCCCTTCGGGTTGGCCACGGCACCAAGAATCTTCACAAAGGTGCTAGGATCCCTTGTGGCGTCGACTTTCCAATTTGCCAAGTCTCACACGGACTTAGTGTTGGCCTTTCTAAGATCTCATGGGTGGAAGGTGAACGTGAAAAAGAGTTCCCTTATTCCTCTCACAAGAGTTCCATTCCTGGGAACTCTCATAGATTCGGTGGACATGAAATTTTTTCTGACGGAGGTCAGGAAATCAAAGATTTTATCCACCTGCCAAGCTCTTCATTCCATTCCTCGGCTGTCAATGGCTCAGTGTATGGAGGTAATCGGACTTTTGGTAGCGGCAATGGACATAGTTCCGTTTGCTCGCTTGCATCTCAGATCACTGCAACTATGCATGCTCAAACAGTGGAATGGGGATTATGCAGATTTATCTCCTCAGATAAATCTGGATCAAGAGACCAGAGACTTTTCTTTGGTGGTTGTCACAGGATCACAGGTCCAGGGGAATGTGTTTCCGCAGGCCAGCATGGGTTATTGTGACGACGGACGCCAGCCTCCTGGGCTGCGGTGCAGTCTGGAATTCCCTGAAAGCACAGGGTTTGTGTACTCAGGAGGAGGCCCTCCTACTGATAAATATTCTGGAATTAAGAGCGATATTCAATGCTCTTCAGGCGTGGCTTCAGCTAGCTTTGGCCGGATTCATCAGGTTTCAGTTGGACAACATCACGACTGTAGCTTATATCAATCATCAGGGGGGAACAAGGAGTTCCTTGGTCGATGATAGAAGTTTCCAGGATAATCCGATGGGCAGAGACTCACTCTTGCCATCTTTCAGCGATCTATATCCCAGGGGTAGAGAACTGGGAGGCAGATTTTCTAAGTCGTCAGACTTTTCATCCGGGGGAGTGGGAGCTCCATCCGGAGGTGTTTGCTCAACTGGTTCAGCTATGGGGCACACCAGAATTGGATCTGATGGCGTTTCGTCAGAACGCCAAACTTCCTTGTTACGGATCCAGGTCCAGGGACCCTCAGATGCTCTAGCAGTACCCTGGTCGTTCAACCTGGCTTATTTGTTTCCACCTTTCCCTCTCCTTCCACGTCTGATTGCCAGAATCAAACAGGAGAGAGCCTCAGTGAATTTTGATAGCGCCTGCGTGGCCACGCAGGACTTGGTATGCAGAACTGGTGGACATGTCATCTCTGCCACCATGGACTCTGCCACTGCGACGGGACCTTCTAATTCAGGGTCCGTTCAAGCATCCAAATCTAATTTCTCTGCAACTGACTGCTTGGAGATTGAACGCTTGATTTTATCAAAGCAGGGTTTCTCTGAGTCGGTCATAGATACCTTGATTCAGGCTCAAAAGCCTGTCACCAGGAAAATCTATCATAAGATATGGCGTAAATATCTTTTTTGGTGCAAAACCAAAGGCTACTCATGGAGTAAGATCAGGATTCCTAGGATTTTGTCCTTTCTTCAAGAAGGATTGGAAAAAGGATTGTCAGCTAGTTCCCTAAAGGGATAGATATCTGCTTTGTCTATCCTATTACACAAGCGTCTGGCTGATGTCCCAGGCGTTCAGGTTTTTTGTCAGGCTTTAGTTAGAATCAAGACTGTGTTTAAACCTGTTGCTCCGCCATGGAGTCTAAATTTAGTTCTTAATGTTCTTCAGGGGGTTCCGTTTGAACCCATGCATTCCATAGATATTAAGCTTTTATCTTGGAAAGTTCTGTTTCTAGTTGCTATCTCTTCATCTCGAAGAGTTTCTGAACTATCTGCATTACAATGCGACTCACTTTATCTTGTTTTCCATGCTGATAAGGTGGTTTTGCGTACCAAACCTGAGTTCCTCCCTAAGGTTGTTACTAACAGGAATATCAATCAGGAAATTGTTGTTCCTTCTCTGTGTCCTAATCCTTCTTCTAAGAAGGAACGTCTGTTGCACAACTTGGACGTGGTTTGTGCCTTGAAGTTTTATTTGCAGGCAACCAAAGATTTTCGTCAATCATCTTCTTTGTTGTCTATGCTGGAAAGCGTAGAGGTCAAAAGGCTATGGCTACCTCTCTTTCCTTTTGGCTGAAGAGCATCATCCGTTTGGCTTATGAGACTGCTGGACAGCAGCCTCCTGAAAGAATTACAGCTCACTCCACTAGAGCGGTGGCTTCCACATGGGCTTTTAAAAATGATGCTTCTGTTGAACAGATTTGTAAGGCTGCGACTTAGTCTTCACTTCATGCCTTTTCCAAATTTTACAAAATTGATACTTTTGCTTCTTCTGAGGCTATTTTTGGGAGAAAGGTTTTGCAAGCAGTGGTGCCTTCCGTTTAGGTTCCTGTCTTGTCCCTCCCTTCATCCGTGTCCTAAAGCTTTGGTATTGGTATCCCACAAGTAAGGATGAATCCGTGGACTCGGTACATCTTGCAAAAGAAAAAAAAATGATGCTTACCTGATAAATTTCTTTCTTTTGCGATGTACCGAGTCCACGGCCCGCCCTGTCTATTCAAGACAGATAGTATTTTTTTTATTTAAACTTGTCACCTCTGCACCTTATAGTTTCTCTTTTTCTTCCTTGGCCTTCGGTCTAATGGGGGGTGGAGTTAAGGGGGGAGCTATATAGACAGCTCTGTTGTGGTGCTCTCTTTGCTACTTCCTGTCAGGAAGGACAATATCCCACAAGTTAGGATGAATCCGTGGACTCGGTACATCGCAAAAGAAAGAAATTTATCAGGTAAGCATAAATTTTGTTTTTTAAAGGATTAGTAAGAATTTTTAGATTTGTAGGGCTGTTTAAAAAATGTTTTTATTTGTTAATATATTTAATTAGTTCCTAATTATTATCTTTTATTATTTTGAGTGTAAATTAACTCTTATGGCAATATTTTAATAGAGAATGGGAACTGAGTTAAAAAAGGATATGTCAGTTTAAGAAATCAGACCGTTGTATGTCCAACAATATGAGTTTGAGAAACACGTTGCTCATAATTTGGGTCCTTACCAGCTTCCATAGTTTCGGAATGGAAGCTTTGAATCTGCCCTCTACCCAGATCTTTTGAAGCGATCTGTGTGACTTAAAACAAGGAGATGCTTGCGGATAATTGTCAGAGACTACCTTGTATTCTTTACTTTAGGAGGATGAGAGGGAGGATTGTTCTTTATTTAAGAGTGAGTATGGATATTTTTTTTTGTTTGTTTGTTTTATGGGATCTACATTTCTTGCACCTGAATGAAACTCCTCTTACATTTTTTTAGTGCATATACAAGACAAAAGTGAAACTACTTTATTTATTACCAGTTTTATGGAGGACATTTTTATGAACTTTTGTTCACCACCCACATATATATAATATAGTTTTATTTTTGAATATACATATGTGTGTTTTATTGTGTCTTTTTAATTAAATTCTAACCCATATAAGGATTTTTCTTCTATGTAGATATTCTGTTATGATACATGGTATATTTATTGAAGCTTAACATTCCCTCTTTTATATCCACATTTTGGAAAGGGACGTATTCCTAGCACAATTAGGATTTCTCCAACATTGGTGTGTCCGGTCCACGGCGTCATCCATTTCTTGTGGGATATTCTCCTCCCCTACAGGAAATGGCAAGGAGAGCACACAGCAAGAGCTGTCCATATAGCCCCCCCTCTGGCTCCGCCCCCCAGTCATTCTCCTTGCCACTCTGTACAAGTAGCATCTCCACGGGGATGGTGAGGAGTTTTGTGGTGTTAGTTGTAGTTTTTTATTTCTTCTATCAAGAGTTTGTTATTTTAAAATAGTGCCGGTTTGTACTATTTACTCTACAACAGAAAATGAAGAAGATTTCTGTTAAAAGAGGAGTATGATTTTAGCAGCAGTAACTAAAATCAATTGCTGTTCCCACGCAGGACTGTTGAGCCCAGAGAACTTCCATTGGGGGGAACAGTTTGCAGACTTTTCTGCTCAAGGTATGACTAGTCCATTTTCTAACAAGACTGTGTAATGCTAGAAGACTGTCAGTTTTTCCCTTAGGGGATCGGTAAGCCATTTTCTTAGATTCATAACAGATTAAGGATTATAAATGGGCTCTATACTGGTTGACACTATGTGGGCTAAATCGATTGGTTTATATCAGATTTATTGGACATTTAGAGTGTTTTTTTGTGTTATAAAAGCACTTTTGGGAAAGTTTTTTTCGCCTGGCATCTAGTTAGACTACTACTTCAGTCAGAAAGGCCCCTTCACTCTGGTAATGCAGATGAAGGAGGCCCCGTTTTCGCGCCTCAATTGCGCAGTTTATTTCCTTGGCAGTGCTTGCAGCTTCATTTGAGGGTCCTGTGGTTAAAGAAAACGGACTCAGGAAGGTTAATTTCAGTGCTGAATCACTTTAAGGGAAGGAAAAAAGCCGCAGCAAGGCTGTGTCAGTTATTGTTGTGTGATAAAAAATTTTATTTGAACAAATAGCTCCATTTTGCTCATTTTAAGGGTTAAAATCTTGAAACTTGGTGTGCAATACTTTCAAGGCATTAGGACTCTGGGGTGCAAATTTTGTAAGAATCGGACATTGCCTTCATAGTTTTACAAACTTTCAGAAATAAAGTGCGCTTGTTTATTATTTAAAGAGACAGTAACGCTTTTCTTTAAAAACGTTTTTATTGCATTATTAGCCTGCCATATTCTGTCTAACATGTCTGTACCTTCAGATAGCTTATGTTCTGTATGTATGGAAGCCAAGGTGGTTCCCCCTATTAATGTTTTGTGCAAATTGTGTCATAGCGTCCAAACAAAGTAAGGACAGTACTGTCACATTTAATAAGATTGCCTAGGATGATTCTTCATGTGAAGGTAGTGGGGATAGTTCATCATCCTCTCCTTCTGTGTCAACACCAGTTTTGCCCGCGCAGGCGATACCTAGTACATCTAGCGCGCCAATGCTGGTTACTATGCAGCAATTAACTGCAGTGATGGATAATTCTATAGCAAATCTATTATCCAAACTGCCATCCTATTCTAGAAAGCGTGACTGCTCAGTTTTTTAAATACAGAAGATGAGCAGGTTAGCGCTGAGGACAATTTATCAGTTGTTCCCTCACATCAATCTGAGTATAGCAGTGAGGGAGGGCCTGTCTAAAGGGGAAGTTTCTGATTCAGGAAAAAGTTTCTCAGCAGGCAGACACTGATATCGTGACTTTTAAATTTAAGTTAGAACACCTCCGTGCCCTGCTTAAGGAGGTCCTAACTACTCTAGATGATTGTGATTCTCTGGTAATTCCAGAGAAATTGTGCAAGATGAACAAATTCTTAGAGGTTCCAGTGCACGCTGATGCCTTTCCGATACCCATAGTGACTAAGGAGTGGGAAAAGCCAGGTATACCTTTTGTTCCACCTCCTATATTCAAGAAAATGTTCCCCATTGTCGACCCCAGAAAGGACACATGGCAAACGGTTCCTAAGGTTGAGGGGGCGGTTTCAATGTTAGCTAAGCGCACAACTATTCCTATTGAGGACAGTTGCGTTTTCAAAGATCCTATGGATAAAAAATTAGAAGGACTGTTAAAAAAAGAATTTATTCAGCAGCGTTTCCTTCTTTAACCAATCTCGTGCATTATTCCTGTTACTACCGCAGCGTATTTTGGTTCGAGGAACTGGAAAATTCGCTTCAAAGGGAGACTCCATATGATGAAGTCATGGACAGAATTCACGCACTTAAGTTGGCTAATTAATTTATTTTGGATGCCGCTTTTCAATTGCTAAGTTAGCGGCGAAAAATTCAGGGTTTGCTATAGTGGCGCGCAGAGCGTTTTGGCTAAAATCCTGGTCAGCAGATGTGTAGTCCAAGAATAATTGCTTAATATTCCTTTCAAGGGTAAGACCCTATTCGGGCCAGAATTGAAAGAGATTATTGCAGACATTACTGGTGGAAAGGGACATGCCCTCCCACAAGATAGGCCTTTTAAGGCTAAGAACAAATCAAATTTTCGTTCCTTTCGCAATTTCAGGAACGGACCAAATCCTAACTCTGCGGCCTCCAGACAAGAAGGCAACACTTCCCAACCTAAACCAGCATGGAAACCATTGCAATGTTGGAACAAGGGTAAACAGGCCAAAAAGCCTGCTGCTGCTACCAAGACAGCATGAAGGGGTAGCCCCCTATCCGGGACCGGATCTAGTAGGGGGCAGACTCTCTCTCTCTTTGCTCAGGCTTGGGCAAGAGATGTTTCGGATCCCTGGACACTAGAATAGTCTCTCAGGGTTATCTTCTAGAATTCAAGGAACTTCCTCCAAGGGGGAGGTTCCACATGTCTCGCTTATCTTCAGACCAAATAAAGATACAGGCATTCTTACATTGTGTAGAAGACCTGTTAAAGATGGGAGTGATACACCCAGTTCCAACAGTGGAACAAGGTCAGGGGTTTTACTCAAACCTGTTTGTAGTTCCCAAAAAGAGGGAACTTTCAGACCAATTCTGGATTTAAAAATTCTAAACAAGTTTCTCAGAGTTCCATCGTTCAAAATGGAAACCATTCGAACAATTTTACCTACTATCCAGGAGGGTCAATATATGACTACCGTGGATTTAAAGGATGCGTACCTACATATTCCTATCCACAAAGATCATCATCAGTTCCTAAGGTTCGCCTTTCTGGACAAACATTACCAGTTCGTGGCTCTCCCGTTCGGTTTAGCCACTGCTCCCAGAATTTTCACAAAGGTGCTAGGGTCCCTTCTGGCGGTTCTAAGACCGAGGGGCATTGCAGTAGCACCTTATCTAGACGACATTCTAATTCAAGCGTCGTCTCTTTCCAAGGCAAAGGCTCATACAGATATTGTTCTAGCCTTTCTCAGATCTCACGGGTGGAAGGTGAACGTAGAAAAGAGTTCCCTGTCTCCGTCAACAAGAGTTCCCTTTTTGGGAACAATAATAGATTCTTTAGAAATGAGGATCTTCCTGACAGAAGTCAGTAAGTCGAAGCTTACGCTTGTCAAGTTCTTCACTCTATTCTGCAGCCTTCCATAGCTCAGTGCATGGAAGTAGTAGGATTGATGGTTGCAGCAATGGACATAGTTCTTTTTGCTCAAATTCATCTAAGACCATTACAACTGTGCATGCTCAATCAGTGGAATGGGGACTATGCAGACTTGTCTCCACAGATTCAAGCAGACCAGGTAACCAGAGACTCACTCCGTTGGTGGTTGACTCAGGATCACCTGTCTCAGGGGATGAGTTTCCGCAGACCAGAGTGGGTCATTGTCACGACCGACGCCAGTCTATTAGGCTGGGGCGCGGTCTGGGATTCCCTGAAAGCTCAGGGTCTATGGTCTCGGGAAGAGTCTCTTCTTCCGATAAACATTCTGGAACTGAGAGCGATATTCAATGCTCTCCGGGCTTGGCCTCAGTTAGAAGGCCGGATTCATAAGATTCCAGTCGGACAACATGATGACTGTAGCTTACATCAACCATCTGGGGGGAACAAAGAGTTCCTTGGTGATTAGAGAGGTATCCAAGATCATCAAATGGGCGGAGGATCACTCCTGCCATCTATCTGCAATTCACATCCCAGGAGTAGACAACTGGGAGGCGGATTATCTGAGTCGTCAGACTTTCCATCCAGGGGAGTGGGAACTCCACCCTGAGGTCTTTGCCCAGTTAACCCAATTATGGGGCATTCCAGACATGGATCTGATGGGGTCTCGTCAGAACTTCAAGGTTCCTTGCTACGGGTCCAGATCCAGGGATCCCAAGGCGACTCTAGTGGATGCATTAGTGGCGCCTTGGTTGTTCAACCTAGCTTATGTGTTCCCACCGTTTCCTCTCCTTCCCAGGCTCGTAGCCAGGATCAAACAGGAGAAGGCCTCGGTGATTCTGATAGCTCGTGCGTGGCCACGCAGGACTTGGTATGCAGACCTGGTGAATATGTCATCGGCTCCACCATGGAAGCTACCTTTGAGACAGGATCTTCTAGTACAAGGTCCATTCGCACATCCAAATCTAGTTTCTCTGCAGCTGACTGCTTGGAAATTGAACGCTTGATTTTATCCAAGCGTGGGTTTTCAAATTCAGTGATAGATACTCTGGTTCAAGCCAGAAAACCTGTGACTAGAAAGATTTACCATAAAATATGGAAAAAATATATCTGTTGGTGTGAATCAAAAAGATTCTCCTGGAGTAAGATTAAAATTCCTAAGATTCTTTCCTTTCTCCAAGAGGGTTTGGATAAAGGGTTGTCAGCGAGTTCTCTAAAAGGACAGATTTCTGTTTTATCTGTTTTGTTGCACAAACGACTGGCAGCTGTGCCAGATGTACAAGCTTTTGTACAGGCTTTGGTCAGAATCAAGCCTGTTTACAGACCCATGACTCCTCCTTGGAGTATAAATTTAGTTCTTTCAGTTCTTCAAGGGGTTCCCTTTGAACCTTTACATTCCATAGATATCAAGTTACTATCTTGGAAAGTCCTGTTTTTGGTTGCTATTTCTTCTGCTAGAAGAGTTTCTGAATTATCTGCTTTGCAGTGTGATCCACCTTATCTGGTGTTCCATTCAGATAAGGTTGTTTTGCGTACTAAACCTGGTTTTCTTCCAAAAGTAGTTTCTAACAAGAATATTAACCAGGGAATAGTTGTTCCTTCTCTGTGTCCGAATCCAGTTTCAAAGAAGGAACGTTTGTTACACAATTTAGATGTGGTCCGCGCTTTAAAGTTCTATTTAGATGCAACAAAGGATTTCAGACAAACCTCATCTTTGTTTGTCGTTTACTCTGGTAAGAGGAGAGGACAAAAAGCTACTGCTACCTCTCTTTCTTTCTGGCTGAAAAGCATCATCCGATTGGCTTATGAGACTGCCGGACGGCAGCCTCTTGAACGAATCACAGCTCACTCTACTAGGGCTGTGGCTTCCACATGGGCCTTCAAGAACGAGGCTTCTGTTGATCAGATATGTAAGGCAGCGACTTGGTCTTCTCTGCACACTTTTGTCAAATTCTACAAATTTGATACTTATGCTTCTTCGGAGGCTATTTTTGGGAGAAAGGTTTTGCAAGCCGTGGTGCCTTCTGTCTAGGTAACCTGATTGGCTCCCTCCCGTCATCCGTGTCCTAAAGCTTTGGTATTGGTTCCCACAAGTAATGGATGACGCCGTGGACCGGACACACCAATGTTGGAGAAAACAGAATTTATGCTTACCTGATAAATTACTTTCTCCAACGGTGTGTCCGGTCCATGGCCCGCCCTGGTTTTTTTTTTTAATCAGGTTTGGAAAATTTCTTTATACACTACAGTCACCACGGCACCCTATAGTTTCTCCTTTTTCTCCTAATCGTCGGTCGAATGACTGGGGGGCGGAGCCAGAGGGGGGGCTATATGGACAGCTATTGCTGTGTGCTCTCCTTGCCATTTCCTGTAGGGGAGGAGAATATCCCACAAGAAATGGATGACGCCGTGGACCGGACACACCGTTGGAGAAAGTAATTTATCAGGTAAGCATAAATTCTGTTTTTTTTTTTAAATTGAATTGTAACTGTAAGCTCAGGCGATAAGGTTACCTATAATTATTTTGGGTGATCTTTAAGGCTCTTCAGAGGCACAGCTGTGGCTTACATCAGTCATCGGGGGGAACTTGGTGTTCTTAGCAATGAATTAGGTGTCTCCAACTATCAGGTGGGGGTGGAAAACTACAGGTCCCTGATATCAGCTATTCATATCCCTGGAATCAACAACTGGAATGCATGTTTTTCAGTTGCCAGTGCCTTTATCCAGTTACATGATTTCTGCCTCAGAAGGTATTTTAATAGATTGTGTGGATGGCCAGGTATAGATTTCATGTCCATCCACTAATCATAAGCTTTAACATTATTGTGCCAGGGCTTGAGTTCCTTAGGTGTATCCAATCGATTTTCTTTCATACAGGTAGTGAGAGGCCACAATCCATTACTCCTGGGAATTACCTTTCCTAACCACTAGGAGGAGACAAAGATCCCCAAACCCAAAGAGCTCTATAAAACCCATACCACCTTAACAAAAACTAGTCTTGTCTTTGCCTTCTCTGGATGAAGGTGAAGAATGAAGATGTGCATATGATTTTTCAGTGAGAGGGGCTTTCAGTCTATGTTAAGGTACATTTCCCCCTCAGTGTTTGTCAGAGGGATGTATATGGGGTTAGTGGCACTTTTTTCACCTCAAGGGAAATTTTGTCACGGATCTTTCATTGTGGTCCCAAGGACTTTTTTTTTGCCTCCTCTTATGGATCTACAATATGTTCCAATTCCATAACCTCTTCTATGTTTGAGTACTGGTTTGGCTCTCTACTGGGGGTTTTTTTGTTGCTAGTAGATGAGTGTCTGTTGGTAAGTATTATATTTTTATTTATTTATATATTCATAATATATATAGCATTGGGATAGAATATTTATATTAACCGTTATTCCCTTTTTACATTTTTGTGTGTCTGACTTTTGGTGCACATGGTTTATTTCAAATTTTTACCACACTTTGGTTCTTTTGTAAGCACAGATGTGCTTGTTTTTTTTTCCATGCTTCAACTTTCAGGTCTGCGCAGGTCGGGATTTGGCCCACATAATCACTATAGTTTAGTGCACGCCCTCCTACTCACCTGAGCACTAACCAGGCTTTGGGTGTGGAGTCTACTTGTCTCCTACTTTATTTTTATTTCGGCTTAGCACGCTTGGGTCTAGTATGTTTTACAAAGCTACTTTAGTAGGGTGTACGTTTTTCTATTCCTTAAGACCTTTTTTAAGGGGATATAATTGTTTATGCTTTTTGTAGTTAAAAGCTATAATCGATATTTCTGAATCTGTTCCTCAATCTACCTTAGATGCTGGGTCCTCTGAACACTTTCCTACCATTGTTAAGTGTGTTTATTGTAAAAATTCTGAAGTATCAACTCCAGTTTATTTAATGCTGCTTCTATGGGTATTACTGCTCCTTCTGTTTGTTCTTAGCAGGCAAGGTCTTCAGACTTTGCTCCAGGTGTGAAAGAATTAATCAAGTCTACCATCTCTGAAATGTTGACAACTCTCCCGTCTTCAAGTAAGCATAAATGTTCAGTTCAGAATTTACATTCTGCTAGTTCTATACCTCCTGAGTCTAGGATTACAGTTTTGTTTCATTACTCATGGACTCAGCCGCTCTTTGAAAGAAAACATTTATGCTTAACTGAAAAATTAATTTATTTCATGGTGGTTAGGGTCCACAAGGTTCATTCGCTGTTGTATTTGTCGCGGATTGTTATTTATTTTTGGCACATCTTTTTTCCCTCCTATTTTTTGGGGTCTTAATTTATTCCCTTACCTTTTTTTGCTTTGCTATAGGTCAGACTATTTTCTGGTAGGGTGGGTTTTATAGAGCTTTTTAGGTTTTGGAATTTTTGCCTCCTCCTAGTGGTCAGAAAAGGTAATTCCCAGGAGTAATGGATTGTGGACTCTCACTACCACGAAAGAAACAAATTTATCAGGTAAGCATAAATTATGTTTTTTTAGTGGTGTCATGGCTGTTCAGTCTGATGTACATCTTTGCTCCATTTGTAATGCTGCCAAGAGTGATAGCAGAATTAAGCAAGAACATGCTTCAGTAATTCTGATTGGCCTAGCAGAAATTGGTATATAGAAGTATTCAGAAGTTCTCTTGTCCACCATGGCATCTTCCATTCAGGAAATATATTTTCCCAGGTTTTATTCTTCCACCAAGACCTAAGCTTTATCAGACTGGTGATTGAATGCCTGAGTTTAGGTAATAAAGTATTGTTGGATTGAAGCCCTGATTCAAGCTAGAAAGCCTGTGGTCAGGCACATTTACCGCAAGGTGTGGAATACTTATTTAACTTGGTGTGCAGATAAGGGATACAGTTGAAAAGATTTCAGATTTCTATAGTCCTGGAATTTCTTTAGGATGGTTTGGAGAAAGGTTCACCTGCTAGTTCTCTTAAAGATCAGATTTCTGGGGGGCGGAGCCAGCTACCGACACGACAAGACGTGTATTAGGGAGCTCCTGCAGCTAATATACATTTAATAGCTTTTACAGAGACTGATTTCAGCAAACTTGGAGAGAAAGAGCCCACATTGTAAACACATTCATACTGAGATTGTTTTTGAACCTGATGGGACATTTGCTACATGAAAATTGCGTCTACTTCCCCGGAGAGTTGTGACTCAGTGCGCATAAAATGGCGGCTCATTCTTATGCTTTACAGCGTATACTAATATCCTGAAAAAGCTTTACAATTTGAGCCTGTCAGAGGAAAGGATCCCCTAGCGTGAGCGGTATATATTTCTAAGGAACCTAACTCGCTCATCACCCTCACGCTTTCGCTATGGCACCGGGAGAGGAGGAATTCTATAACGCCATACAAACAGCCCTAAAAGAGATGGAAGCTAGAATGGCTGTCGGATTTGCCAGCATGTCAGGTGCCATAAAGTTCGGCATGACACATTCTAAGACCCCAACATGCGGCGAGATAGAAAGCGCTCTTCTGCCGACTTATAAGGAACGATCCGACTCGCCGGGGGAACTGACTGCAGCGGCTACAGAGGGCCTTGCCAGGGTTGAGCTTCGTCCTATGGTAGATCCTGCCCCATGCTGTGACAGCCTTACTAGGGGGGAAGTAGTTCATCCCCGAGTGCTTGAAGTCAAGCAACGGAATGTGCCAAAAGAAATCCCCTCTGGGAATGAACCGGTAAGCTACTCATGTGAGATTGGGAATCAAGAGGAGCCCCGGTTCATTGCCCATGTTGAAGCACTCAATGCTCCCTTACACGTACATCTAAAAGGCAATTTACTTTTATGTGATAATAAGCCCAAGATGGCACAGAAGGTCTTTGTAAGCCACTACTCTACCAAACTATCAAGCCTGCTGTTTTCCCATAAAACCATAACTGTCTTTCTTCCTGCTATTGTGTGTTATGGAGACTCTAGTGCCTTAGTGAAATACAGGGACTTGACTACTAAGCTGTGCTCTTTACATTTGTTTATCCTGAGGAGGTCATCTTGGGACCCTGGGAGATTCTCTTACCACTAATCTTGAGTTATTATAATGAATAGCTCACTACTGACAGAATCCTGTAAAATCTGTCACATTTTGATCAGTGTAACCTATGCTCTAATACAAATCAGGAACCTGGTAGTGCTCCCCTGTCCACCAGACAGTGACAGACCAGTAATGTGTTAGGTTTATTATCATCATTCAGACACTTTCCCCCACTATCAGATAATACCAGATTTTCACTCTACATCAGCTAACTCTCTAAGTGACGAGTTATCGCACTAAGAAGCTGGGGAACTTTTCTTGGGTTATTCAGCCTAGCTAATACTCATATGCTATGTTTGTTATATGTTAAGCCCTTAGCGGCATTCCTCCTTCATTTGTCAATATGCTAAATGTACTAACTAATCAACGCTTCTAATTTAGAAATAGAGAACATCCCCTTATAACTGTATTGATCCCAACTACCCTGATATATGTGATACCCCATTTTATAGTAAGTGCAGTAGGTTTATTAAGTGAAGTTAGTTGGTGTTTATAAATTGTTTTGCTGTAGTTATGTACAAAGCCCTGACTTTGCTTGGCTTAATACGTATAGTTTGCAGGTGTTAGCCTTATATTTGTGGGCCTTAGGGGGTCACACAAGAGCTATTGTTATATCAGCTGTACTGTCATTTGAGTGATATGTAGGTTGAGAGCCAATGTATTTATAATTCTGTAGTTCCAGCAATGTTCTTCTCTGCATTTAGATTAATGTAAGACCAGCCTACTAGTACTAACCTAGAGGGGTTATATGCATATAGCACCGCAACTTATCAGGAATTCCAATATACAGCTGTTTGCCGAATATCTAGTAATATTCACTGTCATATTTAGCTTCAGGTAGGTGCGACTTACTTACTCTAACCGAGAGATTATACATATTACCTCTTAGCAGACATCTGTAACTGACAAGCACTTTCTCTCTCCCACCAGGTTATAGCAGCTTTAAGTTACATGTTGTGTTGACTGCTTCTGCCAATGCCGCCAGCTATAGCTAATTTTCTCTTGCTTTGATATGCCTCTGCTTGTTGAATTAATGTCACACTGACAAAGGCTGCTTGTCTCTAAAGTTACACATATAGCCCAGTAGTTGTGATCTTATATTCGTGCTGATGATAGCTGATTCAGCACGATTCTGTAATAATGTTATTAACAAGTTTTACTATATCATATTCTGTGTGTTATACTCTGCATTAGCCTATCACTACTTGTTATCTTAGCATATTCGTGTATGTTTTTTGAGGCCTTTTATATCCAAATTCAAAGGAGTAGTTAAAGATGTTCTTGCCCTTTCATGAACATAGCTGCTTTGCCCTCACTAACTTATCTCTAGTGTCACATAGATATCATCTGGAGAGTCTGTTGCACTAGGAGAGATTTAGTTCCCTCTCTCAGTAATTTTTCTTACTGCCTAGTAAACTTGGTACATATATTAAAACTATTAACATACAGTTCAATAAGCTGGGACATCTTAAGGGGAGTTATTTCTACTGCCAGCAACATACTAGTTCATAAATTAATAACAGCAACTGGGTAACAAGTTCAAAACCTGTTCTATATTGTGTCCAATAGTTATTGTTGTTTATATTGGTGTATGTGACTTTTTTTTTTTTTACCTTAAGGTTGTGTTATATTTATATTATTTGTTACTGGCTATCATTATCTGTGACTATATGACTGTTACCCCTAATTTATCTATGCTCCTGCTTACATTACTAGCACATAATAGTTGTCTTAGTTGAGCCTCTCTCCTCCCTTTCCTGCTGGTACTTAATGCCTGCGGGTCATATCCCTTCTCCTTTTCCCCGCATCGCCTATAGGTGGCACTCCCCTAGGAGAGGGGCTCACCCAGAGGTTCCCCAGGTCCCCCAGATTCCAACTACACTAACTTCCCTCCTCCACTTGATAATATATTATATGTTTTCAGGCTCCCTCTATAGGAGTACAAGGGTTTAGATGCGTGTGATTTTGTTTATATTAAGTAATAATACTCTAGTCCCACCTAAATTTTGCTCCTGGTGAAGACATACTAACTGGCTCCGCCCTCCACTCCCCTCCCCCACCCCTATTATATTCTGAGCGGCTCTTGCCCGCTGCATCCCCCTTCCCCATATAACTATAGAGTTACCTCCTCCCTAGTCTTACCCTTATCTGAATAGATACCTTATTTCTCTTTGTATATAGCTAGGAGAGGACCACTTTTGCTTATATTACATTTGTTATACTCTAAAACAAACCTGAAGTCTCTTTATGTGATAGCCCACATTTTATTATTTATTAAAAAAAAAAAAAAAAAAGATCAGATTTCTGCCCATTCTGTTCTGTGTCGTAAGTAGATTGCTAAATTTTACAATATTCAAACTTTTGTTCAGGAAATAATAAGACTCAAGCCTGTTATTCATTCAGCTACTTCTAATTGGTATTTCAAGCCCCTCTGTTTGACCCCATGCATGGATGGAGTTTTTATTGGTTAAGGTTCTTTTTCATCTTGACATTTCTTTGGCTATGTGGGTGTCTTAGTTTTCTTCTCTGTTTTCAAGGCTTCTTTACAGATCTTGCATCAAGAAAAATCTGTTTAGAGAGCCAGCTATTCTTTACTTCATAAGGTGGTATCCACAGATAGACTTAATCAGGAAATTGTGGTTTCTTCCTTGTGTCCAGCATCTAAGAATTCTAAGGAACAGGTATTTCAAAACCTTGATGTAGTTAGAGCTCTCAAGTTTTACATGGAGGCAAGTAAGTCTTTCAAACTTTATTCTGCTCTATTTATCCATTTTTTTGGGACCTTGTAAGAGTCATATGTAGCTTGGCTTAAGGCCTTAATTAGAAAGTAATACTTGGTAGAAGATTGATTTACTGCTCATTTGATCAAAACCGTGGCTACTTCTTGGGTCTTGCATAATATTGCCTTTCTGAATCAGATTGGTAAGGTGGTTACTTTGCCTTCCTTAAATGCTATTGTCAAATTCTCTCTCTCTAATGTTTATACCTCTTTTGGGGCAGCCTTTGGCAAGAAAGTACTACTGGCTGTTGTGTTTGACCATTAATATGCCTTCCTACATGTATTGTCCCAACCTATTCCCTGGTGACCTTGTGGATGTCATTACTTGGGTATTAGATAATGACTCTCACCATCTTATGAAAGAAAATAAAATTTCTGCTTAACTGAGTGCACAAGCGCCTATTTTGTTTTTATATGGTGGCAAGACTTTTTTTGCATTTTAATTGCCTTGCTTTTATCCTTTGCTGTATTCCTGACTTTTCTTCTCTTCTTGACCATAAATACTGAGTGTAGTAGGGGATTATTTGGAGTATGGGGTAAAAAAAAGCTCTGGAATGTAGGGATGATTTTATTTACTAAAAGAAAATATAATCCCACATCTGATGTTCTCTTGGATTCCCACTGTCATAAAATGAATACATTTATCAAATAAGGATACATTTTGTTTTTTGCTAAGCTGTTTATTATTTTAGAAAAAGAGATAACCAAGTAACTCCCATTCATTCTAGGTAGGAACTGTAATAATCAGATTAAAGCACAAATAAGTACAAGGGGCTCAATTTATGAAGCTGTCCATGCATCTTTGACCCCCAAATGTTTAAGGATGCCTGCTTGCCACTATATCAGGCAGACAAGTCTCCCAAATGTGAGCCTTGTCCGTCTGTATTTCATAAATGGGGCAAGGACTTCTGAGTGCATTTAATTGATTTTCTGTTTATCCTATAAAATGTATAACTTTACTGCATCTAATATGGATTCCTTCAAACATATGAAAGAAAAAAAAAATACATAAAATTGGTTGAAAATTTATTTTAATTTATACAGCAGATTACTTTTAAATATAGTTGATTAAGATATGTTCTATATATAAACATCACAAACAGAGCTGTAATTTCAGAAGCATCCCAAATATTCTTATAAATAATGGTTTATACATTTGTTTTTTACTACGATATATATATTTTTTTCTTATTATTTCTTTTTTTGGAGCTGTTATATTTGTATTTCCTTTTTGAAACAGACAACAACAAAACTTTTAGAGAGCTCACATCAACAGCATGGATTTCTTTCACTTACTTACACAAAAGCTGTCACAAGAAATGTTCGCCACAAGTTGATCTCGAGAAATGAGCGAGGTTCACATAGTTTCCAGAGGCTTTATGAAGGTCCAGCAGATGGCTCTCCTCATTTCCTACATGAAATCTTAATTTCAGCCCAAGCCTTTGACATTGTACTATTCTTCCCTTTGCTTAATGCAATCTCAAGTATTTTTGAAGCTAAACGCCCTTGCAGTCAAAAGGAGAAACGCAAATCTTCTGGGCAGCCCATGAGGTCTCACACTCTAACATCACGGAATTTGCCTCTGATTTATATCAACACCAGTGTCATCAGAGTCTTCTTTCCTAATGCTGAAGAAATGCACTTGGTTTTAGGAGGTATGTTTATATTTTAGACATTAGTATTGAACACTGTTTCTGTAAAAACTAGCCATTGCTTTTCATTATTTAAAAAAAATGGGCAAAAAGATATTTTAATGTATTGATTAACCATTATAGCAAGGTTTAGTTGATAAAAGGTGTAAAAATTTGAGATATATTTTGATAATGCCAAGTAATATGGTCAGATCTACTATATTTTTTAAATTTCATGTACCTAATATTTCCGAGTGAGTAACAGAAGACAAAAGCCGTATTTCCATCTTAATGGGAAGAGAGTCCACTGCTTCATTCATTAAATGTGGGAATTAAGAATATAGCCACCAGAAGGAGCCAAAGACACCCCAGCCAAAGGCTTAAATACCTCCCCCATTCCCCTCATCCCCCAGTCATTATTTTCCTTTCGTCACAGGAGGTTGGCAGAGAAGTGTCGGTAGATTCAGAGTAGTTTCTTATGGAGGGTAGTACTCTTTGCAATGGGACTGGAGTTTTAAGTAGTCCTGTCAGCCTCTCAGTGAGAGCATGGATGAAAGTTAGAGTCCGGAGATGCAGGGAGAGTCTTTCTGCGAAATCATCCCGACTCAGATTAACAGCTCCATAAGCAATCAGTGTTGACGAGTTTCGCTGCTTGCTTTCTGCTCTCAAGTCCATGTCAGGAGCGATGCTACTAACCTGTCACACTTGAAAAGCCGTTTTCCTGTTCAACGGCATAGATTCTGGTAAGATTGTTTCATTTTTTATACATTTATGATAATGCTAGAAGACAGAGTCACAGTGTTACTCCTTTTATCTGTTTAGAATCAAGGGTTAATATCTCCTTAGGGGGATTATTGAACAGGGAGGAATAATCTTATATGTTTATTTATTTGATTTTATGCTGCTTTTATGTGTGAGATGTTATGGGCTCATAGGCTGTTATGGAATATACAGGTTTCACTTTCACTTTGAGAGCCATGCAGCTTACAAGTTTGGCCCGCTTTTTCTCATAGCAGGGACAGTCCTGCATTGTGCACCATATGATTCTTTCTTTCTTCCTGACCGGTGTCTATCAGAGAGCAGTCATAACTCTCTGTACTGTCTGGGTCATGGGTGGTGGGGAGTGCCCCAGCTATTGGGATATAAAGGTGCAGCTTTTTTAAATTAAATTATGTTTTATTTCTATCGTTCTCCGGTTATTGCACTAGCGATGGAAGATTCTGTAAAGATTAATTCCTGTTTATATTGTGAGGAGGCCTTAGTACCGCCCCTCAATTATGTTCCATATGCCTTGATAATGTGATATCAAACATGTTTGATACCACTGAGCCGCCCACCTCTGAGGAGTTGTCGTCCAGTGATGTGTGTACCCTACATGCTTATCTCTTTACACATACAGTTTCCCATAGCATTGCTCATTCACCATCTGGAAGGGGCCGTTTTTTTCACCAAATGTTACAGTGCAGCTCAAACGGTGGTGTCTGCGGCCTTTAATGCTTTACCTCGCCCTGCTAAGCGCAAGCGAAAGGTTACACATTGCACTCCTTCCCTGAGTACATCAGATCATTTATTGGATTTAACTGATAGGGTTATCAGAGGATGAAGTTCTTTCTGAGACTTCAGAGTATGAACATTCTGGGTCGTAGTCTGCTTCCTCTAAAACTCCGGCTGCGGAGGAACCAGACTTTATTTTTAGGAATTTGCGCTTTCTTCTAAAGGAAGTTTTTTGGCGAATTCAGTGGTTCCAGAGGCCAAATTGCCTGAAAAACCTTTGATTCCTAAATTGGATAGAGTTTGAGGACAGGGTGGTACCTTATCCTTCCCTGCTCCTGTTAGATGGCGAACATTATTAAGAATGAATGGGACTGGATTCTTCCTCTCTTCTCCCTTTAACAAATCGTTCCTGGTCCTGGACTCTCAATGGAGTTGTGAGGTTCCGTCCCTAAAAGGGATGGTGCCATATTCACCCTTGCTATGAGGATAGCTCTTCATTTTAAGAGCCCATGGATAAAGGATGGAAACTCTGTTAAGAAATTTGTTTCAACATACAGGATATTTGTTTCAACCGGAGGCGGTCGATGCCGCTGTTGCTGGAGAAACTATCTTCGGGTGTGACTCCTTATAGGGTTAATCGGAGTAGAGAGGTCCACTCGATGTAACTCAGGAAAGATTTACGTCCTTGAGGGTTGCTAATTCTTTTATCTGTGATGCTATTAGGCAGATTATTCGCCTAAATGTTAAGACTTCACATTTTTCTGTTCAGGCCTGTCGGGCTCTGGCTGAAGTCATGGTCTGTGGATATGACTTCTAAGTCTAGACTTCTTTACCTCCCCTTTAAGGGAATGTTTTTGTTTGGTCCAGGCCTGGACTCAATTATATCCACGGTCACAGGGGGCAAGGGTGCCCTTCTACCGCAAGAGAATATGAACGACTCTAAGGGACAATTTTCATTCTTTTCGTTTTGATAAAGCCCATGTCAGCAGTCCTCAGCTAAGCCTGAGCAAACCAAGAGCTCTTGAAAGCCGGCTCAGTCCTGGAATGAATTCAAGCAGAGCAAGTAAGTCGGCATGAGCGGGCGGTCCCTGGTCCTCTTCTGGATCGTGTAGGGGTCAGACTGTCGCTCTTTTCAGTCACCTTGTTCAGGGACGTGCATGATCCATGGGTCCTTGAGGTCATAGCTCAGGGTTACAAGATAGGTTTCAAGTCTCAGCCTCCCAAGGGCAGTTCCTCCTCTCTTTCCTGTCTTCCTGACCAGAAAGGAGGGAAGCCTTTCTGGGGTGCGTACGGGATCTGTCGTCCCGGTGCCTATTGTAGTGAGAGGTTTGGGATACTAGTCAAACCTTTTCGTGGTTCCAATGAAGGAGGGAACTTTCCGTCTGATTTGGACCTTTAGTGCTTAAACAAGTTTTAAATGTCCCTCGTTCAAGAGGGAGGCAGTAGGTCCATTCTTCCTCTCATTCGAGAAGGGCAGTTCATGACCACGATAGATCTGAAAGATGCTCCCTTCACGTACCTATCGTCAAGGACCACTTCCAGTTCCTAAGGTTTGTGTTCCTGGACCAGCACTTCCAGTTTATTGATCTTCTGTTTGGTCTAGCTAGTATAGGGGTGAGCATAGCTGCCTTCCAAGTAGTTGACCCAGGTTTTTTGGAGAGTGGACCATTCAGAATCTTTCCTCTGTCTTCTTCGATCCCATTGATGGAAGATAAATCTAGAGAGAGTTCTCTTGTATCAAGTACCAGGGTAGAATTTTCGGGTACTATAATAGTCTCCATAGACATGAGAATATTTCTAACAGACCTGAAACGTTGCAGGCTAGCCTCGACATGTCTTGCCCTCCATACTTCCTTAAGGCCATCTGTGGCTCGGTGTATGCAGGTGATTGGTCTCATGGTATCTAGCAGAAGCAGTGGAACGGCGATCATTCGGATCTGTCTCAACAGATTTCTCTGGACAACCGATTGAGAGAATTGCTCTCTTGGTGTTTTTGTCCAGATCCCTTGTCCGTCTAAAGACCATCCTGGTTGATTGTGACTACAGTTGTGAGTTTGTCAGGATGGGGAGCTGTTTGGGGTGCCAGGAAGGCACAGGGCCTATGGATTTAGGAGGAAAAGCTCCTTCTCGATCACATTTGGGATCTTCGGTCAATATACAATGCTCTGAAGGCTTGACCTCTGCTGGTTTCATCCCAGTTTATCAGATTCCAATCAGACAATATATCCTCGGTGACTTACATCAACCATCGGGGGGGACGAGTAGCTCCCTAGCTATGAGGGAAGTATCTTGGATTCTGGCGTGGGCGGAGACCCACATTTGTTCACTCTCAGCTATCCACATTCCGGGTGTGGACAACTGGAAAGCAGATTTCCTCAGCAGACAATACTTTAATCCGGGCATTGGTCTCTCCATCCTGAGGCCTAGATTTAGAGTTCGGCGGTAGCCGTCAAAACCAGCGTTAGAGGCTCCTAACGCTGGTTTTGGGCGCCCGCTGGTATTTGGAGTCAGTGATTAAAGGGTCTAACGCTCACTTTGCAGCCGCGACTTTTCCATACCGCAGATCCCCCTACGCCATTTGCGTAGCCTATCTTTTCAATGGGATCTTTCTAACGCCGGTATTTAGAGTCGTTTCTGCAGTGAGCGTTAGAGCTCTAACGACAAGATTCCAGCCGCCTGAAAAAAGCAGGAGTTAAGAGCTTTCTGGCTAACGCCGGTTTATAAAGCTCTTAACTACTGTACCCTAAAGTACACTAACACCCATAAACTACCTATGTACCCCTAAACCGAGCTCCCCCCACATCGCCGCCACTCGATTAAAAATTTTAACCCCTAATCTTCCGACCGCCACCTACGTTATACTTATGTACCCCTAATCTGCTGCCCCTAACCCCGCCGACCCCTATATTACATTTATTAACCCCTAATCTGCCCCCCACAACATCGCCGCCAGCTACTTAAAATAATTAACCCCTAATCTTCCGACCGCAAAGCGCCGCCACCTACGTTATCCCTATGTACCCCTAATCTGCTGCCCCTAACACCGCCGACCCCTATATTATATTTATTAACCCCTAATCTGCCCCCTCAACGTCGCCGACACCTACCTACACTTATTAACCCCTAATCTGCCGAGCGGACCTGAGCGCTACTATAATAAAGTTATTAACCCCTAATCCGTCTCACTAACCCTATCATAAATAGTATTAACCCCTAATCTGCCCTCCCTAACATCGCCGACACCTTCCTTCAATTATTAACCCCTAATCTTCCGATCGGAGCTCACCGCTATTCTAATAAATGTATTAACCCCTAAAGCTAAGTCTAACCCTAACACTAACACCCCCCTAACTTAAATATAATTTTAATCTAACGAAATAAATTAACTCTTATTAAATAAATTAATCCTATTTAAAGCTAAATACTTACCTGTAAAATAAATCCTAATATAGCTACAATATAAATTATAATTATATTTTAGCTATTTTAGGATTAATATTTATTTTACAGGCAACTTGGTAATTATTTTAACTAGGTACAATAGCTATTAAATAGTTAAGAACTATTTAATAGTTACCTAGTTAAAATAATTACAAAATTACCTGTAAAATAAATCCTAACCTAAGATATAATTAAACCTAACACTACCCTATCAATAAAATAATTAAATAAACTACCTACAATTACCTACAATTAACCTAACACTACACTATCAATAAATTAATTAAATACAATTGCTACAAATAAATACAATTAAATAAACTATCTAAAGTACAAAAAATAAAAAAGAACTAAGTTACAGAAAATAAAAAAATATTTACAAACATAAGAAAAATATTACAACAATTTTAAACTAATTACACCTACTCTAAGCCCCCTAATAAAATAACAAAGCCCCCCAAAATAATAAATTCCCTACCCTATTCTAAATTTAAAAAGTTACAAGCTCTTTTACCTTACCAGCCCTGAACAGGGCCCTTTGCGGGGCATGCCCCAAGAAGTTCAGCTCTTTTGCCTGTAAAAGAAAACATACAATACCCCCCCCCCCAACATTACAACCCACCACCCACATACCCCTAATCTAACCCAAACCCCCCTTAAATAAACCTAACACTAAGCCCCTGATGATCTTCCTACCTTGTCTTCACCATGCCAGGTTCACCGATCGGTCCTGGCTCCAAGATCTTCATCCAACCCAAGCGGGGGTTGGCGATCCATAATCCGGTGCTGAAGAGGTCCAGAAGAGGCTCCAAAGTCTTCATCCTATCCGGCAAGAAGAGGACATCCGGACCGGCAAACATCTTCTCCAAGCCGCATCTTCTATCTTCTTCCATCCGGTGCGGAGCGGGACCATCTTGAAGCAGGCGACGCGGATCCATCCTCTTCTTCCGATGTCTCCCGACGAATGACGGTTCCTTTAAGGGACGTCATCCAAGATGGCGTCCCTCGAATTCCGATTGGCTGATAGGATTCTATCAGCCAATCGGAATTAAGGTAGGAATTTTCTGATTGGCTGATGGAATCAGCCAATCAGAATCAAGTTCAATCCGATTGGCTGATCCAATCAGCCAATCAGATTGAGCTTGCATTCTATTGGCTGATCGGAACAGCCAATAGAATGCGAGCTCAATCTGATTGGCTGATTGGATCAGCCAATCGGATTGAACTTGATTCTGATTGGCTGATTCCATCAGCCAATCAGAAAATTCCTACCTTAATTCCGATTGGCTGATAGAATCCTATCAGCCAATCGGAATTCGAGGGACGCCATCTTGGATGACGTCCCTTAAAGGAACCGTCATTCGTCGGGAGACATCGGAAGAAGAGGATGGATCCGCGTCGCCTGCTTCAAGATGGTCCCGCTCCGCACCGGATGGAAGAAGATAGAAGATGCGGCTTGGAGAAGATGTTTGCCGGTCCGGATGTCCTCTTCTTGCCGGATAGGATGAAGACTTTGGAGCCTCTTCTGGACCTCTTCAGCACCGGATTATGGATCGCCAACCCCCGCTTGGGTTGGATGAAGATCTTGGAGCCAGGACGGATCGGTGAACCTGGCATGGTGAAGACAAGGTAGGAAGATCATCAGGGGCTTAGTGTTAGGTTTATTTAAGGGGGGTTTGGGTTAGATTAGGGGTATGTGGGTGGTGGGTTGTAATGTTGGGGGGGGGGGTATTGTATGTTTTCTTTTACAGGCAAAAGAGCTGAACTTCTTGGGGCATGCCCCGCAAAGGGCCCTGTTCAGGGCTGGTAAGGTAAAAGAGCTTGTAACTTTTTAAATTTAGAATAGGGTAGGGAATTTATTATTTTGGGGGGCTTTGTTATTTTATTAGGGGGCTTAGAGTAGGTGTAATTAGTTTAAAATTGTTGTAATATTTTTCTTATGTTTGTAAATATTTTTTTATTTTCTGTAACTTAGTTCTTTTTTATTTTTTGTACTTTAGCTAGTTTATTTAATTGTATTTATTTGTAGGAATTGTGTTTATTTAATTTATTGATAGTGTAGTGTTAGGTTAATTGTAGGTAATTGTAGGTAGTTTATTTAATTATTTTATTGATAGGGTAGTGTTAGGTTTAATTATATCTTAGGTTAGGATTTATTTTACAGGTAATTTTGTTATTATTTTAACTAGGTAACTATTAAATAGTTCTTAACTATTTAATAGCTATTGTACCTAGTTAAAATAAATACCAAGTTGCCTGTAAAATAAATATTAATCCTAAAATAGCTATAATATAAATATAATTTATATTGTAGCTATATTAGGATTTATTTTACAGGTAAGTATTTAGCTTTAAATAGGATTAATTTATTTAATAAGAGTTAATTTATTTCGTTAGATTAAAATTATATTTAAGTTAGGGGGGTGTTAGTGTTAGGGTTAGACTTAGCTTTAGGGGTTAATACATTTATTAGAATAGCGGTGAGCTCCGATCGGAAGATTAGGGGTTAATAATTGAAGTTAGGTGTCGGCGATGTTAGGGAGGGCAGATTAGGGGTTAATACTATTTATGATAGGGTTAGTGAGGCGGGTTAGGGGTTAATAACTTTATTATAGTAGCGGTGCGGTCCGCTCGGCAGATTAGGGGTTAATAAGTGTAGGCAGGTGTCGGCGACGTTGTGGGGGGCAGATTAGGGGTTAATAAATATAACATAGGGGTCGGCGATGTTAGGGCAGCAGATTAGGGGTACATAGGGATAACGTAGGTTGCGGCGGTTTACGGAGCGGAAGATTAGGGGTTAAAACTGTAATGCAGGGGTCAGCGATAGCGGGGGGCGGCAGATTAGGGGTTAATAAGTGTAAGGGTAGGGGTGTTTAGACTCGGGGTACATGTTAGAGTGTTAGGTGCAGACGTAGGAAGTGTTTCCCCATAGGAAACAATGGGGCTGCGTTAGGAGCTGAACGCTGCTTTTTTGCAGGTGTTAGGTTTTTTTTCAGCTCAAACAGTCCCATTGTTTCCTATGGGAGAATCGTGCACGAGCACGTTTTTGAGGCTGGCCGCGTCCGTAAGCAACTCTGGTATCGAGAGTTGCATTTGCGGTAAAAATGCCCTACGCTCCTTTTTTGGAGCCTAACGCAGCATTTGTTTTAACTCTCGATACCAGAGTTAAATTTATGGTGCGGCCAGAAAAAAGCCCGCGGAGCGTTAACAGCCCTTTTACCGCCGAACTCTAAATCTAGGCCTGAGTGTTTGCGGAAATTTGCAAGAGGAAGATCTTATGACGTCTCATTTCCAAGTCACCCAGATATGGGTCGAGGTACAGGGATCCTCAGACGGAGCTAACAGATGCATTAACAGGGCCTTGGAGGTTCAACCTAATTTATCTTTTATGGCCGTTACCACTACTTTCTAGTGTAGTGGCTTGAATCAAGTAGGCATCAGTGATACTGATTGTTCTGTCTTGGCCGCAAAGGATATGGTTCATGGAACCTTGTCGCAGGGATCTGCTGACCAAGGTCTCTTTGTTCATCTATGTCTAGATCTCTGTGGAGATTGAACGCTTAGTCCTAGCCAAGAGAGGGTTTTCTGAGAGTGTTATTTTTACTCTCATTCAAGCTTGTAGCTGATTGCTCGTCGCATCTATCATAAGGTGTGGAGGACCCTACTTATTCTGTTCTCCAGGATGAACTGGAGAAGGGCTTTTCTGCAAGTCCCCTGAGGGGACAGATTTCGGCCCTGTCTGTGTTACTGCTCAAGAGGTTCGCTGAACTTCCTGATGTGCAGTCACTTGTTAAGGCTCTGCTAGTATCAGACCTGTGTTTAGATCAATTTCTCCTCCTTGGAGTTTAAATCTTGTTCTTTAGGTTGCATGGGTTCCGTTGGATCCTATGCATGAAGTAGACATTAAATTATTGTCTTGGAAGGTTCCTTTTCTACAAGCTATTGCTTCTGCGCGCAGAGCATCTGATTGCCGCCTTGCAATGCGTTCCTCCTTATCTGGCTTTCCATGCTGATAAGGCTGTTCTATGAACCAAGTTAGGTTTTCTTCCTAAGGTGGTGTCAATTAGCAACACCAATCAGGAGATTGTCGTTCCTTTCAACGTGATTCTGGATGTGGTTTGTGCCTTGAAGTTCTATCTTCAGGCCACATAGGAATTTAGCCAAACTTCTTTCTCTGTTTGTTCTCTTTCCGGGAAGCGTGGGGGTCAGAGGGCTTCTTAGACTTCCTTATCTTTTTCGCTGAGGAGTGTCCTCCGTTTCGCCTTGAGACAGCGGGACATAAGCCTCCTCTGAGGATTATGACTCATTCAACTAGAGCTGTGACCTCTTCTTAGGCCTTTAAGAATGAGGCTCTATGGAGCAGATTTGTAAGGCAGCTACTTGGTTCTCTTTACATACTTTTGCAACATTTTACAAATTTGATGTTTTTGCTTTGGCGGATGCAGCTTTTGGGAGTAAGGTTCTGCAGGCTGTGGTGCCCTCAGTATAGGGTTCACCTCCTTTTACCCTCCCGTTTTTTTTTCATTCAGTGTCCTCTAGAGCTTGGGTATTTGTTCCCACAAGTAATGAATGAAGCAGTGGACTCTCCTCCCATTAAGATGGAAAACATAAATTATGCTTACCTGATCATTTCATTTCCATCTGTGGAAGGAGAGTTCACTGCTCCCGCCCGTTTCTCTGGGGTGCAGACCTAAATTTAATATTGTTCTTCTGGCACCATTTATACCCTGATATTTTCCTACTGTTCCTTGTTCCCTTGGCAGAATGACTGGGGTATGAGGATAATTGGGGAGGTATTTAAGCCTTTGGCTGGGGGTGTCTTTGCCTCCTCCTGGTGGCCAGGTTCTTTATTCCCACAAGTAATGAATGAAGCAGTGGACTCTCCTCCCACAGATGGAAATTAAATTATCAGGTAAGTATAATTTATGTTTTCTTGCAGAAATGAAAGGATTATTGATTGAGACATATATTCTGATGAGATTTGGGTAAATATTGTGTGTGTTTTGACAATAAAACCAAATCAGGTTTGAAGTAAATAAGAACAATATTAAAGATTATGCTATTATGTCTCTTCTGTTAGCTGATGATTCATGGTAGAGCAGTGTTAGGCAATTAGTGTTGCACCCACTGCAAAAATGCAAAGTCTGTGTTGGATAAAGTGTATTGAAGAGTTATGTCCATCTTCAGAGCTACAAATAAACTATAAACTAACTACAATATGTTTTGTAAAAGTCATCTTTATATCTCATACTGATGCATTAGTGTACAAAACTGTCCCGTATGGATTTATAAGTGATTGTTAGCTACGTCACATTGCAGTATTATTTCTTATTAGCTGTATCACACTGCTGTATTTGCGCTTGTAGGTTGTTTTATACTGATGTGCCAGTGTTAACTTAAAGGGACATTAAACACTTTGAGATGGTAATGATAAATTGTTATATATAAAGAAACTCTGCAATATACTTTCTTTATTTTGTCCCCTTTTCCTGTAATTCCATTCTGAAATGGTGAGCTTTTCAGTTCCTGTTATAAATGCTGTGCAGAACACTGTTATATTCCACACAGCCATTGGCTGCACACTCTAGTGACCTATTTATAACTGTCCCCAATTGGCCACAGCAGAGAAAGTAGCCTAAGTTACAACATGGCAGCTTCCATTGTTTTATAGACACTAGAAGTTTTAGGGGCCGATTTACTAATGTGCCGGTGGACATAATCCACTGTAGCAGATCATGTCCGCTGCACATCGATAAATGCCATCAGCATACGCTGTCGGCATTTATCATTGCACAAGCATTTCTAGTGAAATGCTGGTGCAATGCTGCCCCCTGCAGATTCGCAGCCAATCGGTCGCTAGCAGGAGGTGTCAATCAACCTGATTGTATCCGATCGGGCTGATTGCTGTCCGCTGCCTCAGAGGTGGCGGACAAGTTAAGGAGCAGTGGTCTTACGAAATATGTTATGTCATGTGACATTTACAATAAACTCTACTTTCTATGGCAAGTACTGCCTCTATCATCTTTGCAGGCACAGCTTATTGTGTTTTGTATTGATAATGTCATATGTCTGAGGATGTGTGTTTGCCGTGCTTGTGCAATGACAAGAGACTTTAGAAAGTAATCTTGTATATGATATTTTATATATATATATATATATATATATATATATGTGTGTGTGAAATGTACTAAAGAGAAGAGAGAAACTTATAGACTTTTATTGATGCCTCATGTCCTATGGAAAGATTAGATGCCTTCCAAATCGGCAATGTATACATAGATTGTGCATTGCGTCTCTGTTGCTTATCAGATCTCGGAGACTTCAATACCACTTGAGCTTAAAGTTCATTTAACAAAGTCTGTCTCTAGTTCCACTGGAAGCTTCTATTTTTGGAGAAATCTGCAAAGCTGCAATTTGGTCTTAAACAGAAAAACTCATTGCATTTTTTTAATAAGCTGGTAAAACTGTAAAGCAACAAATTGAAGTCGTCCCTGTTGAGTGGTGCACAAGGCTACCAAGATAAACAGATTTTTTTTTCTCTCAAATTACCATAATTTTCATATCTTGGATCCAGTCTCATTGCAGCCCTCACTAGGCTCCCTCCCGAGTCTATTTAGAAAATAAAGCTTTGAGCCGGCCCTAGTCTTTTTTTAAAGCGCTACAGCTAGACAGAAGCCAAGATATACAAATGTTAGAGCAATGTAATATGAGCGTAATTATCCCAATCAATTTGAGAAGACGCTAGACTTGACATACTGTGATTCAAACAAGAGTATTTTTTATTGTTTTATTTTTACTGTGGTGCTGTTGTATTTTGTATATTCACTGTCATGTTTGACAATATGTCCTTGTCTGTTTTTTATTTTTGTTTCTTTTCTTTCTTTTGCAGCAAATCAGGCTACAAATGAAGATACATTAGTCCTGAAAATCGGATCTGTTTCAATGGCTCCACAGGCTGACAACCCATTAAGCAGAAGTGTCCTGAGAAAAGACATTTATCAGTAAGTTAGCATGTAACCTAATTTCACATTTTCATGAATGCTTAAAGGGACATGAAACCCAATTTTCTTTCATATAAAGTAGGGGACGGGAGTCCATGATCCATTACTCATGGGAATTACATTCCTGCCACTAGGGGGAGGCAAAGTATCCCAACCACAGAGCCCTAAAAAGCCCCTCCCACCTCACACATACCTTAGTCTTTACTTTCCCTTCATTGGAGGTGGTTGAAGCATGAAGATGTACATGTGTTCTTCAGTGTAAGGGGTTTTCAGTCTATGTTGAAGCCCATTTCCCCTCAGAGTACAGTGCTTGTCAGAGGGATGTATTTAGGGTATGATTTGTGATACGATGGTTTCGCCTTATGGGAAATCCTTCATAGGCCCTCTGTAAATTCAGTCGCAGGAACCGTCTTCTGCCTTCCTTTACACATCTACATTATGCTCCAATTCCATTACCTCTGCTGATATGTTTCAGTACTGGTTTGGCTGTCTGTAACTTGCTTGATGGTGGACGAGTGTCACTCATATAGCTTTGATTATAGGCACTTTTAAAATGTTAAATGTTTATCTATATATGTGTATGTGTATATATAGCCCTGAGACTGATACTCACTTTTCCCCTTGTTTTTTTTATTTTCAATCCTGATTCAGATATAGTGTATAATTTTAAATAACTTTCTAATGTGCCTAATTTTCTTGCTATCCTTTGTTAACATAACATAAATGCACTACTGGGAGCTAGCTGAACACATTGGGTGAGCTGTTGACAAGACATATAAGTTTGCAGCTACCAATCAGCAGATAGATCCCAGTAGTGGATTGTTGTTCCTGAGCATGCCCAAGTATGATTTTCAACAAAAGATACCAAAAGAACAAAGCAAATCACATAAAGAAGTAAATTCTAAAGTTGTTTAAAGATGAATGCTCTATTTGAGTCATTTATTTTATTTTTTATTTTAGAGTAACTTTAAGTAAAAGTTGGATAGCTGAGCATATTTCACTTTTTTATTTATTATTTTTTATGTTCATTGGTGCGTTCTATATCAGCTTTATTTTCACTTCAGTCACTTTACCTGGTGATTTTGATGGTTGGTCAAAGGACGTATAACATAAGCTGTTGTAGTTGTTATTCTCTTTATTTCAATGTTTCTTTTTTGTATATTGATACTTTGTTGGGTTGTAAAAATGCGTGTAGCTCATATTATAATGACTGGACATAGCCGGAGCCTTGAAGTTTAATTGTTCATTCCTGGGCAAGTAAATGAAGGGATTGATTGTATTATTTCCTATATGGCTTGCACTTCAAACATAAAATTTGACACGAACACCTTGTTATGATTATGTTTCTGTAGCTTTATTGTATGAAAATGAAAAGTGCCTAGTTATACTTAAATATAAGCATCTGAAACACAGGACTGTTGATGCTACTTGGATCAAAGCTGTAAAACAGAAAAAAAAGCTCAAAGTTCTAACGGAAAAATCACAGTTTACTGATTTTCTGTGAAATTTGTGATCTGGTTTTTGTCGCATAGTGATTTAAACCATATTGATCATAAGGAGAGCAAGGCTGGCAAATAGGAATAATCAAAATCATAATAAAAGAATAAATGACATTGAATGGAATTGGCAGTATTGCCAGACTTGAAAGCACAAGCACAAATCGTACCAAGTGAGAAAAGTCACAGAAAACCCGTCTGAGTAACTGCGTAAGCAATTCTTCTCAAGAAGCAGGTCTGTCTGTTTCTCACATGTTCTTGTGTTCTGAAGTGTTTCCTACTGAACTCCAACAGATGTTGTTTTAGCTATTTGTATTCATGTAGATGACAGTCATTTTGCGTCTTCTATGGTATTTATTTATTTGTTTGAGGATTCTTATATGCTGCATATACAGATACAGTTACAATGAGCCTCATGTTCAAAGGCCAAGCACAGTTTGTGAATTAGAAACCAGATTAAAAGCTTAATTTTACTTTCAAAGATCAACAACTATTTAGGTTTTCATAGCCTCTCCTGTCAAGGTAACAGATTGATGAACCATACCTGTAGCAGGTGTGACAAGGTATAATTGTTTCTTATTGCATATACATATATATAGATATTTTTCTCTGTGTTCCCAGACCCTAGGCCATCCGTCTGTATTTAAGAACACACCGACATGACATGCACTCCCAGAGTAAAACTTAGCCTTTAACCCCTTAATGACCACAGCACTTTTCCATTTTCTGTCCGTTTGGGACCAAGGCTATTTTTACATTTCTGCTGTGTTTGTGTTTAGCTGTAATTTTCCCCTTACTCATTTACTGTACCCACACATATTATATACTGTTTTTCTCGCCATTAAATGGACTTTCAAAATATACCATTATTTTCATCATATCTTATAATTTACTATAAAAAATTTTTATAAAATATGAGGAAAAAATGGAAAAAAACACACTTTTTCTAACTTTGACCCCCAAAATCTGTTACACATCTACAACCACCAAAAAAAACCATATGCTAAATAGTTTCTAAATTTTGTCCTGAGTTTAGAAATACCCAATGTTTACATGTTCTTTGTTTTTTTTTGCAAGTTATAGGGCCATAAATACAAGTAGCACTTTGCTATTTCCAAACCACTTTTTTCAAAATTAGTGATAGTTACATTGGGACACTGATATCTTTCAGGAATCCCTGAATATCCATTGACATGTGTATATTTTTTTTTTAGAAGACATCCCAAAGTATTGATCTCGGCTCATTTTGGTATATTTCATGCCACCATTTCACCGCCAAATGCAATCAAATAAAAAAAATTGTTCCCTTTTTCACTATTTTTTTCACAAGCTTTAGGTTTCTCACTGAAATTATTTACAAACAACTTATGCAATTATAGCATAAATGGTTGTAAATGCTTCTCTGGGATCCCCTTTGTTCATAAATAGCAGACATATATGGCTTTGGTTTTGCTTTTTACTAATTAGAAGGCTGCTAAATGCGACTGCGCACCACACGTGTATTATGCCCAGCAGTGAAGGGGTTAATTAGGGAGCATGTAGGGAGCTTCTAGGGTTAATTTTAGCTTCAGTGTAGTGTAGTAGACAACCCCAAGTATTGATCTAGGCCCATTTTGGTATATTTCATGCCACCATTTCACCGCCAAATGCAATCAAATTTAAAAAAAAAAACGCTAAATTTTTCACAATTTTAGGTTTCTCACTGAAATTATTTACAAACAGCTTGTGCAATTATGGCACGAATGGTTGTAAATGCTTCTCTGGGATCCTCTTTGTTCAGAAATAGCAGACATATATGACTTTGGCGTTGCTTTTTGGTAATTAGAAGGCCGCTAAGTGCTTCTGCGCATCACACGTGTATTATGGCTAGCAGTGAAGGGGTTAATTAGGTAGTTTGTAGGGAGCTTGCAAGGTTAATTTTAGCTTTAGTGTAGAGATCAGCCTCCCACCTGACACATCAGACCCCCTGATCCCTCCCAAACAGCTCCCTTCCCTCCCCCACACCACAATTGTCCCCGCCATCTTAAGTACTGGCAGAAAGTCTGCCAGTACTAAAATAAAAGTTTTTTTTTAAAAATAATAAAATAATTTTTTTAGCATATTTACATATGCTACTTTGTAGGATCCCCCCTTAGCCCCCAACCTCCCTGATCCCCCCCAAAACAGCTCTCTAACCCTCCCCCTCTGACTTATTGGGGGCCATCTTGGGTACTGGCAGCTGTCTGCCAGTACCCAGTTTGCAAGAGAAATGTTTTTTTTTTTATTGTTATGTTCTTTTTCTGTAGTGTAGCTCCCCCCCCACCCCCTGACTAATGTATTTTTATATAAATATTTACTACTTTTTAAAACTTTGAATACATAATTTTTCTGTAGTGTAGCGGTTCCCACCTGCTCCCTCCCCATGCACGCACCCACCCCCGCCCTCCCGTGCGCGCCTCCGATCACCCCCGCCCACGATCCCGCCCCCCTCCACATCATCAGGGCCGACAGCCACCCGGCTCCCACCCACCAACGGATTTAGCCGGTGATGTCCTGTGCAGAGAGGGCCACAGAGTGGCTCTCTCTGCACCGGATTGCTAAAAAAGGTTATTGCAGGATGCCTCGATATTGAGGCATCACTGCAATAACCGGAAAGCAACTGGAAGCGAGCAGGATCGCTTCCAGCTGCTTTCCAGACTAAGGACGTATGCCACACGTCCTCGGTCATTAACTGTATTTTTTTTGAGGATGTGTGGCGTACGTCCTTGGTCGTTAAGGGGTTAACAATGTCATTAAGAACACTACATTGCCATAATGTCTTAGTTTAGTTGCTGAACCTTTATTAAATGGAGCGAAAAACTAAAGGGGTGTGTGTGTGTATTTATATATATATATATATATATATATATATATATATATATATATATATGTGTGTGTGTGTGTGTGTATATATATATATATATATATATATATATATATATATATATATATATATAAAGTAAAAAGAAGACAACAGATCCATTTAGAGCAATATAGTGTTATAGCCAATTAGGTTTTGTCCCATAAACTTATGCTGTGCTGTATTGACAAATTATGGCTGTTAATGATTAAACTGAATGAAACAAAATGAATAAATAAAGGAGCACAGAACAGAATTAGCAGAAGAATATTGCTCTATACATTTCTGAACAAAATACTGGTGGGTGTTTTTCATTACTTTGTTAATCTGATAATTGCAATACTTCTTTATGCAGCAAATGTTCACTCATCATAGTGCACAGGGCTGGATTTAAAATTTGGCAAAGTAGACATGTGCCTACAGGTGCCCTCCGTAGAGGGGCGCCTGTCTCTGCCTATTATAGATACCGGTCAGCTTAAAATTAATTTACTGAAACCACTGTAGTGAGAGCTGGGAAAAAATGTAACAGCTAGTTCCCGTTCAGCTAAAGGACCTCTGATGTCAGAAGTTACTGCTTTCTGCTCTTTCTATCATTTGTTAACAGCAGCCATGTGCCCACTCTGGCATCACAATATGGTGGCTTCATTTAGATAACTATCAGCATATTATTATTTATAATAAATAATATAATATAAAACTAATTTATTTTCTTATAGGGTCTGCACCATATTATTGATGCTATTATGTGTTTAAAGACTATGATATGATTTGTTGTAGCCCCAATGCATCTGTTATACCTGTATTCTTCATAAACTAATATTTACATTGCACCTTCTCCTACTCTTAATCCTGAGTATGGGGCTATTATTTCACTGCTGTTGGCCCCCTTAGTTAAGGATGCTGGCACAGCGGTAAGTGTGGGTGGGATGCTTCAGATTTTGGTATCCACAGGCACCTGGGCTGTTAAAAGGACACTGAACCCAAATTTTTTCTTTCGTGATTCAGATAGAATGATTTTTTATAACTATTTTTATTTATATACTGATATAAACTGATACAAAAAAATTCAAAATACCTGTTTGTGATAATTTTAATTAATTGCATTATTTGGTAAATAATCAGCAAAGGAATTTCATAAATGAACGTGTATTATATGTTGTATATATTATACACCTAATAAATTCATTTGTGCTAAAACATTATGCTATTTTGAATTTGAATTAATAAAAAGTGATGCTTTTTAGAAGTATAAATCATGCTTTATGTATAGTTCATTTTGCAATGCTCCAGGGCATTTGATGCCTTCTGGAGTGAGTGCCACCTTTCATATGCATAAATGTATGTAAGTAAATATATATATAAAAGTAATGGGAATCTTTTTTTAATTATATTACAGTGGGGTTCTTCTTAAACCAGTAAGTTGTCATATTTTTAGAGTAAAATTTCCAAGAACTGTTCTTAAAATGTAACTTCTTAGTCCAGACAAAGATATTGTATAATGCTAAAGTGCTCATTAGTTCTCATTACTTTTGTAAGTTTGCTTCTGGATTTAAAAATATTACGTGCACAATGTGCAAATTGTTCAATTACTTGCCACTCAGTAGTAAAACGTTTATTCCTAAAATGCAGCTTGACATTTTGTATTGATTACCAAATTATCTTGGAATCAGTTTAAATTGCCTAACACAGGTAGCTTAACTGGGCTCTGTTAATGGAACGTAAATGAAAACAAACTCAACACATATGGAAGAACACTTCTCTTTAAGAAGCTAAATGTGTTGAATGACCTACAAGCCAAAGTTTATGGCAGCTAAACATCTCATTTAAGAACAATTAGGCGGTTTTCTTTGGGGACCATGCAGTGTAACATAATCATCTAAATACAGCTCATTTTTCAACCAGGTATTCTAGCAGCAGAACCTTTAGAAAAAGGCCTTAAGAGTATAAATTAGATACCACCAGCTTGCAAAAAAAACAATTATTTGTAATTGGAGACATTATTTATAGTATAGTATAGTGTAATTATGTTCATTATATTTATTAAATTCTCATTTATTGTCACTGTCTATGGCAATATACATTTAGAAAATATCTGTCTATTATTTATTTTTTTACCAACCTTGGTTTTATAGCAAACAATAAAAGCAGATAATACCAATGAAGCCTAAAAATATGCTTATTCTTTATTATGTATCTTTTTTTATGGTTTGCTCCTTAATAATTTTTTTTTCTTTTTCCAGTGTTTTTTTCTGACCATAATTTGTATGTGATGCCTAGTCTCTGTATATTTCCCCCCCACATGATGTTTATAGTCACATTCTATACGTCTATACTAAAATACTGTTGTTTGAAAACATATCTAGTACTACTTTAGACCAGATTTGATAGTATACCATTTTGCTGTTGTCAGCATACACACGTGAGTAAATTACTGCTCGCCCTATAGCACAGATTATAAATTCTCATCTACCAGAGAGGGCTCTTATGCAATAGGGAGGTAACAGTTTATTCAGATATTTTTTTGCTACCTTGTATTAACCATTTAGGATAATAGAATACGAGTATACAAGTACATTGACATGGACAAACAAGCATATATATGAGATTTCCAAAATCTGAAGAGTGAGGTGCAGAAAAAGTTGGGCGACCACTTTCGTTTTTGTGCGCATAAACTCGAAAAAGTTTCCAATTTACTTGTTTTATCAAATTTGAGTCATTCTGGTTCTGTTCTTTGCTGAACAGCATATCTAGATAAGTACTACATTGCTACAAACACTACTGCCATCTAGTGCTCTTGCAAATATATAATATTGTTAAAAGTATTGCAAAACTACTGGCATATAGTGCTTCAAACATGTGCCTGCTCCTGAGCCTACTTACCTGCTTTTCTTACCAGGAACTGTATGCTCTATCTGAAACCTGAAAGAAAATGTTTGGGTTTCATATGATGAAAAAGAAATGAGTAGAGATGACTGTCAGCTTTTGTTACGACCCAGCAAAATGACATGCTGTATTTAAAGGGACAGTCAACACCAGAAATGTTGTTGTTTAAAAAGATAGATAATCCCTTTTTCTCTTGTTAAGTGTATTCAGTCCACGGGTCATCCATTACTTATGGGATATATTCCCTTCCCAACAGGAAGTTGCAAGAGGATCACCCAAGCAGAGCTGCTATATAGCTCCTCCCCTCACATGTCATATCCAGTCATTCTCTTGCAACCCTCAACTAGATAGGACGTTGTGAGAGGTCTGTGGTGTTTTATACTTAGTTTATTTCTTCAATCAAAAGTTTGTTATTTTAAATGGCACCGGAGTGTGCTGTTTGTTCTCAGGCAGTATTTGGAAGAAGAATCTGCCTGCGTTTTTCTATGATCTTAGCAGAAGTAACTAAGATCCACTGGCTGTTCTCGCACATTCTGAGGAGTGGGGTAACTTTCAGAAAGGGAATAGCGTGCAGGGTTTCCTGCAAATAAGGTATGTGCAGTAAATTACTTTTCTAAGGAATGGAATTGACTAAGAAAATACTGCTGATACCGATGTAATGTAAGTAAAGCCTTTAATACAGTGAAAGCGACTGGTATCAGGCTGATTAAAATATATACAGTAAAGTAATTTTCTAAGGAATGGAATTTGACTGAGAAAATGCTATTAATACTGAAGTGATGTTGTAAGCCTTAAATGCAGTAGGAAGACTGGTATCAGGCTTATCAATAGAGATACATACTCCTTAAAAAAGGATGTTTAAAACGTTTTGCTGGCATGTTTAATCGTTTTGTGAGGTACATTGGTGATAAAACTTATTGGGGCATAAATTTTTTCCACATGGTTGACCGGTATTTCTGCATAGAAACAGTTAACTGAAACTCCCAATGTTGTAATATTGAGTAGGAGGGGCCTATTTTAGCGCTTTTTTGACGCAGTAAAAATTCAGGCTCAGTCTTCCTGCTTCTTCCTGCATGACCCAGGTCGTCTCCAGAGAGCTTAGGGGACTTCAAAAGTCATTTTGAGGGAGGTAATCAGTCACAGCAGACCTGTGACAGTGGTTTTGACTGTGTTAAAAAACGTTTTTTCTTTATTACTTATCCGTTTTGGGTATTAAAGGGTTAATCATCCATTTGCAAGTGGGTGCAATGCTCTGCTAACTTAATACATTTACTGTGAAAATTTGATTGCTATAACTGATTTGGTTCATTGTTATTTCAACTGTGACAGTTTATTTGTGCTTCTTAAAGGCACAGTAGCGTTTTTCTTTATTGCATGTAAAATTATTTACAGACTCAGTGTTTTCCAAGTCTGCTAGTTTTATTGCTAGTCTGTTTAAACATGTCTGACACAGATGAATCTGTTTGTTCACTATGTTTGAAGGCCAGTGTGGAGCCCCATAGAAATATGTGTACTAAATGTATTGATTTCACTTTAAATAGTAAAGGTCAGTCTTTATCTATAAAGGAATTATCACCAGACAACGAGGGGGAAGTTATGCCGACTAACTCTCCTCACGTGTCAGTACCTTCGCCTCCCGCTCAGGAGGCGCGTGATATTGTGGTGCCAAGTGCATCAGGGACGCCCATACAAATCACTTTACAAGACATGGCTACTATTATGAATAATACCCTGACAGAAGTATTATCTAAATTGCCATAATTAAGAGGCAAGCGCGATTGCTCTGGGGTAAGAATAGAGCGCGCTGGTGCTATAAGAGCCATGTCCGATACTGCGTCACAGTTTGCAGAACATGAGGACGGAGAGCTTCATTCTGTAGGTGACGGATCTGATCCAGGGAAACCGGATTCAGAGATCTCTAATTTTAAATTTAAGCTTGAGAACCTCCGTGTATTGCTAGGGGAGGTTTTAGCGGCTCTGAATGACTGTAACACAGTTGCTATTCCAGAGAAATTATGTAGGCTGGACAGATACTATGCAGTACCGTTGTGTACTGACGTTTTTCCTATACCTAAAAGGCTTACAGAAATTATTAGCAAGGAGTGGGATAGACCTGGTGTGCCCTTTTCCCCACCTCCTATATTTAGGAAAATGTTTCCAATAGACGCCACTACACGGGACTTATGGCAGACGGTCCCTAAGGTGGAGGGAGCAGTTTCTACTTTAGCTAAGCGTACCACTATCCCGGTGGAGGATAGTTATGCTTTTTCGGATCCAATGGATAAAAAATTGGAAGGTTACCTTAAGAAAATGTTTGTTCAACAAGGTTTTATCTTACAGCCCCTTGCATGCATTGCGCCTGTCACTGCTGCTGCGGCATTCTGTTTTGAGTCTCTAGAAGAGGCCATTCACTCAGCTCCATTGGATGAAATTATGGACAAGCTTAAAGCACTTAAGCTAGCTAATGCATTTGTTTCTGATGCCATTGTACATTTAACTAAACTAACGGCTAAGAACTCCGGATTTGCCATCCAGGCGCGCAGAGCGTTATGGCTTAAATCCTGGTCAGCTGATGTGACTTCTAAATCTAAACTGCTTAATATTCCTTTCAAGGGGCAAACCTTATTCGGACCCGGCTTGAAAGAAATTATCGCTGACATTACTGGAGGTAAGGGTCATACTCTTCCTCAGGACAGGGCCAAATCAAAGGCCAAACAGTCTAATTTTCGTGCCTTTCGAAACTTCAAGGCAGGAGCAACGTCAACTTCCTCCTCCCCAAAGCAGGAAGGAACCGTTGCTCGTTTCAGACAGGCCTGGAAAACTAACCAGTCCTGGAACAAGGGCAAGCAGGCCAGAAAACCTGCTACTGCCCCTAAGACAGCATGAAGGGATGGCCCCCTGTCCGGAAACGGATCTAGTGGGGGGCAGACTTTCTCTCTTCGCCCAGGCGTGGGCAAGAGATGTCCAGGATCCCTGGGCGTTGGAGATCATATCTCAGGGATATCTTCTGGACTTCAAGGCTTCTCCTCCTCAAGGGAGATTTCATCTTTCAAGGTTATCAGAAAACCAGATAAAGAAAGAGACATTCCTACGCTGTGTACAAGACCTCCTAGTAATGGGGGTGATCCACCCAGTTCCGCGGACGGAACAAGGACAGGGATTTTATTCAAATCTGTTCATGGTTCCCAAGAAAGAGGGTACCTTCAGACCAATTTTGGACCTAAAGATCTTAAACAAATTCCTAAGAGTTCCATCATTCAAAATGGAAACTATTCGGACCATCCTACCCATGATCCAAGAGGGTCAGTACATGACCACAGTGGACTTAAAGGATGCCTACCTTCACATACCGATTCACAAAGATCATCATCGGTTCCTAAGATTTGCCTTTCTAGACAGGCATTACCAATTTGTAGCTCTCCCCTTCGGGTTGGCTACGGCCCCGAGAATCTTTACAAAGGTTCTGGGCTCACTTCTGGCGGTTCTAAGACCGCGAGGCATAGCGGTGGCTCCGTATCTAGACGACATCCTGATACAGGCGTCAAGCTTTCAAATTACCAAGTCTCATACAGAGATAGTTCTGGCATTTCTGAGGTCGCATGGGTGGAAGGTGAACGTGGAAAAGAGTTCTCTATCACCACTCACAAGAGTCTCCTTCCTAGGGACTCTGATAGATTCTGTAGAAATGAAAATTTACCTGACGGAGGCCAGGTTATCAAAACTTTTAAATGCTTGCCGTGTCCTTCATTCCATTCCACGCCCGTCAGTGGCTCAGTGCATGGAAGTAATCGGCTTAATGGTAGCGGCAATGGACATAGTGCCATTTGCGCGCCTGCATCTCAGACCGCTGCAATTGTGCATGCTAAGTAAGTGGAATGGGGATTACTCAGATTTGCACCCCCTACTAAATCTGGATCAAGAGACCAGAGATTCTCTTCTCTGTTGGCTATCTCGGGTCCATCTGTCCAAGGGTATGACCTTTCTCAGGCCAGATTGGACGATTGTAACAACAGATGCCAGCCTTCTAGGCTGGGGCGCAGTCTGGAATTCCCTGAAGGCTCAGGGATCGTGGACTCAGGAGGAGAAACTCCTACCAATAAATATTCTGGAGTTAAGAGCAATATTCAATGCTCTTCTAGCTTGGCCTCAGTTAGCAACACTGAGGTTCATCAGATTTCAGTCGGACAACATCACGACTGTGGCTTACATCAACCATCAAGGGGGAACCAGGAGCTCCCTAGCGATGTTAGAAGTCTAAAAAGATAATTTGCTGGGCAGAGTTTCACTCTTGCCACTTGTCAGCGATCCACATCCCAGGCGTGGAGAACTGGGAGGCGGACTTTCTAAGTTGTCAGACTTTTCATCCGGGGGGAGTGGGAACTCCATCCGGAGTTGTTTGTTCAACTGGTCCATCGTTGGGGCAAACCAGAACTGGATCTCATGGCGTCTCGCCAGAACGCCAAACTTCCTCGTTACGGATCCAGGTCCAGGGACCCGGGAGCGACGCTGATAGATGCTCTAGCAGCTCCTTGGTTCTTCAACATGGCTTATGTGTTTCCACCGTTTCCTCTGCTCCCTCGACTGATTGCCAAGATCAAACAGGAGAGAGCATCGGTGATTCTGATAGCGCCTGCGTGGCCACGCAGGACCTGGTATGCAGACCTAGTGGACATGTCGTCCTGTCCACCATGGACTCTACCTTTGAGGCAAGACCTTCTAATACAAGGTCCTTTCAATCATCCAAATCTACTTTCTCTGAGACTGACTGCATGGAGATTGAACGCTTGATCCTATCAAAGCGTGGCTTCTCCGAGTCAGTTATTGATACCTTGATACAGGCACGAAAGCCTGTTACCAGGAAAATCTACCATAAGATATGGCGTAAATACCTGCATTGGTGCGAATCCAAGAGTTACTCATGGAGTAAGGTTAGGATTCCAAGGATATTGTCCTTTCTCCAAGAGGGTTTGGAAAAAGGCTTATCAGCTAGTTCTTTAAAGGGACAGATTTCTGCTCTGTCTATTCTTTTGCACAAGCGTCTGGCAGAAGTTCCAGACGTCCAGGCTTTTTGTCAAGCTTTAGCTAGGATTAAGCCTGTGTTTAAAACTGTTGCTCCTTCGTGGAGCTTAAACTTGGTTCTTAAAGTTCTTCAAGGAGTTCCGTTTGAACCCCTTCATTCCATTGATATTAAACTTTTATCTTGGAAAGTTCTGTTTTTGATGGCTATTTCCTCGGCTCGAAGAGTCTCGGAGTTATCCGCCTTACATTGTGATTCTCCTTATCTGATTTTCCATTCAGACAAGGTAGTTCTGCGTACTATACCTGGGTTTTTACCTAAGGTAGTCTCTAACAGGAATATCAATCAGGAGATTGTTGTTCCGTCATTATGTCCTAATCCTTCTTCAAAGAAGGAACGACTTTTGCATAATCTGGACGTAGTCCGTGCCCTGAAATTTTATTTACAGGCAACTAAAGACTTTCGTCAAACTTCTTCCCTGTTTGTCGTTTACTCTGGGCAGAGGAGAGGTCAAAAAGCTTTGGCAACCTCTCTCTCCTTTTGGCTTCGTAGCATAATACGTTTAGCCTATGAGACTGCTGGACAGCAGCCCCCTGAAAGAATTACAGCTCATTCCACTAGAGCTGTGGCTTCCACCTGGGCCTTTAAAAATGAGTCCTCTGTTGAACAGATTTGCAAGGCTGTGACTTGGTCTTCGCTTCACACTTTTTCAAAATTTTACAAATTTGACACTTTTGCTTCTTCGGAGGCTGTTTTTGGGAGAAAGGTTCTACAGGCAGTGGTTCCTTCCGTTTAAGTTCCTGCCTTGTCCCTCCCATCATCCATGTACTTAGCTTTGGTATTGGTATCCCATAAGTAATGGATGACCCATGGACTGAATACACTTAACAAGAGAAAACATAATTTATGCTTACCTGATAAATTTATTTCTCTTGTAGTGTATTCAGTCAACGGCCCGCCCTGTCTTTTTTAAGGCAGATCTAAATTTTAATTCATACTCCAGTCACCACTGCACCCTATGGTTTCTCCTTTCTCGTCTTGTTTCGGTCGAATGACTGGATATGACATGTGAGGGGAGGACCTATATAGCAGCTCTGCTTGGGTGATCCTCTTGCAACTTCCTGTTGTGATTATCTTGTATCTAAGCCTCTGCAAACTGCCCCTTTTTTCAGTTCTTTTGACAGACTTGCAGTCTAGCCAATCAGTGCCTGCTCCCAGATTACTTCACATACACAAGCACAGTGTTATCTATATGAAATATGTGAACTAACACCCTCTAGTGGTGAAAAACTGTTAAAATGCAATCTGAAAGAGGTGGGCTTTGAGGTCTAAGAAATTAGCATATGAACCTCCTAGGTTAAGCTTTCAACTAAGAATACCAAGAGAACAAAGCAAAATTGGTGATAAAAGTAAATTGGAAAATTGTTTAAAATTACATGCTCTATCTGAATCATGAAAGTTTATTTTGGCCTAGACTGTCCCTTTAAATATAGTTATATTTTAATTTAAAGTTAGTCGGTTTAGAGGTTAATAGTTCAATTGAGTGTTTTGCGATGTGGAGGCCAGAGGTTTAGGGGTTAATATCTTTATTATAGTTTTGGCGATGTCAGGGAGCGGCGGTTTAGGGGTTAATATATTTAAATAGTATTGGCAATGTGGGTGGGCGGCAGATTAGGGGTTAATAAATTTATTTTAAAGTCGCGATGTGGGTGGGCGGCAGATTAGGGGTTCATAAGTTTAAAATAGTGTTTTTGATGTGGGAGGGTGGCGTTTCCGGGGTTAATAGGTAGTTTATGGGTGTTAGTGTACTTTGTAACATTTTAGTTATGAGTTTTGTGAAACATTTTTGTTACACAAAATCCATAACTACTGCTCTCAGATGGCGGTATGGATCGTGTCGGTATAGGCTGTAACGCAAGCATTTTAGCCTGAACGCACAACCTGTAATACAGGCGCTATTAAAATCCCACACTCAGCGTAATGGCCATTTTTCCACGTTAAAAGCCATAACGTAAAACTCTTAATCTAGGTGAATGTTTTTTGCACATTTATATTAATTATTTTCTAATCATAAGATGAGTAAGAACAAAGTATTGGCTTTTTTAACCTGGTGGTGGTGATCCATGTTTGCTAATTATTATTAAAGTAATTAGTTAGGTTTAAAGTGCAAATGCTCTTATTGTCAAGAAGAATTATTATTATTTTTTTTTTTTGCAATAAATCTTTTTATTAATATCAAGTGAGGTACAGTTACATGAAATGGCAATAAAAAAAGAAGTTTCTCTTTTACATTTTGAAATTAACAACAAACCCAATTAAAGGATATAGAAAAAGGAATATTGCGGGAGTTAAAATACCTAATATTGCTCAACACATCAAATTGAATTGACACACCGGGGGGTAGTTATCAAGCCGTCAACCTCAAATACGCTGCGTATTCCGCAGCGTATTTGTGGCGAGGCTGATACGCCTTAGTTATCAAAGGCTCGAGACCGGCAAAAGTAGAATTTTGTGACGTAAGCTTCGATCCGCCGGACTCAGTCCGACACAGATCAATTCTTACGTCACTCCAGATGTTCCGCACACAAGTGCGGCACATTCTCACTACTTTTGCTAGCTATCAAAAAACTAGCAGGTACGCTCGGCACTTTTACGGCCCAGCGTACCTGGTTTTCAAAGCGCCAGCCTGGAGGCGGCGGATCCCATAGGAATCAATGGGAGTCTGACCATAGCGAAAGTACAAGTTCGCTGCTGACAGACATCCCATTGATTCCTATGGGAGCTGTCTACACCTAACACCCTAACATGTACCCCGAGTCTAAACACCACTAATCTGACCCCCCCTACACCGCCGCAAATAAATAAAGTTATTACCCCCTAAACCGCCGCTCCCGGAGCCCACCGCAAGCTACTCTATACATATTAACCCCTAAACCGCCGCTCCCGGAGCCCACCGCAACTATAATAAATGTATTAACCCCTAACCCGCCGCTCCCTGAACCCGCCGCAACCTATATTAAATGTATTAACCCCTATCCTGCCCCCCCTACACCGTCGCCACCTATAATACATTTATTAACCCCTAATCTGCCCCCCCTACACCGTCGCCACCTATAATAAATTTATTAACCCCTATCCTGCCCCCCACTACGCCGCCGCCACTGTAATAAAATGATTAACCCCTAACCCTAACCCTAACGCCCCCTAACTTAAATATTAATTAAATAAATCTAAATAAATTAACTCTTATTAACTAAATGAATCCTATTTAAAACTAAATACTTACCTTTAAAATAAACCCTAATATAGCTACAATATAAATAATAATTATATTCTAGCTATCTTAGGATTTATTTTTATTTTACAGGTACCTTTCAATTTATTTTAACCATGTACAATAACTATTAAATAGTTATTAACTATTTAATAGCTTACCTAGCTAAAATAAAGAGAAATGTACCTGTGAAATAAATCCTAACCTAAGTTACAATTACACCTAACACTACACTATACTTTAATAAATTATTCCTATTTAAAAATAAATACTTACCTGTAAAATAAACCCTAAGATAGCTACAATGTAATTAATAATTATATTATAGCTATCTTAGGATTTATATTTATTTTACAGGTAACTTTGTATTTATTTTAGCTAGTTAGAATAGTTATTAAATAGTTATTAACTATTTAATAACTACCTAGCTAAAAGAAATACAAAATTACCTGTAAAATAAATCCTAACTTAAGTTACAATTAAACCTAATACTACACTATCATTAAATTAACTAAATAAACTACCTACAAAGAACTACAATGAAATACAATTACATAAACTAACTAAAGTACAAAAAATAAAAAAAGCTAAGTTACAAAAAATAAAAAATTAAGTTACAAACATGTTAAAAATATTACAACAATTTTAAGCTACTTACACCTAATCTAAGCCCCCTAATAAAATAACAAACCCCCCCAAAATAAAAAAAAATCCCTACCCTATTCTAAATTACATAAATTTCAAAGCTCTTTTACCTTACCAGCCCTTAAAAGGGCCATTTGTGGGGGCATGCCCCAAAAAGTTCAGCTCTTTTGCCTGTAAAATAAAAATACAACCCCCCCCAACATTAAAACCCACCACCCACATACCCCTAATCTAACCCAAACCCCCCTTACAAAAACCTAACACTAATCCCCTGAAGATCATCCTACCTTGAGTCGTCTTCACTCAGCCGAGCCACCGATGGAACTGAAGAGGACATCCGGAGCGGAAGAAGTTAATCCTCCAAGCGGCGCTGAAGAAATCTTCCATCCGATGAAGTCATCATCCAGGCGGCGCTGAAGAAAAGTCTTCGATCCGGCCGATGTCATCTTCAAAGAGGCGCTGAAGAGGTCTTCTATCCGGGCGAAGTCATCTTCCAAGCCGGGTCTTGAATCTTCCTTCCGCCGACGCGGAACCACCTTCTTCACCGACGGACTACGACGAATGACGGCTCCTTTAAGGGACGTCATCCAAGATGGCGTCCCCTCAATTCCGATTGGCTGATAGGATTCTATCAGCCAATCGGAATTAAGGTAGGAAAATCTGATTGGCTGATGGAATCAGCCAATCAGATTGAGCTCGCATTCTATTGGCTGTTCCGATCAGCCAATAGAATGCGAGCTCAATCTGATTGGCTGATTGGATCAGCCAATCGGATTGAACTTGAATCTGATTTATTATAGGTTGCGGCGGGTTCATGGAGCGGCGGTTTAGGGGTTAAACTATTTATTTAGTTGCGGAGAGGTGCGGGATCAGCAGGATAGGGGTTAATAATTTTATAATAGAGGGCAACGGTATAGGGGGGGCAGGATAGGGGTTACTAGGTATAATGTAGGTGGCAGCGGTGTCCGGGAGCGGCGGTTTAGGGGTTAAGACATTTATTATAGTTGCGGCAGGGTCTAGGAGCGGCGGTTTAGGGGTTAATAACTTTATTTAGTTGCGGGGGGCTCCGGGGGCGCCGGTATAGGGGGTAGAACAGTGCAGTTTAGTGTGAGTGCTTAGTGACAGGCTAGCAATAAAGCTGGGAAAAAGCCGAAGGGCAGCGAGATCGGATGAGTGATAACTGTCACAGTCTGCTGCTCATCGCCCCGCGGCTTTTTGACAGCTTTATTTGATAACTTAGGCGTATTTTTTCAGGTCCGCGGCGGCGAAGGTAGGCGAGCTTAGGCGGACGTATTGGGCCGGCGAAGCCAGAAAAGTAGACGGCTTGATAACTAGCCCCCATTACATCATCATAACAATAACATTGAGAGAAATAGATACATTAACGTTCTTGTTGAAGACTTACCACATCTCAGTTCAAACAGCTTCCAATAACGCATCATAATCAGCCATAATATAACAACTCAACACAGCACAGATCCATGAAACTCACGGGTCTTGTTCCCAAAGGAATATCACATCAGCAATAAAGAATTATTTTATCTTGTATCATTTAGCTAATATTTACATGTGATAACACAGCTATACATGTAAGCTAAATGTAGTTTTATATAATTTTTAATATTTTTATATACATAGTACCCTGAAAAAGATAGTACAGTACTGTAATCAGAACTCTAATATTTGTTGTTTTAAATACATATGGACTATTATTTGCATTTTACATTTTAGAACACAAACAAATAAAACAAAGGCACAGACAGAGAAGACTGATAATGTTATTGATATATTTTATTTTTAAAATATTAATTAAAAAGCTTGGATTTCAGAATATATTTGGATTTTAGAATTCCGGATTTTGTTGTACCTGTGTATTTGTGTATGTGTATATATATATATATATATATATATATATAGAGAGAGAGAGAGAGAGAGAGAGAGAGAGAGAGAGAGAGAGCGCTGAAGGACAAAGCACTCTCTGGTCTTATCAAGTGTACAACAACATTTTATTTACAGTGACGTTTCGGGGTGTTCACCCCTTCATCATTGGTCTGATGAAAGGGTGAACACCCCGAAATGTCACTGTAAATAAAATTGTGTCGTACACTTGATAAGACCCAGAGAGTGCTTCGTCCTTCAGCTCTATATATATATATATATATATATTTCTATATACACACATATAAAATTGTATTGGAAATATTTTTTTTACTCACAACTGTGTGTTTCATTGAAAAAAGAAAAGAAAAATTGTATGTATTAATTTTTGTAGTGTTGTAGAGGAGACGTGTTTATTTGGAAGCAAATTAAATTTTATTAGACATTTATTAGTTAATGATTACTGAATTGTGCTTTCCTCTATTACTGTTGGCTTGGATTATGAGAAATGCCTTTGGCACCATTAATTACTCTAACAATATACAAGTTGCCTAGATTGTCAAGTATATAACTTTTTGCTTAATCTTGACATGTATTTATTTCTTTTCTTTTTTTAAGCCATTTTCTTCAGTACTGGATATGAAAGTACCAAGTTTGACAACTGTGTGGGGTAGTTTTATAGTTTTCTTTTTTAATTTCCCTGTAAGGGGTGGTCTGTGCTACTAGACATATCAGCAATGGATTTCCCAACACAAACTAAAATAAAGTGTACTTTGTAATATATAACTTTGTTCTTGACTCATTCATAACATTATTATTTTACATCCTAGTGACAATAACTTTTTTTGTTAGTGGAGCAAAAAGTCTTCAGAGGTGTAAGCCAGAAATAAATGTGGTGTTGAATGTTTCCTAAGAAATACATATGACATAGGAGCTGTTCAATGTTTCATATGTATATTGTGGCCTTATTGTTTTGCTACCTTTTTTATTTCACAGTGTATATGGTATATACCACATAAAAACAGATATATACCTTTAACCTCTTAACACCATTTCATGCCATCCTAACAGCAATGGGCTTTAAACCCGTTAGGATGGCATGGGACGTCCTACCTTTTTTTGCGTCCTGCACCCTCCTCTTTTTATTTAATGGGAAATCAGACTAGGTGCCATGACTAGCATTATAGGCAGTCCCACATGACCTGATCCCAGCCTTAAAATCACTTGCTCGCATCAACATGCAATTGTTTGCATCAGAACTTTGTTCCAATGTTAAACACTGGCTCCTGGGATGAAGGGGTTAAGAGAAATACCTTTAAGAAATGTTACACCGGTGTTTCACTCTGCTGTTTAGTTCTCAATCATTGTTCTTATTTAGAAAGAGAGGGGTGTCACATTCCAATGAGAGGCACTTGTGCGAGCATCTTTTCATTGTTATGAGTACCTTTTATTTTATTTTTTTAGAGACGCCTGCTAAACTGTAGTTTAATTATTAAAATTGCTGAGAAAGAGGCAGGGGAGCTTTGGGCAACATTTTAAAGAGAAGTCTCAGACAAATTGGAGAAAATTTTATAGTACTTGGTTCAGAAGCCATCCGGGACAGGGCTCTTTCATGTGGAAATCTTTTGAATGGCTTCTGTAATCTCCTCTATAGAGATAGGACAGGGATTTTAAATCTTCGGGGCTAAAGTGTGGGATTTTGTATTGCACTTTGTAGTCATTGAGTATTTTGGAGTTAGCATCCTGCTGACGAGCCGATTCAATAGGCAAGGTAGAGTTTCTCAAGTTATATAGGGAAGCATAATTAGTACAGACTATCTCTGCAATGGCTATGCTATCTACCCTGACTTTCCCTCTTGGATTAGTAATGGAATGGACATAAGTTTTCAGAAGCCTGTGTTGTAGTAAGTGCGCAAGCATTTGACTGGCTTTATTCCCTCTTTCATAGAACTGGTGCTTTAACCGAAAAGCCATCTTTTGATGCTCAGTTAGCAGGTATTGCTTAAGAGTGTCTCTAGCATGCGCTAAATAATCTGTAATACGCCCATTCTGCGGATTTTTTTATGTTCAGCTTCAAGAGTAGAAATCTTGTCCAGCAGTGAACCATAAAAGGCCCTGTGAGCTTTCTGTAATATAGCCTTAAATTTAATAAGCTTGCCTTATATCATTGTGTTAGATTAGTCATATTTTTATGGAGTATTAAACATGAATTATTCAGTTAAGGATTATTGAATTCTTGCCTAACCAAAGTATCATCAAGTAGGAGGTCATCTAACCTCTATTGAAACAGCATAACTGGGGTCTCTAGACATTCTACAAAGCATATAACTGGTGCATTAACGGACCAGGGAATAGGCAAAAAAAAATATTGATCTCACTAAGGTGAGGCCTAATTTATCAAGGAAGAAGTACTCTATAGGGATATGATTAAAATGTCGTTGAGGCATTGAAGGATTTGACCAATCACCTTATTGATAAATACATTGGTTGCGGAGATAGACATTCACCAGAGTAACTGGGTGTTCATATAAAATGCCCACTATATTGGTAAATCTTTCTTTCATGTCTGTCCATTTTTTTTTTTAATGGGGCTGGCACCCCATATTAAATACATTGAAGCTCCCATAATATGATTATTTAAAAAAAAAACTTTTGTATGTTAGATCTAACACTTGTTCTATTTGATCTAGCAAAGGTCTGTTACCCAAAATGATTTTTTTTTTCTCAGAGCTTTATAAGTGAGGGAGCTAGCCCACCCAATTTAATACCTAATATCCATGTAATTATGTTAGATCTATCAAAACTACTGACTGAACGTAATTGATCTAATAAATATGTATCAAATTATATCACTTTTTCTCCATTTTTTTAATGGACTGATAACAGGATTATCCCTCACACCAAATAATTATTAATACCACTTCTTGTATGTTAGATCTAACAGAAACAATAATTAAAGGGACAGTTAAGTCCAAAATAAACTTTCATGATTCAGTTAGGGCATGTAATTTTAAACAACTTTCCAATTTACTTTTATCACCAATTTTGCTTTGTTCTCTTGAAATTCTTAGTTGAAAGCTAAACCTAGGTAGGCTCATATGCTAATTTTTTAGACTTTGAAGGCCGTCTCTTATCTAAATGCATTTTGACAGTTTTTTACCACCAGAGGGCATTAGTTCATGTGTGTCATATAGATAACATTGAGCTCATGCACGTGGAATTACCTAGGAGTCCGCACGGATTGGCTAAAATGCAAGTCTGTCAAAAGAACTGAAATAAGGGGGCAGTTTGCAGAGGCTTAGATACAAGGTTTATATTAACTGAATTGGTTATGCAAAACTAGGGAATGGGTAATAAAGGGATTATCTATCTTTTTAAACAACATAAATTCTGATGTTGACTGTCCCTTTAATGTACCTAACAAATTGAAAGATAACATTTTGATTTGTGGGGGCTAACACAGCTGAAATTATAATGTAAGGTTTACAGTAATACAATCTTACACAGGTATCCAAGATCTAGACAAACCAAGTCACATAAGAAAATATTCCCATCTGAAAATCCACTTGTTCTTCAAGTCATCACGATCAATGATTTTAGTCCTACCGTATAAACTGGCATTCCTACCAACCACATAAATTGAAATACTGAAATAAATTTAGCTACAGACCCCAACATCCTTTTCAAACATAACTATAAACTCCTGGTGAAGGACATTTCTAGAGACCTGTCTAGATGGCATAATAAGCCACTTTCATGGTTGGGGAGGGTAGGCATGATCAGGATAAACATCCTGTCTAGAGTCTTGTACATTATGCAAACATAACATGTACCACTCCCACAATCATATATTGCCAAGCTGCTAGCTATCATAGAACAATTAATTTGGCAAAAGATTACAACTATTCTCTACTTTTCTCCGGTTCCGGAAGTAGCAATATATGTTAGCTGTGTGTCAGTTCAAAAATATGAAATGCTTAGTAAAATTAGGGTTAAACAGTCATCGGGATAAAACCTGGGGCTACCGAAAAATGTTGAGCCCAAACTGTATAAAATATTTAACTCAGAAGCCAAATGATAAAAAAAAGGTTCTAAATCTGAAGAGACATTGCTCCTGCAATTTTTAGTTCTGGCTCCCAACTTTTTTTTTTTAAATGTATATTTTTACATCTTAATTACAATCTACAATTCTTATAGACACCAAAAATTGTATAGGTAATTCACAAGTATTGTATATGGTACCTAAATTTAATCAGATATATTTGTCAAGTTGCTATATAAAAAAATCATAATATGAAATTATACAGGGAGTGCAGAATTATTAGGCAAGTTGTATTTTTGAGGATTAATTTTATTATTGAACAACAACCATGTTCTCAATGAACCCAAAAAACTCATTAATATCAAAGCTGAATAGTTTTGGAAGTAGTTTTTAGTTTGTTTTTAGTTATAGCTATTTTAGGGGGATATCTGTGTGTGCAGGTGACTATTACTGTGCATAATTATTAGGCAACTTAACAAAAAACAAATATATACCCATTTCAATTATTTATTTTTACCAGTGAAACCAATATAACATCTCAACATTCACAAATATACATTTCTGACATTCAAAAACAAAACAAAAACAAGTCAGTGACAAATATAGCCACCTTTCTTTGCAAGGACACTCAAAAGCCTGCCATCCATGGATTCTGTCAGTGTTTTGATCTGTTCACCATCAACATTGCGTGCAGCAGCAACCACAGCCTCCCAGACACTGTTCAGAGAGGTGTACTGTTTTCCCTCCTTGTAAATCTCACATTTGATGATGAACCACAGGTTCTCAATGGAGTTCAGATCAGGTGAACAAGGAGGCCATGTCATTAGATTTTCTTCTTTTATACCCTTTCTTGCCAGCCACGCTGTGGAGTACTTGGACGCGTGTGATGGAGCATTGTCCTGCATGAAAATCATGTTTTTCTTGAAGGATGCAGACTTCTTCCTGTACCACTGCTTGAAGAAGGTGGCTTCCAGAAACTGGCAGTAGGACTGGGAGTTGAGTTTGACTCAATCCTCAACCCGAAAAGGCCCCACAAGCTCATCTTTGATGATACTAGCCCAAACCAGTACTCCACCTCCACCTTGCTGGCGTCTGAGTCGGACTGGAGCTCTCTGCCCTTTACCAATCCAGCCACGGGCCCATCCATCTGGCCCATCAAGACTCACTCTCATTTCATCAGTCCATAAAACCTTAGAAAAATCAGTCTTGAGATATTTATTGGCCCAGTCTTGACGTTTCAGCTTGTGTGTCTTGTTCAGTGGTGGTCGTCTTTCAGCCTTTCTTACCTTGGCCATGTCTCTGAGTATTGCACACCTTGTGCTTTTGGGCACTCCAGTGATGTTGCAGCTCTGAAATATGGCCAAACTGGTGGCAAGTGGCATCTTGGCAGCTGCACGCTTGACTTTTCTCAGTTTATGGGCAGTTATTTTGCGCCTTGGTTTTTCCACACGCTTCTTGCGACCCTGTTGACTATTTTGAATGAAACGCTTGATTGTTCGATGATCACGCTTCAGAAGCTTTGCAATTTTAAGAGTGCTGCATCCCTCTGCAAGATATCTCACTATTTTTGACTTTTCTGAGCCTGTCAAGTCATTCTTTTGACCCATTTTGCCAAAGGAAAGGAAGTTGCCTAATAATTATGCACACCTGATATAGGGTGTTGATGTCATTAGACCACACCCCTTCTCATTACAGAGCTGCACATCACCTAATATGCTTAATTGGTAGTAGGCTTTCGAGCCTATACAGCTTGGAGTAAGACAACATGCATAAAGAGGATGATGTGGTAAAAATACTCATTTGCCTAATAATTCTGCACTCCCTGTATAATTGTCCAAGCAACATCTCTTAGGGTCAGGGCTGCTTTTAGACCCATTGGTCCCTCCCATTTTGGCTAGCAATACATTCATATCAATAATTTTAACCCACTTGGTTGCTAGTAACACATAAAAATAAGTGTTTTAAACCATTCCTGGCTTTACCCGTGCATGCGCAATACTTGCAGTGGCCTTAACAAAGATGGCTGCCACACTCACAGGGTGCTGTTATTTCACTGCCAGTGGCCCTCTTAGTTAGTCTCCAGGATACTGGGAGCACAGGGAGGGGTGCTTCAGATTTTTATGTCTACATGCTCCTGGGCTATAAATCCTGCCGTGTAAATCTTTTTCAATAACCAAACTCCCCCTACCACTCACCATATTTGGAGACATCAATCTAAAGTGGTGTAGACCAAGTTTACCACTTTCATTGTGTTAGACAAATTGTATTGATTGCAGTATCATATATCTATCTCATCTGATAAGACAATTTAGGGACAAATGTGTAGCCGGGTTAGAATTGTCAAGTCTAAAGTGTAGACTTCTAATTCTCAGGATTAGAAAACACACACTTATTTATTTCAGGAAATACATTACAGTAAACAGGGTCAAAAACCCCCAAAGTATATTACTTTTATCACTACGCATAATTAAACATTTTATTTTACAATCTCAACGTGTTTCTTGTCCCTTTAAAGTAATTCTTAATTATAGTAAAATAGCTTGTAAAGGAAAATAGTATTAGGTGCTAGCACTTGTAATCAAATGGTTTAGTGATTATTCAAGGCTCGGTGTGTGGTAGAAAGAATCATGTCATAAGAGTGAGGCGTTCCTTCCTCCACATCTTTATCTGTAGTACAGCTTTATGTTCTACTCCACCCTCTCCTTATGTAATCTAGTGTAATTATGCTGTATTACCCGTAGCCGCTGCACTGCTCTGGGGATAGGACTGATTGTTACTTGGCTTTCTAGGTCTTAGAATACTGCCGAAAATTCTAATTAATTCCCATGACAGTATACCAGAATTAAATAATGGTGTGTGTAACTAGAACAGCTAAGTCTATAATGTGATTTGTACACTGTTCAAGTATATTGTTGGCACAAAAATGAATATTATACAAAAACTTAAAAGAGCTGTTTAGAATGTTATGATCTCATTAGTTTTGGATGAACAATTGCAGCTTTTGGGGTTGGGAATGGGGACAACACCTTTTGGTGTACTTCCTTCTATGCATTGGTAAAGGAAGGTCAACCTAGGTTAAAGCTTTATTACAAGATAACTAAACTCACTTATTATTAGATATATGAAGATATTATTGGGCTCGTCTTGGATGTTTACCTGTTCATACCTATTCCTGTGGTTATGCTACACAACATAATTTTCTAATGACAAGAGCCACAATGTGACATTCGTTGCATTTTAAATGCCTGGCCACTTCCCTATCCAACATTATTCCTCTCCACATTTGTCACATACCCATTGCTCCTCTTCTCTAATAGAGATATAAAAGTGTTTATGGAAAATATTAATCATTAAAAAGACTATTCCTGTTAAAACATATAAAACCAGATTACGAGTGGAGCGCCAAATATCGCTTTCGCAAGCACAATATTTTCGCTCCACTCAATAATAACAGCTCACGTAAATGTGCTCTGGTATAACAAGTTGTATGTAATACGAACGCGACCTCTCGTTTGCATTGCACTGAAGCATTGTGCTCATGTGAGCATGCTTCCATAAGCTCAAATGAGAGACTTGTTCTCATGCCGTGAGACACGACATGAGAACCTAGCGCAGTGAAGGGGTTAAGTTGCAAAGTAAATGGGCAGCAGATTTTAAATTGATATGTATACGCTTATATACATATATATTTATGTGTATATACACATATTAACACATAAATATATGTATACAGTATAAGCATATACATGTATATTTACAAGGAACACACAATTCCTCATAGACAGCAATGTAAAGGCACTTTTCAGTGCTGTTTTTTTCTAACTACCTTTTGCACTACTAATCAGAACATATTTGCCAGGTTTCAGAGCAGCAAAGATAATGAAACAGTTAACTGCATCAGTTACCATTGAAAGGACATCAGTACCTCTTTACATCATTAAATTCACCCCCCTTCAAAAGTACAGTTTTGCATAGTGTGCCAAAATATTTTCAAAATGCTTAGCAAAGCCAGTGATAGATTCATATGACTGCCAAGTAAGTTGTCCATTGGAATATTTCTGCCATTAAACAAGACATACCAAGAATCCTAGCAATGTAATTGCATTCTGTTTCCTCAGTGCTTTGCCCTTTCATGATATTGAATAGAATATTGCACTGTGTTTCTGAAAGGCTGACATCCACAAATCTTGTGTTCGTGTATTTGGAAAGTGTTATAGTAGATTGATAAATATTCTTAAAGGTGCATTAAAATCATAATTGTATATACTATATGCATACTTTGTATTAGCAATTAAAAAGACAGTAGACACCGATTTTCAAATAACTGCATGTAATAGACACTACTATAAAGCATAAGATGCACAGATACTGATATAAAAATCCAGTATAAAACCATTTAAAAACTTACTTAGAAGCTCCCTGTTTAGCTCTGTTTAAAAGGTTTACTGGAACACCCACTTTAAGTGGGAAATAACAGACACCCCCCCCCCCCTCTTCCTATGCATATGAAAAGACTCTTTAAACAAACAGGAACAAGCTGGGGGTAGGTATACCTCGGTATTCTCCTAAAACTTTGGGGCTTGGTTAGGAGTCTGAAATTCAGAGCAATGTTATTTAAAAATAAGCAAAACTATACATTTAAAAAAATAAAACCTGTATGGACTATATAAATAGATCATCTACAAAACATTTATGCAAAGAAAAATTGAGTGTATAATGTCCCTTTAAGCACTAATTTAGCACACACAAAAAAGTCTGACAAAATAAACATTTTAAAGTGTCACTTACAAAAATCCTGGTAATGATGCCCCCTTGTTTGTGGGTCATAGCTTAATCACTGGTACAGTCAATTTTTGGCATATTATAAAAGTGACATGGGAGTCAAACTTTCATGATTTAGACATAGAATAAAAAAAAATGCTTTCCAATTTACTTCTATTATCAACCTCTTTCTCTTGGTATTGTTTGTTAAAGGGACATGAAACCCAAATTATTTTTCTCACGATTCAGATAGAAAATGAAATTTTAAACATGTTTCTAATTCACTTATAGGGGCCTATTTAGCAAAAGTCAGTTGGACCTGATCTGACAGTGCGGATCAGGTCCGACAGACCTTGCTGAATGCGGAGAGCAATACGCTCGCCGTATTCAGCATTGCACCAGCAGCTCTTGTGAGCTGCTGGTGCAATGCCGCCCCCTGCAGATTCAGGGCCAATCGGCTGCTAGCAGGGGGGTATCAATCAACCCGATCATACTCGATCGGGTTAAATTGCGGCGATGTCTGTCTGCCTGCTCAGAGCAGACGGACAGGTTATGGAGCAGCAGTCTTTAGACTGCAGGCTCGCCAGAAGCACAGGCCCTCAAGCTCCATCTGGAGCTTGATAAATGGGCCCCATATTATCCAATTTGTTTGTTTTATTGGTATCCTTAAAAAGATACCTAGGTAGGCTCAGGAGATGCTGATTGGTGACTGAAAATATATGCCTTATGTTACTGGCTCACCCATGTTCAGCTAGCTCCCAGTAGTGCATTTCTGATTATTCAACATAGGATACCAATAGAAAGCAGCAAATTAGATAATGGAAGTAAATTGAAAAGTTGTTTAAAAGTGTATTTTCTATCTGGTTCATGAAAGAAAAAATTGGGGTTTTGTGTCCCTTTAACCCCTTAATGACCGGACCATTTTTCAATTTTCTTACCCTTAATGACAATGGCTATTTTTACATTTCTGCTGTGTTTGTGTTTAGCTGTAATTTTCCTCTTACTCATTTACTGTACCCACACATATTATATACCGTTTTTCTCGCCATTAAATGGACTTTCTAAAGATACCATTATTTTCATCATGTCTTATAATTTACTACAAAAAAAATAATAAAATATGAGGAAAAAATGGAAAAAAACACACTTTTTCTAACTTTGACCCCCAAAATCTGTTACACATCTACAATCACCAAAAAACACCCATGCTAAATAGTTTCTAAATTTTGTCCTGAGTTTAGAAATACCCAATGTTTACATGTTCTTAGCTTTTTTTGCAAGTTATAGGGCCATAAATACAAGTAGCACTTCGCTATTTCCAAACCACTTTTTTTCAAAATTAGTGCTAGTTACATTGGAACCCTGATATCTGTCAGGAATACCTGAATATCCCTTGACATGTATATATTTTTTGTTAGAAGACAACCCAAAGTATTGATCTAGGCACATTTTGGTATATTTTATGCCACCATTTCACCGCCAAATGCGAGCAAATAAAAAAAAAACTTTACATTTTTCACAATTTTAGGTTTCTCACTGAAATTATTTACAAACAGCTTGTGCTATTATGGCACAAATTGTTGTAAAAGCTTCTTTGGGATCCCCTTTGTTCAGAAATAGCAGACTTATATGGCTTTGGCACTGATTTTTGGTAATTAGAAGGCCGCTAAATGCTGCTGCGCACCACACGTAAATTATGCCCAGCAGTGAAGGGGTTAATTAGGTAGGTTGTAGGGAGCTTGCAGGGTTAATTTTAGCTTTAGGGTAGAGATCAGCCTCCCACCTGACACATCCCACCCCCTGATCCCTCCCAAACAGCTCTCTTCCCTCCCCCACCCCACAAATGTCCCCACCATCTTAAGTACTGGCAGAAAGTCTGCCAGTACTAAATAAAAGGAGTTTTTTGTTTTTTTTATAAAAAAAATAAAATATTTTAGCTGTGATGGACTCCTGCCTTAGCCCCAACCTCCATGATCCCCCCCCCCCCAGCTCTCTAACCCTCTCCCCTATCTAATTGCGGCCATCTTGGGTACTGGCAGCTGTCTGCCAGTACCCAATTTGCCCCCAAAACAAGTGTTTTTTGTTCTTTTCCTTTTTTTATTTTTTCTGTAGTGTAGCAGCCCCCCACAATACCCCTATCCCCCTCCCCCTCCCAGATCCTTTTATATTATTTTTTTAAAAAATATTTTCCCCCCCCTCTTCCCTCTTCATTGGTGTCAGTGTCAGTGCCAGCTAATGCGCGATCGCGCACGCGCACGCGCGATCGCGCACGCGCACGCGGGATCGCGCACGCTCCCGGCACCCGGCGTGCACATTGCACTTCTAGGAACCGGATGCCGGGTAGCGATGGGCCGCCCACCCGCCTCCCTGTTACGCTCCCACCCACCAACGAACCGGCACCATCGCTACCGGTGCAGAGAGGGCCACAGAGTGGCTCTCTCTGCATCGGAGTCTTCTAAATGGTATTGCAGGATGCCTCCATATGGAGGCATCACTGCAATACCCTGAGAGCTGCTGGAAGCGATTGCGATCGCTTCCAGCACTCTCTTAGACAACTGACGTACCAGGTACGTCCATTGTCATTAACTGTTAGTTAATGCATGACGTACCTGGTACGTCAGTTGTCATTAAGGGGTTAAGAACGATCTATCTTTCATAAGAGCGTGCTGAGGCAGGCTTAGGAGTGTGCACGTCTAGAGAACTATGAGCTAGATTACGAGTGGAGTGCTAACAGTTAAGCACAAACGAAAAGGGGTTTATCGCTTGTGTTTTCTTGCTTCGGGTTTTTCGCTTGTACTGCAGGTTGAAAGTAAATGCTATCGCTTGATTGCTATCGAAGTTAACGTGCGTCCACTTATCCCGACCTCAGAGCTCTAGTTAACTGTTTTGCGAAACAAAAAAGTGTCACAAAACACATCAAAAATGCATTACAAAATACAGTTACACTCATAATAACACTATCTAATAAAAATTATAAAAAATATATATATTGCACAAATAAAGTTATAAGGGCTCAAAGATAAGAGGTCTCAGGTGTTAGAAAAAAAAACAGAGGCTCTCTTAACATAGACATACATACATATACATGTCTAAATATGTATGTGTGTGTATATATATATATATATATATATATATATATATATATAATATTCAATAAAGGGATGCACTCGCCAGGATTTTTTATCACTGTCACCTTTAATAAGTGTAATGTTTCAGGGGTTTCACTCCCTTCTTCAGACAACAATAATGTGCGACGGTGATACAAAAAAAATTCCTGGCAAGTGCATCCCTCTGAAAGCACCCTGGGTCGGTATCTAAGGATTGTTAGTGCTGGCTTACAATATATATATATTATTATATATTATTATATATATTATATATATATATATATATATATATATATATATATATATATATATATATATATATATATATATATATATATATATATATATATATATATATATACACACACATACACACAGTACTGTGCAAAAGTCTTAGGCCACCATTAGTTTAGTTGTTTTGGCATCCATATTTATTTTTCAGTCTCTTTATTAAGATACGAACAGAAAATACAGGAAATATGTGGCCTATTCAGGCACAGTATTTAGTGTGACCTTCCTTGGCACTAAGCACATCTTTAACTCTTTTGGGGAGACCGTCTTGAAGTTTTCTGAAGTAATCTTCTGGTATATTATACCAGGCTTCTTTCAGCACTTCCCAGAATTCTTCTTTAGATTTAGGTTGTCATTTATTTATTTCTCTGTCCAAGTGATCCCATACTGCCTCTATAATATTCAGATTTGGACTCTGTGGAAGCCAGTCCATGACTGTCAGTGTTTTATCAGCTGCCTCCAAATATGAGTTCACTGTATTAGCAGTGTGCATGGGATTGTTATCATGCTGAAAAATAAAACCATTCCCAATCAGTCACTTTCCAGAAGGAATGACATGATTAATTAAAACCTGTCTGTACTTTTCAGCATTCATGATCCCATCAATTCGGAAAATATCACCAACACCACTGGCAGAAATGCAGCCCCAAACCAGAACAAACCCTCCACCATGTTTCACTGAAGGCTGCAAGCATTCATTCTTCCATCTCTCTCTAACTCTTCTTCTCACATATTGTCGACAATTGGGCACAACAATTTAAAACCTAGATTTGTCACTCCATAAAACTATTTTCCACTGATCTTCATTCCAATCTGTGTGAGGTTTAGCATATTTTAGCCTTTTCACCCTGTTCCCCTTCCGAAAAAGTGGTTTCTTGGCTGCTACTGTTCCACAAAGACAATTCCTGATCAAGCTTCTTCATATTGTAGAATGGTCAACTTGGCATCCTGATGATGCTGAGCCAGTTCCTCACTGGACGTCTTCTGGTCTCTCAAAGAAGAAACTCTGAGAATGTTCTTCTCAAATTTTGAAAGTTTTCTTGGCCTTCCAGTCTTTTTTTTGTCCCTGACCTCCAGATTCTTTGCTGATTTCCCTTTGAGAGTGGCCTTGCTGATGCAAAAGTATGATTTTATGTCTCAAATTCTGTGATCTTTGGCATTTTCAATGGAATGGTGTGATTGAAAGGTGGTCTTATTAGCAAGCTTCCAATGAATTAAACTCATACCACATGTGTATGTAATGCTCAAGCATGTCTTGCACAAACCTGGTGTAATAGACCTTTTTTACAGCAGTCATTTTGACATAAAATTGTAGGACAAATACAGATGTTAGCAATGTAAGAATAGGAAATATAATTCAGCACAAAATACGTTGTCAGTTTGGAATGGGTCATCATTCAGATACAAGAAGAGTATTGTTTAGAGGTAGGAGCACTAAGGGATGAATAGAAGATTATTATGTAGAGCAAATAAGAGGGGATTTTGCACAAAGATTTCTTGATTTGTTCATCAAAATCCAGAAAAATATAGTAAACAGTGTTGGAGTGTTATTTGTTTAATTAATGGGGTTGAGAATTTCTATTACCTTTTTCAGCCGGGCATATCATTGAATCCAACCAAACTTTTTTTTTCTTTTTTTTTTTTAGTTCAGGAAATATCTTTGTATTCACATTTATTTAAAACACACAAATATAATTTTCTCAGAATTTTTTACAGCCTTTGTCTTAAAATATACAGTCTCAAATGTGCAGACAGTCCAGATGCTACTCGTGTCTATAGATTACATTACATAAATACTCCTTTCATTTCTAAGTTTAATGATTTGTGCCATTATTTTATGTTGTTGGTTTGTTTAGTCAATACTAAAATATTTCTATATTTAATACACATATTTTTAATTTTGCTGTAATTAAAAATGTGTTGTCTAGTCAAAGAATCTGACTGTTTTTTCTGGATTCTTGAGATGGAAATACATTTGATCTGTGAAGTCTTGTAATTTATTTCATGTTTTCCTGAACGTAGTGTGTTTTTTTGATGATCATTCCACTGCTACCAACTGTCACTCGGATGTAGGTCCATTAATAAGTACTTACATTTTCATTTGGAGAAGTGGTTAATATTTCCTGCTTTCAGCCTTAGGGAATGCAGTAGTTCATGCTTCAGTTCATTAAAAACAGAGCACATAGATTTTTAATTTATTTAGTACTGGCTTTTTTTTCTATGTAATTTTGTTTCACAATCAAGTGCCAGCGTTTTAGATTTAGTATTTAATCTGAGAATAAACTGGCTTTATCAACTGTTCACATGACATATATGCTTATGCAGAACAGAGAAAGTAGGGGACTCTAGTATCTTAAAATTGTTTTCTAACTTTTATAACTGAAATAGAAAAACTAATGCAATTGTTTTTTTCTCTATTGATATTATCATTTCCTTTGAGTGGAAGCAGCTCTACTCTAAAGCTGCCAGTTCCGTTTTATTATTTTAACTTGTTTTTTTTATATATATTTTTATTTACCTGGCTGATCAGCTCACTTTAGTCCTCTTACTCATAACCTTACTCCATTAAGTCAAACCAAGAGACCTTCTTGTAGTTAAGACAAGTAGTACTGCCATCCATGGCAACAATAGATATACCTTCTATATATTTTTATGAAATAATGTATGTTCTAATACATATACTGTATACTTATACACATAATGCAAAATGCCATAAGCAAGGGTATGGTAGACACATACATTGATAAAAAATGGAATGGGTGTAGAAGCTTAGGGCTTTATTCTCTAAAGCTCTCTTGTGTGATGAGGTTATCTAAGAAAACCATTCATAGTTTAAGAGAGTCAAATTTTAGCTTGCAAGCTTTTTTGTGTGACTTCTTTCTGTGCCAATACATTTTTAATAGTCTAGCCCTTAGAGTTTGGTGTTTACTTAGGGCCACTGTATTATAATCTTAGTTTTTTTGGCAGGGAACACTTATGTTCTTTATGTATTTTAGCGATTTTACTGTAACCAGACTGGCATACGTTTTTACAGCTATCGCAGTTTAGACGCTTTGTACATGGTGCATCTGCTTGTGAACAATGTCATTCTTTAAAACACACCTTGCTGAGTGACAGGTTCTACGTGCACACACATAAATGGCATGCGTTAAAGTTACTTGAATCTTGTACTCGTATTTATGATTCAGTTATTTAGGGATTCCTTTTTGTAGGACTCAGACAGTTAACTCCTGAAGGAATTAATTTTCTAAAAGTGTATAGCTTTGCCCAGTTGAAACTTCTACTGCCAAATTCTTCATCATTCACCATCTGGAACATGAAGCTCTTGGCAGACATGTAAATCATGAGCTACAGTGATCAATTTTAAAAGCAGTGAAACGTTATCAAGATTTTAAATCCATATTTTTAACATATGGCAATATTTGGTCTTAGAAAAGAAATAGGAATATTTGCCAAAATCTACTTCAAGGACCGTAAAGGCATGCAATTTCTAACAACATATTGTTGTAACTATAGTACTAATGGAATGGTGTACAATCCAAATTCTTTGTTTGATGGTAAAACATTTATTCATGGCACTGTTTTGTATTTTTATTACTGGATATCACAAGTGAGACAATAGGGTGTTCAGCTATAGCAGAAGCACTAGGGCACACAGTAACTGTGTCTGCCCACAAACAACCTATATCATCAGGTTAACTTGTCTTGAAGCCACCCTTAGCAGTAGACAGCTCTCCCCAAAAGGCCACAGGCTACCAATAATGGCAGTACACTTTCATTAAACTTTCATTATTGTCATTAAAAGATTTGGAAACTTTGCAATAGCAGTACGATTTTTTAAATAGTTTACATACATGTAATACAGATTTTCGAGTTGTGTAGTTTTTTCTAAATTTATTTTGAAATATGCAAGTAAGGTAGAATGAGTCTGCTTTAGCTAATGTATATAAGAAAAAAGTGCCAGACATAGTTCTACCTAAAACCAAACACCCAGGACTGTACATGTACAAAGCTTTAGCATGTAGACCCAATACATAGCAACCTAGTAAGAGTGCTCACTGTCAACAGTGTTTAAACAATACAGGTTACACAAACATTAGGGTCAGCGACAGCGGGTGCTAGCAAGTCACAACATCCTTATAAAGGCTTTGCTAGCGTATTCCCTTATGTTTTAGACACTTCAGAAATTTATTCAAACTATTTTTTTCTGTGTATCAATCACACATGATTTCCAAGACTGTTCAGGCAATTAATCTCAAATTAATACTGTATGTGAGTATTTTACATAAAAAGAAAAATTCAAAAGCAAGGGGTCATGATCTCAAACTGAAGGGTAGTATATTCATAAATAATTTGATTAAGCGCTTCTTTATAGAAAGGGTGATTGATTGATTCATGGAATAAACTTCCTCAAGATGTAGTAATGACAAACACTTTGGGGGACTTTAGGAATGCCTGTGATAAGCATAAGGCTGTCCTACGAACTAGATACATTTATACGTTTAGGAAATATTGGGCATACTTGATGGGCCTATAGCTCTTATCGGCCATCAATATCTATGTTTCTATGTTTGATTGTCTAGGCTTAATATCTGCCACACTGAAAATTAAAGGGACATGCCACCCACATTTTTTTTTATGATTTAAAAAGAGAATGCAATTTTAAACATCTTTCTAATTTACTTATATTATCTAATTTGTTTTATTCTCTTGATATTCTTTGATGAAAAGCATATCTAGATATCCTCACTAGCTGCTGATTGGTTGCTGCACATAGAAGCATTGTGTGATTGGCTCACCATGTGCATTGCTTTTTCTTCAACTAAGGATATTTAAAAAATGAAGCAAAATAAATAATGGAAGTAAATTGTAATGTTGTTTAAATTTATATTCTCCATCTGAATCATGAAAGAAAGATTTTGAGTTTAGTGGCCCTTTAATTATTCCTTTTGCTTGCTTTCGCATGAGATCATTGCAGTTGAGCTTCCTAAGCCAAAGAAAGAATAATTTCATAAGTTTGTCCCAGAGAAACCATTGGCTAGATTACGAGTTTGGCGTTAGCTTTAAAAAGCAGCGCTAAGGGGTCCTAACGCTGCTTTTTAACGCCCGCTGGTATTACGAGTCAGGCAGGAAAGGGTCTACCGCTCACTTTTTTTCCGCGACTTTTCCATACCGCAAATCCCCTTACGTCAATTGCGTATCCTATCCTTTTAATGGGATTTTCCTAATGCTGGTATTACAAGTCTTGGAAGAAGTGAGCGGTACAGCCTCTACCTCCAAGACTCCTACCGCATATAAAAGTCAGTAGTTAAGAGTTTTATGGGCTAACGCCGGAACATAAAGCTCTTAACTAAAGTGCTACAAAGTACACCAACACCCATAAACTACCTATTAACCCCTAAACCGAGCCCCTCCCACATCGCAAACACTAAAATAATTTTTTTAACCCCTAATCTCCCGACCGGACATCGCCACCACCTACATTATCCCTATGAACCCCTAATCTGCTGCCCCTAACATCGCCGACACCTACATTATATTTATGAACCCCTAATCTGCCCCCCCAACGTCGCCGCCACTTACCTACAATTATTAACCCCTAATCTCCCGCCCCCAATGTCGCCACTACTATAATAAAGTTATTAACCCCTAAACCTAACCCTAACACCCCCCTAAGTTAAATATAATTTAAATAAATCTAAATAAAATTACTATAATTAAATACATTAATCCTATTTAAAACTAAATACTTACCTATAAAATAAACCCTAATATAGCTACAATATAACTAATAGTTACATTGTAGCTATTTTAGGATTTATATTTATTTTACAGGCAACTTTGTATTTATTTTAACTAAGTACAATAGCTATTAAATAGTTAATAACTATTTAATAGCTACCTAGTTAAAATAATTGCAAAATTACCTGTAAAATAAATTCTAACCTAAGTTACAAATACACCTAACACTACACTATCAATAAATTAATTAAATAAATTAACTACAATTATCTAAAATAAAATACAATTAAATAAACTAAACTATATTACAAAAAATAAAAAATTATTACAAGAAGTTTAATCTAATTACACCTAATCTAAGCCCCCTAATAAAATAAAAAAGCCCCCCAAAATAATAAAATTCCCTATCCTAAACTAAATTACAAAGTAATCAGCTCTTTTACCAGCCCTTAAAAGGTCTTTTTGCGGGGCATTGCCCCAAAGTAATCAGCTCTTTTACCTGTAAAAAAAAGAAATACAATCCCCCCCCCAACATTACAACCCACCACCCACACACCCCTACTCTAAAACCCACCCGATCCTCCATTAAAAAACCTAACACTACCCCATTGAAGATCACCCTACCTTGAGCCGTGTTCACCCAGCCGGGCACCGATGGGGCAGAAGAGGACATCCGGACCGGCAGACATCTTCATCCTTCCAGAGCGGAGTGGAGCCATCTTCTATCCAGCCGACGCGGAGCCATCCTCTTCAATCGAAGTCCTAACGCAGAATGAAGGTTCCTTTAAATGACGTCATCCAAGATGGCGTCCCTCGAATTCTGATTGGCTGATACGATTCTATCAGCCATTCAGAATTAAGGTAGGAAAAATCTGATTGGTTGATTTAATCAGCCAATCGGATTGAAGTTCAATCCGATTGGCTGATTGGATCAGCCAATAGAATTGACCTCGCATTCTATTGGTTGATCCAATTAGCCAATTGGATTGAACTTCAAGATGGCGGCGACGTTGGGGGCGGCAGATTAGGGGTTAATAAATATAATATAGGTGTCGGTGATGTTAGGGGCAGCAGATTAGGGGTTCATAGGGATAATTTAGGTGGTGGCGATGGGGTTAATAGTATAATGCAGGTGTCCACGATGTTGAGGGCGACAGATTAGAGGTTAATAAGTGTAAGATTAGGGGTGTTTAGACTCAGGGTTCATAATAGGGTGTTAGGTGTAGACATTAAAAGTATTTTCCCATAGGAAACAATGGGGCTGCGTTAAGAGCTGAACGCTGCTTTTTTGCAGGTGTTAGGTTTTTTTTCAGCCGAATCAGCCCCATTGTATCCTATGGGGAAATTGTGCACAAGCACGTTTTGCCAGCTTACCGCTACCGTAAGCAACGCTGGTATTACAGGTAGAAGTGGCGCTAAATTTGCTCAACTCTAACTTTTCTGAGGCTAACGCAGCCATTCAGAAAACTTGTAATACCAGCGTTGATTAAAGTGTGTGCTGGAAAAAAAGGCTCGTTAGCAATGCAAGTTTTTACCGACAAAACTTGTAATCTTGCCGCATATTAGCCTTCCAACCATAATGCAACTTGCAGGATTTTAAAATTTTTAAGTGTTGAGTTGTCTGCTCACTTTCCCACTTGTATTGTCCCTGGTCAGGGTAAATATCCTATTTACTAGGGTAATGCAGACTCTACCCAACTGACCATGACACTCACAGGGGCATCCCACAACATGGCAGCTGCCCTGTCCACAAAAATCACAGGTGAGCCACAAGTCCTCTCGCCTCCCTGCCCTGGAAAGCCTCTGAGAAATGTAAGGAGGTGTAATGGGTTGCTTCACAGATGATATTAACGCTCAAATAATGATTGGTAGAAGGTAGATCTTCAAGTTGAAGGGTTTTCCTGCATCCCAGTTCACCATCAAAGTGCAAGGCTTCTTTCTGATTGGTTGGAGAGCAATTTGTAAAAACATGTTCTGGAACTAAGAGTCATTCCCTATATGTTGCAAAATAATCAATTTGAACCTTTTCATAAGGTGTCTTCATAGCTGTTCATTTTCAAGAATATTGTGCTTTGGCTTTGTTCACAACTTTGATGAGTTTCAGACTTCTTTGTGTTCCTCCATATCTAATTATTCTCTATGATAAGGTAGTATATCTAAAGGTGGCTGATCTCTGAAAAATTAATTTTAAGATGGTGGTTCCTCATGATAAAATTTAAAGGAACATTGTACATTGTAATGTTTTTATAATTAATGAGTTCCCAGTGATCCATTTTATCTGTTGGAGTGTTTTAAATTGTTTATAAATAGCTGCTTCACCCTTTTTTTTAAATTTGAAATTGCAGCTTTTACCTGTAGAAACTGCCACCCATACTGAAATTGTCAATATTGTATTGTTGGTTATAGAAAAGTTATTGAGTCAATAGCAGAAATAATCCCCATATTTGAAAGGGTGTTAGTGCAGCAGCTTTAAATATAATAAACTCTTATCAACTTCTTGCCTGAGTACATTGTTCCTTTAAGAAGTTATTGATTGGAAGTTAAAGATAAACTTTCATGATATGTATAACATGTTACAACCATTGTTTCAAATACAACTCCCATAGTTGAGACATGCACACTTCAGTGGTGTCTCCATGACTTTCTTATGGGGGACACTTGAAGGGTCAGCTGGTGCTGTGGAGACATGGGGGAATAAGAAATTATGCCTCCCGACACCCACCCACACACACACGCACATGGTGACACCAGTGCAAACTTCTGACCCTATCTAGATAAGATATCAGGGAAAGGATCTTAGTTTCAGCAAATTATACGACGACTGAGAAGTACATTTGATAACGTAATTAAATCAGAAAGCCTAAAGGAACATTAAACACTTTAAGATTGTAATATAAAATGATAAACTGTATATATAAGAAAAACGCTGCAATATACTTTCATTGTTTATTTTGGTTTCCTCTTCCTGTAATTCCATTATGAAATTGTGAGCTTTTCAGTTCCAGTTAGAAGGGAACTGCAGAACACTGCTATATTCCACACAGCCATTGGCTGCACACTCTAGTGACCTATTTATAACTGTCCCTAATTGGCCACAGCAGAAAAGGTAACCTAAGTTACAAACTTGCAGCTCCCAATGTTTATAGGCACTAACATTTTACACTTATTTTGTCACTATTTAAACAACTAATGAAACTTTAAAAAAATAAATCTACATGCTATTCTCAGACTAATCTTTTCATTGAATGCATCATCCTATCTAGCATTTATTTAGTGTTTAATGTCCCTTTAAAGTGAATGTAACGTTTCATCAAGTAGTGCCCGGTTTTTAAAAATACTATTTTAAACAGGGGCACTTTCATTGATGAAACTTTACTTGCATCATATTTGTAGAAATACTTACCTCTTCGTCTTGAAAGCTGGATCGCTGATGATGTCAGAAATGACTATTCCGGCCTTCCTCCAATCACGGCATTGCTTTAGGCAATGCTTCCCCCGCGGGGGGACCCGTGATTGGAGGATGCCGGAATCGTCATTGCTGACGTAGGAAGAGGCTTGCGACGGGCTGGCGAAGCACTGGTGCGGCTTTCAAGACGAAGCGGTAAGTATTTCTACAAATATGGTGCAATGTAAAGTTTCATCAATGAAAGTGCCCTCTGTTTTTAATAGTATTTTTAAAAACCGGGCACTACTTGATGAAACAATGCCATTGTTATGTAGTCAGGGCTCCTCAGTACTTTGAGAAAGCAACTAATGAAATCAGAGAGCTGAATACGTTTTCTCTCTCACTATTCTGGTGTTGGAAAGTGACAAATAACCGTCAGCCAGTTTAAATAAGTCTGTGACCATAATGGCTTATTAGTTTTAATGGTACATTCAGTTAGAGTTATTGTTTCTTCAATGGCTCGCTATGTCTTTTATTTAAGGTAGCTACTTGCTCTTCCATGCACATGTTCACAGTTTGTATCTATATATGTTAGCTTCATTGCATGTAGCATTCATTTGGAACTTCTTGCAGAAAGCTGAAACATTGGCACCTTATGGAATGAATGACCAATCTTCTTTTAAAGTGCCATAAAACAGGTTGAGATCTGTGCATATCCTAAAATGGCTAATTCATTTAAAATAGTTTGCATAAAAAAATGTTTAAAAATTGCTGGCAAGTATTTTAAAATAATTTTCAAAAATAAGCAAAATTTATTATATAGCTAAGATGCCTAAATCTGCCAACTCCACCCCCATTATCAATGTTTAGACACAGGCATTGTATTTCAACTGAGTTCACAGCTTCTAGACATGCTCCAGCAGATAATCCCTATTCACTTTTGCATTCTACCAAAAGAACAATAAACACATATACAGCTATAAAAGTAATTGTGTAGGGGAAGTTAGAGCTTTACAATTCAGAAGCTAAAAAGAAAGGGTTAATGGTGAGTCACTGCAGTATAAATTTGCAGGTAAAGTAATTAAAGTACATATTATATTTTTTTTTGTCTCTATCCCAACTTGTTGTATGTCCCTTTAAGTGTGTGTGGTTTTTTTTTAGAATTATTATTCTCTATCATATCAAGTGTATGTTTGTATAATCTTCTGGGAGTTAAAGGTACAGTGTTCTTACCTTTATACTATGGTCACAATTATTTTTTTTACTCCCCGGAGTGTATTAAATTGTTTACAAATAGTTCCTTTACCTTTTATTTTCTCACTTGCAACCAATTGTTCTCTCTAAATATTGGGTGTTGGTACACAGACAGAGATTAGATAATGAAGCATTTCTGTGTGTAAAATGTGATTATAATAAGAAGGTCCTGATCTCCCTACAAGTTCATCCCATTTTAATGGTTGGAGTTTCAAAGAGGAAAAACATATTTCATTCCTAAGATATGGTCCACGGTTTGAGTAATTACTGTTGTGAATATCACTTCTGGCCAGCAGGAGGAGTATCACTCCCTTACCCACAACCCCCAGTCAAGCCCCAGAATTTTTTTTATTTCATCTACAAGCAAGTTTTGGGGTATAGCCGTATTCCACATCATTCCTTGCAGTCGGGTAGTGGTGGCTTTAATGCAGTTAGGAACTTGTAAAGAGGTACTTATTGCGTTTCCTAACAATTGCTGCCCTAGTTTAGAAAGCCAGAGTTGGCTACTCTGTTCTTTCTTTTTCAAAGGTCTCTGTGAGGAACTGTGTCTTCTCATACCTTGTAACTGTCTACATGCCGGACAGTGGAGCAGCTTTTTCTTCCAGTTGGGGAGACCATGCACTTAACAAATTAAGACACTGCTGTTTTATTGGGACATAGATAATCCTGTTGTATGGGTTACACTGGGGCATGAAACAGTCACTGTAGCATGTGTGAGACTAACATTTAAACTGTTTTAAAAAGAAAGGGTAAAATGTTTTCTATTAGGCTTTATTTTCTGACACATATTTACTTGATAAAACAATTCAAGTTTAAACTGAAAGTAAGGCTGAATTTTCTATTTCAGAAGCTTATTAATTTCCCCTTTGCTTTAAAAATAAAACGATGCAACATTTTAAACTGTCTGGTTTTAAGAAACGGTTATTTCTGGTACTCAGTGTACCAGGAAGCTATTTTTAGTGCCTCTCTGTGTCGCAGCAGTAATTTGAGCTCGGCAGTTGCGGTCACATAACCGACTTTACTTCATAACGTTTCTTATGAAAAAGTTGTTTTTCTCCATTTCTGGGTGATCCGGTCTTTATTGGTAGTGGTAAGGCACCTCGGTAATTGAGGTGTGGAGTTTATTTGATGTTTATAAAATGTTTTTTCTTAACTTTTCTCACATAATTTTATCTGGGGATCGATCCTAATTTGGGATAAAATGTAAAGTGTATTTTTTCCTTAGCTTATTTTAATTGAATATTAAAATCTTTTAAACTTATCTATACAAGTTTATTTACGGTTTCATAACATGTCTGATATGGAGCAAGAGCCTGCTCTCATGAATTCATGCTTATTATGTTTAGATGCACAAATTGCTGTTCCTATGCAATTTTGTTCTTCATGTGTCATGAAAACCTTGCAAAATAAGGGTAACATTTTTGAGCCTAATGTCTCTCAGGATGATGCTGTTAAAATAATACCTCAGCTTTCTCCTGCTACGTCCCAAGCCTCAATGGTGTCAAATGCAGTGCCCTGCGGTTCCTCTATAACTCCTAGTGGAGTTTATTTAAAAGCAGAAATTGCTCCCCAGGTATCTTCAGTGGTATCTGCGGCATTAGCTGCCATTCCCAGATTACATGAAAAACGCAAGAGGAAATCTAGAAATTCAGAAAGTAAGGTGCCTGTCCTCAGTTCTGTTTCCCAAGTTGCTCTTTCTCATAAATCTTATAAAGGAAGATACATTGGGACTCTCTGAGGGTGAAATCTCTCATTCAGACAGTATAATTCCTTCTTCTGAGACTAAGGTAGTATCCTTCAGATTTAAGCTTGAACACCTTTCTGTATTGTTAAAGGAGGTTTTAGCTACTTTAGATAGCTCCGATACCCCTGTCGCTGTCACTCCTAAGAAATCTAGTAAACTTAATAGTTTCTTTGATGAACCTTCCACTTTGGAGGTCTTTCCTGTGCTGGACCGTGCTAGGGAGATTATCTCACAGGAATGGGAGAAACCAGGGGTGTCTTTTTCCCCGTCTCCCATTTTTAAAAAAAAAAAAAATTCCTGTCGAGGACTCCATTAAAGACCCTTGGTATACTGTACTTAAAGTTAAAGGGGCCATTTCCACTCTGGCTAAGAGAACCACTATTCCTTTTGAGGATAGCTGCTCTTTTAAGGATCAGATGGACAAGAAGCTGGAGGCTAATTTGAAAAAGATTTATGTTCATCAAGGTTTCCAATGGCAACCTGCTGTGTGTATTGCCACTGTGACTAGTACAGCATATTATTGGTTCGACCCCTTGTCTGATTCTCTTCAAGTAGAGACTTCCTTGGATTAAATTCAGGATAGGATTAAAGCCAATTCCTTTATTGCAGATGCCATTTTACAGGTTGTTAGACTATGAGCTAAAACTTCTAGTTTCGCTGTCCTAGCCTGCAGGGCGTTATGGTTGAAATCCTGGTATACGGACATTTCCTCTAAAGTCAAGCTTCTGGCGATTCCTTACAAGGGCAAAACCTTGTTTGGACCCGGTTTGGCAGAAATTATCTCTGATATTACGGATGAAAAAGGGTCTTTTCTACCTCAAGATAAGAAGAATAGGCCTAAAGGAGTAATTTTCATTCCTTTCGTAGCTTCAGAGGAAAGCCTTCCCCATCTTCTTCTTCCAAGCAGGAACGATCCAAGTCTTCTTGGAAACCCATTCAGTCTTGGAACAAAGGGAAAAAATCAAAGAAATCCGCAGCTGATTCCAAATCAGCATAAAGGGTTTGCCCCCGATCCGGGATTAGATCAGGTGGGGGTCAGACTTTCTCAGTTCTCTCAAGCCTAGATATGAGATGTCCCAGGTCCCTGGACTGTGGACATTGTATCCCAGGGTTACAAATTGGAACTCAAGACTTTTCCTCCCATAGGCAGATTCCTTCTCTCAAGATTATCTGTAGACCAGAAACTTCTTTCCTCCCTGGGAGTGATAGTTCCAGTACCAGTGCAGGAACAGGCTCTCGGGTTCTACACAAATTATTTGTGGTTCCCAAAAAGAGGGAACTTTCAGTCCCGTTCTAGACTTGAAGTGTCTAAACAAGTTTCTCAAAGTTCCATCCTTCAAGATGGAGACTATACTCTCCATTCTTCCTTTAGTACAAGAGGGTCAGTTCATGACAACCATAGACCTAAAGGATGGGTATCTTCATGTTCCCATTTACAGGGACCATCACAGATTCCTGAGATTTGCCTTTCTTGACAAACATTTCCAGTTCATGGCCCTTTTATTTGGTCTAGCCACTGCTCCCAATTTTTTTTTAAAGGTTCTGTGGGCTGTTTTAGTAGTGATCCAGTCTTGTGGACTTGCTGTGGCACCCTACCTGGACGACATATTGGTTCAGGCAACATCTTTTCAACAAGCAAAATCTCACACAGAGATATTCTTGTCTTTTCTTCGTTCCCACAGATGGAATGTGAATCTGGAAAAAACTCCCTTTCCCCTGCTACAAGAGTAGTGTTCTTAGGGACCATAATAGATTCTCTATTGATGAAGATTTTTTCTGACAGAGGTCAGGAAAAACAAAATAATTTCCTCTTGCCTCTCCCTTAAGGCTACTGCTCATCCTTCAGTGGCTCAATGTATGGAGGTAATCGGTCTGATGGTGGCTTCCATGGACGACATTCATTTTGCTCAATTCCATTTGAGAGCTCTCCAGTTGTGCATGCTCAGACAATGGAATGTCGACCATGCAGATCTATCTCATAGAATAGAGTTAGATCAGTCGTCAAGGGATTCTCTCCCGTGATGGATTTCTCAGGAACATCTGTCTCAGGGCACATGCTTTCGGAGACCTTCCTGGGTGATTGTGATCACGGATGCCAGCCTGCTGGGCTGGGGAGCAGTCTTTATTTTAAGACAGTTGTTCTTTTGACTATAACCTCAGGCACCTCTACACCTTGTGTTACTCCTTTTTCTCCATTTCCTTTTGGTCGAATGACTGGGAGTTGTGGGTAAGGGAGTGATATTTAGCAGCTTAACTGTGGTGCTCTTTGCCTCCTCCTGCTTGCCAGGAGTGATATTCCCAACAGTAATTACTTAAGCCCTGGACTCACCATATCCGGGAAGAAAGAAATGTATCAGGTAAGCATAAATTTTGTTTATTTCATATACAAAAATAAACCTAAAGGAACTTCATATACATTTTATACTATGCAACTGGTATAACAAGTCATTGCCAACACATTAAGGGAAAAACAATATTTTAGTAGACTGACCCTTTATCATCCATCTAATTTCACACTCAAATTTATATTGGTTAATTCTAAGTTTCCAATTAGTCATTCCATAGGTATCATAAGGATGATACAGGATATATTCTTCTGTTTATTGTTCATATAGTAAAATTTAGTAAACTGACGTTGTGCTTTGTTATTATGCATTTGATTTTACTTCTACATTTATTTCATTCAATGTTTAATCAATTACACTGGAATGTTAAGGAATTTTGTGGCATTATACAAATTTTTGTATAAATAAATATATATATATATATATATATATATATATATATATATATATATATATATATATATATATATATATATACAGGGAGTGCAGAATTATTAGGCAAGTTGTATTTTTGAGGATTAATTTTATTATTGAACAACAACCATGTTCTCAATGAACCCAAAAAACTCATTAATATCAAAGCTGAATAGTTTTGGAAGTAGTTTTTAGTTTGTTTTTAGTTATAGCTATTTTAGGGGGATATCTGTGTGTGCAGGTGACTATTACTGTGCATAATTATTAGGCAACTTAACAAAAAACAAATATATACCCATTTCAATTATTTATTTTTACCAGTGAAACCAATATAACATCTCAACATTCACAAATATACATTTCTGACATTCAAAAACAAAACAAAAACAAATCAGTGACCAATATAGCCACCTTTCTTTGCAAGGACACTCAAAAGCCTGCCATCCATGGATTCTGTCAGTGTTTTGATCTGTTCACCATCAACATTGCGTGCAGCAGCAACCACAGCCTCTCAGACACTGTTCAGAGAGGTGTACTGTTTTCCCTCCTTGTAAATCTCACATTTGATGATGGACCACAGGTTCTCAATGGGGTTCAGATCAGGTGAACAAGGAGGCCATGTCATTAGATTTTCTTCTTTTATACCCTTTCTTGCCAGCCACGCTGTGGAGTACTTGGACGCGTGTGATGGAGCATTGTCCTGCATGAAAATCATGTTTTTCTTGAAGACTTCTTCCTGTACCACTGCTTGAAGAAAGTGTCTTCCAGAAACTGGCAGTAGGACTGGGAGTTGAGCTTGACTCCATCCTCAACCCGAAAAGGCCCCACAAACTCATCTTTGATGATACCAGCCCAAACCAGTACTCCACCTCCACCTTGCTTTCGTAGTAACACCAGCACCAATATCTTGAGTTCCAATATTTTTATTAGAGGTTACATAAAAAGCAACGTTTCGTGGTGAACCCACTTAATCATGCTGTTTGTATCACATTGTTTCAAACAATTTATATCTTTCTTTGGCGCCAACTGGCTTCAATTTCGGCAGTTTTACACCCCCTAGTGGTTACCAATAGTAATGTGTATACAAAAATGTTAAAAACAAATGTATATGACTAAACAGATTATATATGGCAATTATAAACGTACAAGTACTTTAACATTACTGTGCATACTTATATTATCACAAATATTTAACATACTTATATTGATTTCTCAATTTTAATATCTTGTTGTAATATAATTTCAAATAATGTAAACACATAGGTAAAGTATCTTTGTTGTTTTTGACTTATCATATAAAGAAAATTTTTGAAACAATGTGATACAAACAGCATGATTAAGTGGGTTCACCACGAAACGTTGCTTTTTATGTAACCTCTAATAAAAATATTGGAACTCAAGATATTGGTGCTGGTGTTACTACGAATGCATTATCACAGAGGCGATTGCAGCTACCTCCCACACCGTGCACCACCTTTACACTAAGTGCTGTATTCATCTACCATTGCAAGTTGTACCTCCACCTTGCTGGCGTCTGAGTCGGACTGGAGCTCTCTGCCCTTTACCAATCCAGCCACAAGCCCATCCATCTGGCCCATCAAGACTCACTCTCATTTCATCAGTCCATAAAACCTTAGAAAAATCAGTCTTGGGATATTTCTTGGCCCAGTCTTGACGTTTCAGCTTGTGTGTCTTGTTCAGTGGTGGTCGTCTTTCAGCCTTTCTTACCTTGGCCATGTCTCTGAGTATTGCACACCTTGTGCTTTTGGGCACTCCAGTGATGTTGCAGCTCTGAAATATGGCCAAACTGGTGGCAAGTGGCATCTTGGCAGCTGCACGCTTGACTTTTCTCAGTTCATGGGCAGTTATTTTGCACCTTGGTTTTTCCACACGCTTCTTGCGACACTGTTGACTATTTTGAATGAAACGTTTGATTGTTCGATGATCACGCTTCAGAAGCTTTGCAATTTTAAGAGTGCTGCATCCCTCTGCAAGATATCTCACTATTTTTGACTTTTCTGAGCCTGTCAAGTCCTTCTTTTGACCCATTTTGCCAAAGGAAAGGAAGTTTCCTAATAATTATGCACACCTGATATAGGGTGTTGATGTCATTAGACCACACCCCTTCTCATTACAGAGATGCACATCACCTAATATGCTTAATTGGTAGTAGGCTTTCGAGCCTATACAGCTTGGAGTAAGACAACATGCATAAACAGGATGATGTGGTCAAAATACTCATTTGCCTAATAGTTCTGCACTCCCTGTACAGTATAATAACTAATAGGTAGCATAATCAGCATAAAAAGGATACAGGAATCAGAATGAAATTAGATTTTTTTAGAGAGAGACTGGCCCTTGTGGTTTCCATATAGGGAGATCAGATGAGAATCAAGAGATGAGAAAGAGAAACACTCAGTTAAAACTTTTTACAAATAAATTCCAGCACACCTGTACCGTGCTCGCTGCTAGGGAGACTGTAACCCAAAATATCCAAAAAGGCAGCAGCACTGTAAAAATGTTTGTAAAAGCCACAACATTGCGGGTGTTACCCCTGAGTCGTGTGTACACCATGACTAAGGGGTAACATTTTACTTTGGTGCCAGTAAAATAGTGCATTTTTTTAACAGTGCTGCTGCCTTTTTGGATATTTACCCTCAGCTTAAGCCAAGCTGCTTAGACAATTTTCTCTTGGTAACTGCATACCTTTAGATGCCTTGCTTCCAGGATTTATTTGGTCTCTAACTGGCCCTTTTTCAAGTTTCGATATGGTGCATAAAAGAAAACCACGAGCTAGATACAATGAAGTTTTTTCAGTGTCCAAATAAGGACTACATCATTTTCATACAGTCTTCTCCCTTGGTGCTTCACTTTAAAACAGCATATGTTGTAGTTAGACATATCTGTTGAATAGTGCATGTTAGCAGGTACTAAATTAAATTAACTGGAACTGCATCTCTTTGTAAGACAAACTTTATTACTTATTGCCACTACAGTGTTTATGCACACACAGAGCTTGTGGTTAGAACTTCTCATCTCCAGATGTCCTGGAGCAAAAATTGTTGTCCTCAAACACAAGTGTAAATGTGCTGGCTTACATTTTTGGCAATCATTTAAATGAATTTGTACATGCTGGTCAGTTTTCTAGTTAAAAAAATACATACAAGGTAGATGACAAAGTAGTACAAGGTGTTTTGAACAATGAAATCTCAGGTTTTATAGGTTTGTTAATTTAGAAGCAAAAATCTTAAAATGAAAGTTTAATTAATAAAAAAAAAAAATTATCTTAAAAACAGGGAAACTTTCATTCATTAAACTTTACAAAGACGCTTATTTTATAAAATACTTACCTTTGCAGTTCCTACTTTCATTAGCATATCTATGACGATCCGGCTTCCTCCAATCGTTTTGTGCCTCACAAGCTGGACGCCAAAGGGGGCACACAATTGGTGGAAGCCGGATCATCATCGATCTGCTAAAGAAAGCATTAGCTGCAGGCAGGACATTTGTTATTTCTCATTTTAAGGTCCTCACTTTATTGGTACATCACCAGATTACTTTTAAAATTCATTCAACATGTATTATTTTTTCCTGCCATTTGTAATCGGAATGTTGTGACGTTTTAAGCAGTGCCGTCAGTCATTTAAAAAAAAAAATATTTGCCTACTTTAGCTACTGATGATGTTTTACGAAAATATGTCCATAAAATGCAAGTTTGTTCCAAAAAAATCTAGAACTTTAGCTCAAATGCTATCTCCCAGCTTGGTCAAAAATAAATGACATGGTACAACTAGGAATTGGTTATCTAATAGAGGTACTTTTAAATGTGATGTAAGAACATGCCATGCATGTTCCAGCATATGTCCTGGTAATATATTTACTTGTACTGCTGACAGGACCATATATAACATTTTTATACAAATTGTGGTACACAATATGCAGTATACCTCCTTACTTGTAATATTTGCCTCTGCCAGTATGTTGTCAAAACTACCCGTCACATCAGAACAAGATTTAATGAACATGTTAGAGATGTCAAAAACTATAATCCAGATTCCACAGTAGCTAACCACTTTAATTATTGACATTGCCACAATCCCTCTTAGAGGTGGCAATAAATCTAAAATTTTAGAAAAGAAAGAACTATATTGGATTTTGAAATTACATACACGTCATCCATCTGGCATGAATAAAGAGTGCAATATTAATTTCTTTATAGATAACTGAGATCGCATTCTGACTCTGGGTATTGTACACTGCCATTGTGTTTGGCTTTATAAGTATATACGTATACACTTTTTTGATAATTACTCCGTGGCATTGCTATATGTTAATTTCAATTTCTGTGATATGTCTATATTGTCATTGTTATTACCTTCTATTATTTTTAATAATGGTTAAGTTGCCTTTAAGGATTTCAAATATAGACAACAAGGGTATAATAATGTATTTCAGTCATCTGTTAAATAATTATGTATCTTTTGTATTATGTTGAAGTTAATTCTGTGTTTATAAAGGTATTCTATGTTTTTAACCTTTTTGTGTTTGTATTATAAGGCAAGTGAAATGGTTAGCCTCTTGCGCACTGCCTATAAATAGACAAGGTTGTAACATAGACAGTAGTCTTTGAGTAATCGCCGCCAGGGGGCGTGAAACATGTCAGACTGTTCTTACCTGTCCTGTCCTGCCATGTCTGTTTGTGTACTTTTTAACATGATTCAATAAAGGATTTCTTGCATTTTTATATTTTTGGGCTTTAAAGTTGTGCCTGCATCCTGTGTCTCTTTTGCCATCACTTGTGGCTTCATCCACCGTTTTCCTGCTACGGCACTTTGGGTGATCACAAGACTTCCTTACCTACCCTTTTTAGAGGACTTGGCTTCCGGGTAGCGTTGACGAACGCAGAGTGCTGCAGTTGCACATTTTCTCTATTATTTTTTCCTGCCATCAGAATGTTGTGACGTTTTAAGCAGTGCCGCCAGTCATTTCGCATTTTCCCTACTTTACTTCCCTAGTAGTGTTAGACTTATTTTATTTTTATTCTTCCAAACATTAGTCTTGAGGTTTTAATATTTTGTATTGGGTTTGAAGCCTGGAGAACTGACTCTATATGAACTGTGTCTACAAGTTGGGATATACACCAGCTTTATATGTGTATCTGAATGTTAACCTGTGGTGTTTGCCTTATGAAAATACATAGCATGACTTACATTCATCAAGAAATAATCTGCAGGATGATTTAAAATGATGACCACACTGTATTATTTAATAGGCGTGCAACTGACCATAGTTTTAAACTTCACATGACAGCCAACCTGTTACATAGTGTTATAAGGAATGTAACTTTTACTGCACTCATTAAATGATCACACGTGCTAAAGCACATTAAAAAAATGATTCAGACACAGAACTATAGTAAACTATATATGGAAGTGAATAGCACATTTCTTAATTTAGAATTGCTGCCAGATTAAAGATAAATAAAAGTCAAAAATAAACTTTCATAGTTCAGATACAGCATGTAATTTTAGGAGAACGTTCAATTGACTTCTGTTATCACAATTGGTTAATCCTCTTGGTTTATTTTGTTAAAAAGTATACCTAGATAAGTTTAGGTGCAGCAGTCCACTACTGGGAGCTAACTTGTGATTTGTGCATCTTGTCATTGGCTTACCAAATATGGTCAGCTCGCTCCCACTGGTGTATTAACCGCTTCACTACTGGGACTTTCAGACGAAAACTTGCCCAAAATTCCAGAGAATTTTTTAGCATTTTTGCTATATCTCCATTTAAACAGAAATAGAGCATTGTTTTTTTAATTTACCTATCAAAACTATACCCAAGGTATTGATCTAGGCCAATTTTCTTCTTAAACAGGAAGAGTTCACAGCTGCATTAATTACTTTTGGAAATTCAGAACCTGGCCACCAGGAGAAGGCAAAGACACCCCAGCCAAAGGCTTCAAATACCTCCCCCACTTCCCTCATCCCCCAGTTATTCTTTGCCTTTCGTCACAGGAAGTTGGCAGAGACGTCTTATTTAGGGTAGTACTCTTCAAAATGGGACTGGAGTTTTAAGTAGTCCTGTCAGCCTCTCAGTGAGAGCATGGATGAAGGTTAGAGTCCAAAAATGCAGGGAGAGTTTTTCTGCTAAACCATCCCGACTCATATTAACAGCTGCTTGGGAATCAGCGTTGATGAGTTTCACTGCCTGCCTTTTTTCACTCAACTCCATGTCAGAAGCGAGGCTACTATCTGTCACACTTGAAGGGCCGTGTTCCTGTTCCAAGGTGTAGATTCCGGTAAGATAGTTTAATTTTACTTCATAATGTGAATGTGATGTTAACGTAAAGGTAGTGTCCCAGTGGGACTCCTTTTATCTTAAAATAAGGAATCATGGGTTAATATCCCCTAAGGGGGGTTATTGAACAGGGGGGACTTTAATCATGTTTGTTATATGGTTCTACCTGCTTAGGGGTAGTAATACTTTAGGCTCATGGCTTTTCTGAACATTAACGGCCTTATTGTAATTTGGCGCAATCTTTAAATTGCGCGCTATTTTATGACTTGCCCGGTGCACCTCGTGACCGGGTGCAGAGAATGCGTCTTGTGATGAATATGAAATTGCCCGGGTTATCCATGCCCATCAGTTATGTTCCGATTGCCGTTCCAGAATACTCTCTTCTCCCGATTTAGGGTCCTCAGAGTGCGTTAAGCCTCCGCCCCCGAGGATGCTAGGTCCTGTGAGGCGCATGTCCCAGAAACTTCCTTTCCTACGCAAGCAGGTGTCCCTTTGGTTTTTACTCTTTCTTTGGAAGGTGGCCTGTTTCCTCCAGAGGTTACGGCACGGTTCCGCATGGCCATATCTGCTGCCTTGGCTCATTATATCTCCCAAGTGAAATATTTTTAAGATACTGTCTGTGTTCTGTCAACCAGGGCCTGCTGGGCGGGGGATTGCCTGGTTAAGTTCCGCCTCCTGGGGAAGTGGGGGCCTCTGAGACTTTGTTTGTCGATCCGAAGAGGGATAATTTTGCCTTCCGTTATAGGTTGGCACGTCTTCGTGTCCTACTAAGACATGTTTTAGCATTGCTAGAGGATCCCAGTCCTAGTGGGCCGAGGGATTAGAGGCTTTAGATTCCGGATGGCAACCTGGATAGACGTTTTGAGGATAAAGCTAATCTTCTTATTGTCTCAGTTTTTCTTTATTTTATGTGTCGGTTCCAGTTTTGAGCTTGGGTAAAGGGGGCCTTCTGATCGGCTGGTCCAGTTGGGCGTACCCTTTTTTTTTTCCCTTGGGTGTTCACCCGTGGGTGCTGCCTTACTTTTATTTTAGATCCGGACAGGATGTATTTGATTTATTTGTATAAAGCTCATGGCTGATATAACTTTAGTTTTGAGAATGTTCTCTCTCTGGAACCGATACTTGCAATTTTGTGGTCGCATGGGCACTTCCTCGGAAGTTGTGCATTTTGGTTAAGTCCGAGGTTATGTTTTCTAGTCCATATTATCGAGCCTTCAGGTGAATTTTTCTTGGACCTTAGACAGATCAGAACCACGGCTTTCCATTAATTTGGAAGTCTGGAAATGTGATTGACTTACAGAGGTTTAGTATCTGATTAAGTGGACATTTGAGTCTTTACTTGCGGTATCTCCAGATGACAACTCTTGTAGCCTAGTCCCATTCTTTTTGTGGTGGCGAGGTTTCCTTCCCTCGCGTCTTGGGTTGGGTCATTTGTTATGGAAGAGTGGACGTGTCCTCCTTTTTATCAGTGTTTCGTTTGCTCTAGTACTTGGAGTGCAGGGGTCTCCCTGCCGTTCTACCAGGGGCTGCGAGGCTCCCGTTGTTATTCCATTCAAGGATGTCGGGAGAGCGATCCGGCAGGGATATCTGGAGACTTCTGTCTGTTCAAGATAAAAACTGTCTCTGTCTCTTGGCTGCTACCCATCAATCTTTTTGAAAATCTAGCCCTTCGGGCTTGAGAGTAGGAGATCTGGGCTCAGTTACAGTCTGCTCGCGTGCCTGGGGTCATGAAACTGACCATTTAGCCTTCCAGCGTGGTGTCATGTCGTTAGGCTTGTCTACATGGATTACCTTGTGATCCAAGGGTACTAGTGGCCCTTTCCTAAACCAGTTGGGAGTTCTTTTCAGACTTTTGGGTTTGTGGATATTGTACCTTAGTATCTGTTGAGGGCCAGTGGGTCCTTGTATTTCTCGCCTCATATGGTTTTTTCCCTCTCTTGCGTTCTCAGTATCACGGAATTGATTGCTGGTATCGGAATGCTGTGGGTCAGAGTACTTTCTTCCCTGGAGGAGTGTTCCTTCTTATGGAAGGCTGCAGTGTAGGGTTCCTTGGACCCGAGCATGATGTTCCTGTCATGGTTCAGGGTAGCATGCTAATTTTTAGTAGCTGTCAGAGTTCTACTCTGGTTCTTTGATGCCTTGTAGATCCATCCTTTTTTCTTCAGAGGGTCTGAGACTCTTGTCTGCAAAATGTCTTTCACTAGCCTTGGGGGCTGGGACCGTTATCCTGGAAGGAAGGTCGGGGATCAGTCTGCTTTTGCAGCATGGACCGTTTACTTTTTGAACCTGTCCTCCCCCTTGTTGGGGGGACTCTGTGTGCCCATCTCTCTTCCCTGGACAGTGGTCCTGCAGCAACCTCAAGTTGCTCTAAGTTGATTTGGTCTTTTAGATGTTTCATGGGGCCTCTATTCTCCCTCTCAGGGGTAGATAGAGATTTTGACCAGGTTTTTATTTTATTTAAGTCCGTTTTGGATGGTTCCTCTACTTTCCCTTTCGGGGGTTGATAGAGGTTTTTCTGTTATTGGTCATAGGGATTCATCTCCTACCACCCTTTTCAGATCGACGATATACTCTTATATACCATTACCTCTGCTGATACTTTTTCAGTACTGGTTTGGCTATCTGCTATATGTGGATGGGTGTCTTTCGGTAAGTATGTTTTTCTTATTTAAGACACTCACAGCTATGGTTTGGCCCTTTATGTATTAATATAAAGTTTTAAATATATGTATTTTACTTATATTTGCCATGAGTCAGGTCTATGTATATTTCCTTTTGCAGACTGTCAGTTTCAGTTTGGGAAGCATGTTTAGGAAGCTATTTGTCTTACCTGGGGTATAGTCCTTTTTTCAAATTGACTGTGTTTTCTTTTAATTTCGCGGACAAAATTAGGACACAAAATGCTGTTATTTATTGCATCATTCTTGGCGCGAGAATTTTTTTGGCATGAAGGTACGTCTTTGATGACGCAAGTTCGTCATTTCCGGCGTCTTAGTTGACGCCAGGTTTCTTTTCACAAGGTTGCGTCTGTTATAACGCGAGTTGCGTCATTTCCGGATGTTATTGGTGCCAAAAAAAATGTCAACTTCCTTTTGCGTTGTGCATCATACTTGGTGCCAAAAAATTTAGTTTATTTTTCACCCCACTTCCTATATGCTCAGAGGGCTATGCTGTTTGCATTTTTTTCCCATTCCTGAAACTGCCATATAAGGAAATTGTAAATTTTGCTTTAATGTTGTTTTTTCTTTTACATTTTGCAAGATGTCTCAATCTGATCCTGTCTCAGAAGCAACTGTTGAAACCCTGCTGCCTGATCACAGTTCTACCAAAGCTAAGTGTATCTGTTGTGAGTTAGCTGAGATTATATCTTCAGCTGTAGTATGTAACAGTTGTCATGATAAGCTTTTGCACGCAGAAAACGTTTACATCAGTAATAGTACAGTTTCTATTGTTCCTTCAACATCTAATGTACATGATATCCCTGTTGATATGAAAAATTATATTGCTGATGAGATACAGAAGGCTTTGTCTGCTATTCCACCTTCTAATAACCATAAAAGGTCTTTTAAAACTTCTCATAAAAATGATGACATTTCTAATGACCGACTCTGATGAGGATCTTTCTGATTCAGAAGATCCTACCTCAGACATTGACACTGACAAATCTACTTATCTTTTCAAGATTGAGTATATTCGTTCCTTGTTAAAAGAAGTGTTGGTTACTTTGGATATTGAGGAGTCTAGTCCTCTTTATATCAAAACTAGTAAACATTTAAATTCTGTTTATAAACCTCCTGTGGTTACTCCTGAGGTTTTTCCAGTTCATGATGCTATTTCTGATGTGATTGCTAAGGAATGGATACTTGTCTAGCCTGGTACTTCTTTCATTCCTTCTTCTAGGTTTAAAAGGTTGTACCCTTTGCCAGCAGCTAGATTAGAGTTTTGGGAAAAAGTCCCCAAAGTTGATGGGGCTTTTTCTACTCTTGCCAAACGTACTACTATTCCTATGGAAGACAGTACTTCTTTTAAAGATCCTTTGATAGGAAACGTGAATCTTATCTATTTATATTCTGGCTATCTTCTCAGGCCTGCCATTGCTATGGCTTATGTTTCGGCTGCATCAACCTTTTGGTTGGATAGCTTAGCGCAACAGGAAACAGATCCTGATTTGTCTAGCATTGTTCGTTTTTTTTTTTTCAACATGCTAATCATTTTATCTGTGATGCTATTTTTATATCATTAAAATTGATGTTAAATCTATGTCTTTAGTTATTTTAGCTAGAAGAGCTTTATGGCTCTAAGTCTAGATTACTATCTCTTTCTTTTCAAGGTAACAATTTATTTTGTTCTCAGTTGGATTAAATTCTTTCAACTATCACTGCGGGGGAGGGAGTTTTTTTGCCTCAGGATAAAAGATCTAAGGGTAAATCTAAAGCTTCTAATCATTTTCGTTCTTTTCGACAGAACATGGAACAGAAAACCAATCCTTCCTCTAAAGACTCTGGTTCCAATTGGAAACCTTCTTTAAGTTGGAATAAATCCAAGCCTTTTACGGAACCAAAGCCAGCCCCCAAGTCTGCATGAAGGTGTGGCCCTCTATCCAGTTCAGCTGTTGGGGGGCAGATTGAAATTATTCCAAGATTATTGAGCAGATTATGTTTACAATCAGTGGATTCAGAGTATTGTCTCTCAAGGTTATCAAATAGGTTTCAGAGTAAGACCTCCTGTGAGAAGATTCTTTCTCTCTCACGTTCCAGCAAATCCGGTGAAGGCTTAGGCTTTTCTAAAGTGTGTTTCAGATCTAGAGCTTTCAGGGGTAATAATACCAGTTCCGTTTCAGGAACAGGGTCTGGGGTTTCATTTAAATCTATTCATTGTCCCAAAGAAAGAAAATGTATTCAGGCCAGTTCTGGATCTGAAGTTTTTGAATCGTTTTGTAAGAGTCCCAACTTTCAAGATGGTGACTATGAGGACTATTTTGCCTTTTGTTCAACAAGGTCATTATATGTCCACGATAGACTTACAGGATGCATATCTTCACATTCTGATTCATCCAGACCATCATCAGTTTCTGAGATTCTCTTTTTTAGACAAGCATTACCAATTTGTCGCTCTTCCATTAGGCCTAGCAACAGCTCCAAGGATATTTTTGAAGGTTCTCGGTGCCCTTCTATGTGTAATCAGAGAACAGGGTATTGTGGTGTTTCCTTATTTGGACGATATCTTGGTACTAGCTCAGTCTTTACATTTAGCCGAATCTCACACGAATCAACTAGTGTTGTTTCTTCAAATACATGGTTGGAGAATCAATTTACCAAAGAGTTTCTTGATTTCTCATGCAAGGGTTACCTTTTTAGGTTTCCAGATAGATTCAGTGTCCATGACTCTGTCCTTAACAGACAAGAGACAAATGCAATTGGTTTCAGCTTGTCGAAACCTTCAGTCTCAGTCATTCCCTTCAGTGGCTATGTGCATGGAAGTTTTAGGTCTCATGACTGCAGCATCAGACGCGATCCCCTTTGCATGTTTTCACATGAGCTTTGTATGCTGAATCAATGGTGCAAGGATTATACTCAGATATCACAATTGATATACTTAAATCCCAACATTCAACTCTCTCTGACTTGGTGGTTAGACCATCATCGTTTAATTCAGGGGGACTCTTTTGTTCGTCCTACCTGGACTGTGATCACAACAGATGCAAGTATTTCAGGTTGGGGAGCTGTCTGGGGATCTCTGACAGCACAAGGGGTTTGGAAACCTCAAGAGGCGAGGTTACCAATCAATATTTTAGAACCCTGTGCTATTTTCAGGGCTCTTCAGGTTTGGCCTCTGTTAGAAAGAGAACTATTCATTTGTTTTCAGATGGACAATATCTCAACTGTGGCATATGTCAATCATCAGGTTGGGACTCGCAGTCCCATAGCTTTGAAAGAAGTATATCGGATAATTTCTTGGGCAGAATTCAGCTCTTGTCTAATTTATGCGGTCCATATCCCAGGTGTAGACATTTGGGAAGCGGATTATCTCAGCCGTTAGACCTTACATCCGGGAGAGTGATCTCTCCATCCAGATGTATTTTGTCAGATTGTACAGATGTGGGGTCTTCCAGAAATATATCTGATGGCTTCTCATCTAAACAAGAAACTTCCTAGGTACCTGTCCAGGTCCAGGGATCCTCAGGCGGAGATGGTGGATGCTTTAGCAGTTCATTGGTTTTACCAACCTGCTTATATCTTTCTGCCTCTAGTTCTTCTTCTTCAATTATATGTGTTTCTGTTAGCACCAGCGTGGCCTCACAGGTTTTGGTATGCGGATCTTGTTCGGATGTCCAGTAGCCAGCCTTGGCCACTTCCTCTAAGATCAGACCTTCTGTCTCAACAGCAGTTTTTCCATCAGGATCTCAAATCGTTAAATTTAAAGGTATGGAAATTGAACGCTTAGTGCTTAGTCATAGAGGTTTCTCTGACTCAGTGATTAATACTATGCTTCAGGCTTGTAAGTCTGTTTCAAGGAAGATTTATTATCGAGTTTGGAAGACCTATATTTCATGGTGTTCTCATAAATTCTCCTGGCATTCTTTTAGAATTCCTAAAATTTTACAGTTTCTTCAGGATGGTTTGGATAAAGGTTTGTCTGCAAGTACTTTGAAGGGACAAATCTCTGCTCTTTCTGTTTTATTTCATAGAAGGATTGCTAAGCTTCCTGATATTCACTGTTTTGTTCAGGCTTTGGTTTGTATCCTTTGACGATAGATTTGTATACCTTTGACAAAGCCTTTTTTGGCGAAACATGTCAGGGAAGCTGGTGATAATTCTCCTTTTTTAACTTAAACAACTGTGTGAATTGGTAGTAGAATTATTTATTTTATTAGAATTTAATTTCAAATGGTATGTCTGTGTGTGAGTGAGACCTGGTTAAACTGAGCCGCTTCAATCTTATATTGATTAATTTTTCAAACTAATTTACCTAACGGTGTCTAATTCTAAACGAGGCACTTAAGACTGAAGCTGTAAGCTGATTCAGCTCAGATCACATTAGGTCTCCAATATACAGTGACCCCGTTGACTTAAATAACCGGTAATTCAGAATATACCAACTTTAATACCGGAGAGTCACTTACTGACCTTATAATAATCCTACCATACATGTACTGAGAATAAGTACCCTGGAGTAATACTCAACTGTTGCACAGGGGATATCCTTATAGTGCACCAAACACACTGACCAGATACGGGTTTACTGTTTATAATAACTGCTTAACTCTTTTATATTTAAGTGAACTACACTCAATATAATTTGCAGTATCGATTTATATAACCGGCGGTATTACAACAGGGGCTAAACCAAGGTAAAATACTTTTAACTATACTCTGACACCATAAGTGCGACTTTACTAATAGCTTCCCACAGGGACAGGTGGTAATGTGTTGCTCATTGAGATCAATAGTACTAATAAGTTAAGCACAAACATAGTGCAATATTACAACGAAATTAATTCCTAACAAAATTTAATTATTTACAGAGTGATATTTATCAACTTGTAACATTTTCAAGAAAGCAACAAACGTAGCCATTAGATCACTGTTGCACTTTCATAGAGTGTTACCAGACTTTTATTTTACCTATCTTGATTTGGTTTTTTCCTTGCCGGTTGTGTTATTAGAAGCAAAACAGCTTATATGATACCGCCATCAGAGTCTGTTCACAGTACAGAGTAATATATTCAGTATCCAGAATGGTGTATACACACAAGTATTTTTACCATATTACCAATTTTTAGTGCATACTCGTTCTGGTGCGTGGTGACTATTGTAGGATATTTCAGAGCATAATATTCACAACTTAGACTCTGATATTATAACATCCAACTAGGACATTATAATTGGGGTTCTCTCTATATATTAATACGATCACTCACCCACAAGACACGCGAGGATTTTATTAAATTAGGGGGTCAGCAACCTGAAAGTGATACAGTCCCATAACCTAGGGCTGTATCACTAATTATTATTAATACATTCATTTTATTTCACCTCCTCCCCTAGTAGACATAACTTGGAGAGCATACCACATACTGGTCAGATTATTCTCCTTAGGAATTGCATTCTCCCATTTCTACACCAGTTGGTAATTTTAACACCCTTTTTCTTTTTTCTTTTCTTTCATGTAATTAGCAAGAGTCCATGAGCTAGTGACGTATGGGATATACATTCCTACCAGGAGGGGCAAAGTTTCCCAAACCTCAAAATGCCTATAAATACACCCCTCACCACACCCACAATTCAGTTTTACAAACTTTGCCTCCGATGGAGGTGGTGAAGTAAGTTTGTGCTAGATTCTACGTTGATATGCGCTCCGCAGCAAGTTGGAGCCCGGTTTTCCTCTCAGCGTGCAGTGAATGTCAGAGGGATGTGAGGAGAGTATTGCCTATTTGAATGCAGTGATCTCCTTCTACGGGGTCTATTTCATAGGTTCTCTGTTATCGGTCGTAGAGATTCATCTCTTACCTCCCTTTTCAGATCGACGATATACTCTTATATATACCATTACCTCTGCTGATTCTCGTTTCAGTACTGGTTTGGCTTTCTACAAACATGTAGATGAGTGTCCTGGGGTAAGTAAATCTTATTTTCTGTGACACTCTAAGCTATGGTTGGGCACTTTGTTTATAAAGTTCTAAATATATGTATTCAAACATTTATTTGCCTTGACTCAGAATGTTCAACTTTCCTTATTTTTCAGACAGTCAGTTTCATATTTGGGATAATGCATTTGATTTAATCATTTTTTCTTACCTTCAAAAAATTTGACTCTTTTTCCCTGTGGGCTGTTAGGCTCGCGGGGGCTGAAAATGCTTCATTTTATTGCGTCATTCTTGGCGCGGACTTTTTTGGCGCAAAAATTCTTTTCCGTTTCCGGCGTCATACGTGTCGCCGGAAGTTGCGTCATTTTTTGACGTTATTTTGCGCCAAAAATGTCGGCGTTCCGGATGTGGCGTCATTTTTGGCGCCAAAAGCATTTAGGCGCCAAATAATGTGGGCGTCTTATTTGGCGCTAAAAAATATGGGCGTCGCTTTTGTCCCACATTATTTAAGTCTCATTTTTCATTGCTTCTGGTTGCTAGAAGCTTGTTCTTTGGCATTTTTTCCCATTCCTGAAACTGTCATTTAAGGAATTTGATCAATTTTGCTTTATATGTTGTTTTTTCTCTTACATATTGCAAGATGTCTCACGTTGCATCTGAGTCAGAAGATACTACAGGAAAATCGCTGTCTAGTGCTGGATCTACCAAAGCTAAGTGTATCTGCTGTAAACTTTTGGTAGCTATTCCTCCAGCTGTTGTTTGTATTGATTGTCATGACAAACTTGTTAATGCAGATAATATTTCCTTTAGTAAAGTACCATTGCCTGTTGCAGTTCCTTCAACATCTAAGGTGCAGAATGTTCCTGATAACATAAGAGATTTTGTTTCTGAATCCATAAAAAAGGCTATGTCTGTTATTTCTCCTTCTAGTAAACGTAAAAAATCTTTTAAAACTTCTCTCCCTACAGATGAATTTTTAAATGAACATCATCATTCTGATTCTGATGACTCTTCTGGTTCAGAGGATTCTGTCTCAGAGGTTGATGCTGATAAATCTTCATATTTATTTAAAATGGAATTTATTCGTTCTTTACTTAAAGAAGTTCTAATTGCTTTAGAAATAGAGGATTCTGGTCCTCTTGATACTAATTCTAAACGTTTGGATAAGGTATTTAAATCTCCTGTGGTTATTCCAGAAGTTTTTCCTGTTCCTAATGCTATTTCTGCAGTAATTTCCAAAGAATGGGATAAATTGGGTAATTCATTTACTCCTTCTAAACGTTTTAAGCAATTATATCCTGTGCCGTCTGACAGATTAGAATTTTGGGACAAAATCCCTAAAGTTGATGGGGCTATTTCTACCCTTGCTAAACGTACTACTATTCCTACGTCAGATGGTACTTCGTTTAAGGATCCTTTAGATAGGAAAATTGAATCCTTTCTAAGAAAAGCTTATCTGTGTTCAGGTAATCTTCTTAGACCTGCTATATCTTTGGCTGATGTTGCTGCAGCTTCAACTTTTTGGTTGGAAACTTTAGCGCAACAAGTAACACATCATGATTCTCATGATATTATTATTCTTCTTCAGCATGCTAATAATTTTATCTGTGATGCCATCTTTGATATTATCAGAGTTGATGTCAGGTTTATGTCTCTAGCTATTTTAGCTAGAAGAGCTTTATGGCTTAAAACTTGGAATGCTGATATGGCTTCTAAATCAACTTTACTTTCCATTTCTTTCCAGGGTAACAAATTATTTGGTTCTCAGTTGGATTCTATTATTTCAACTGTTACTGGTGGGAAAGGAACTTTTTTACCGCAGGATAAAAAATCTAAGGGTAAAAACAGAGCTAATAATCGTTTTCGTTCCTTTCGTTTCAACAAAGAACAAAAGTCTGATCCTTCATCCTCAGGAGCAGTTTCAGTTTGGAAACCATCTCCAATCTGGAATAAATCCAAGCCAGCCAGAAAGGCAAAGCCTGCTTCTAAGTCCACATGAAGGTGCGGCCCTCATTCCAGCTCAGCTGGTAGGGGGCAGGTTACGTTTTTTCAAAGAAATTTGGATCAATTCTGTTCACAATCTTTGGATTCAGAGCATTGTTTCAGAAGGGTACAGAATTGGTTTCAAGATGAGACCTCCTGCAAAGAGATTTTTTCTTTCCCGTGTCCCAGTAAATCCAGTAAAAGCTCAAGCATTTCTGAATTGTGTTTCAGATCTAGAGTTGACTGGAGTAATTATGCCAGTTCCAGTTCAGGAACAGGGGATGGGGTTTTATTCAAATCTCTTCATTGTACCAAAGAAGGAGAATTCCTTCAGACCAGTTCTGGATCTAAAAATATTGAATCGTTATGTAAGGATACCAACGTTCAAGATGGTAACTGTAAGGACTATCTTGCCTTTTGTTCAGCAAGGGAATTATATGTCCACAATAGATTTACAGGATGTATATCTGCATATTCCGATTCATCCAGATCATTATCGGTTCCTGAGATTCTCTTTTCTGGACAAGCATTACCAGTTTGTGGCTCTGCCGTTTGGCCTAGCTACAGCTCCAAGAATTTTTACAAAGGTTCTCGGTGCCCTTCTGTCTGTAATCAGAGAACAGGGTATTGTGGTATTTCCTTATTTGGACGATATCTTGGTACTTGCTCAGTCTTTACATTTAGCAGAATTTCATACGAATCGACTTGTGTTGTTTCTTCAAGATCATGGTTGGAGGATCAGTTTACCAAAAAGTTCATTGATTCCTCAGACAAGGGTAACTTTTCTGGGTTTCCAGATAGATTCAGTGTCCATGACTCTGTCTTTAACAGACAAGAGACGTCTAAAACTGATTGCAGCTTGTCGAAACCTTCAGTCACAATCATTCCCTTCGGTAGCCTTATGCATGGAAATTCTAGGTCTTATGACTGCTGCATCGGACGCGATCCCCTTTGCTCGTTTTCACATGCGACCTCTTCAGCTTTGTATGCTGAATCAATGGTGCAAGGATTACACAAAGATATCTCAATTAATATCTTTAAAACCGATTGTTCGACACTCTCTAACGTGGTGGACAGATCACCATTGTTTAATTCAGGGGGCTTCTTTTGTGCTTCCGACCTGGACTGTAATTTCAACAGATGCAAGTCTCACAGGTTGGGGAGCTGTGTGGGGATCTCTGACGGCACAAGGAGTTTGGGAATCTCAGGAGGTGAGATTACCGATCAATATTTTGGAACTCCGTGCAATTTTCAGAGCTCTTCAGTTTTGGCCTCTTCTGAAGAGAGAATCGTTCATTTGTTTTCAGACAGACAATGTCACAACTGTGGCATACATCATTCATCAAGGAGGAACTCACAGTCCTCTGGCTATGAAAGAAGTATCTCGAATTTTGGTTTGGGCGGAATCCAGCTCCTGTCTAATCTCTGCGGTTCATATCCCAGGTGTAGACAATTGGGAAGCGGATTATCTCAGTCGCCAAACGTTGCATCCGGGCGAATGGTCTCTTCACCCAGAGGTATTTCTTCAGATTGTTCAAATGTGGGAACTTCCAGAAATAGATCTGATGGCGTCCCATCTAAACAAGAAACTTCCCAGGTATCTGTCCAGATCCCGGGATCCTCAGGCGGAGGCAGTGGATGCATTATCACTTCCTTGGAAGTATCATCCTGCCTATATCTTTCCGCCTCTAGTTCTTCTTCCAAGAGTAATCTCCAAGATTCTGAAGTAATGCTCGTTTGTTCTGCTGGTAGCTCCGGCATGGCCTCACAGGTTTTGGTATGCGGATCTTGTCCGGATGGCCTCTTGCCAACCGTGGACTCTTCCGTTAAGACCAGACCTTCTGTCACAAGGTCCTTTTTTCCATCAGGATCTGAAATCCTTAAATTTAAAGGTATGGAGATTGAACGCTTGATTCTTCGTCAAAGAGGTTTCTCTGACTCTGTGATTAATACTATGTTACAGGCTCGTAAATCTGTATCTAGAGAGATATATTATAGAGTCTGGAAGACTTATATTTCTTGGTGTATTTCTCATCATTTTTCTTGGCATTCTTTTAGAATTCCGTGAATTTTACAGTTTCTTCAGGATGGTTTAGATAAAGGTTTGTCCGCAAGTTCCTTGAAAGGACAAATCTCTTGTTTTGTACAAGCTTTGGTTCGTATAAAACCTGTCATTAAGTCAATTTCTCCTCCTTGGAGTTTGAATTTGGTTCTGGGGGCTCTTCAAGCTCCTCCGTTTGAACCTATGCATTCATTGGACATTAAATTACTTTCTTGGAAAGTTTTGTTCCTTTTGGCCATCTCTTCTGCCAGAAGAGTTTCTGAATTATCTGCTCTTTCTTGTGAGTCTCCTTTTCTGATTTTTCATCAGGATAAGGCGGTGTTGCGAACTTCTTTTGAATTTTTACCTAAAGTTGTGAATTCCAACAACATTAGTAGAGAAATTGTGGTTCCTTCATTATGTCCTAATCCTAAGAATTCTAAGGAGAAATCGTTGCATTCTTTGGATGTTGTTAGAGCTTTGAAATATTATGTTGAAGCTACTAAATCTTTCCGTAAGACTTCTAGTCTATTTGTTATCTTTTCCGGTTCTAGAAAAGGCCAGAAAGCTTCTGCCATTTCTTTGGCATCTTGGTTGAAATCTTTAATTCATCTTGCCTATGTTGAGTCGGGTAAAACTCCGCCTCAGAGAATTACAGCTCATTCTACTAGGTCAGTTTCTACTTCCTGGGCGTTTAGGAATGAAGCTTCGGTTGATCAGATTTGCAAAGCAGCAACTTGGTCCTCTTTGCATACTTTTACTAAATTCTACCATTTTGATGTATTTTCTTCTTCTGAAGCAGTTTTTGGTAGAAAAGTACTTCAGGCAGCGGTTTCAGTTTGAATCTTCTGCTTATGTTTTTCGTTAAACTTTATTTTGGGTGTGGATTATTTTCAGCAGGAATTGGCTGTCTTTATTTTATCCCTCCCTCTCTAGTGACTCTTGTGTGGAAAGATCCACATCTTGGGTAATCATTATCCCATACGTCACTAGCTCATGGACTCTTGCTAATTACATGAAAGAAAACATAATTTATGTAAGAACTTACCTGATAAATTCATTTCTTTCATATTAGCAAGAGTTCATGAGGCCCGCCCTTTTTTTGTGGTGGTTATGATTTTGTATAAAGCACAATTATTCCAATTCCTTATTGTATATGCTTTCGCACTTTTTTATCACCCCACTTCTTGGCTATTCGTTAAACTGAATTGTGGGTGTGGTGAGGGGTGTATTTATAGGCATTTTGAGGTTTGGGAAACTTTGCCCCTCCTGGTAGGAATGTATATCCCATACGTCACTAGCTCATGGACTCTTGCTAATATGAAAGAAATGAATTTATCAGGTAAGTTCTTACATAAATTATGTTTTTTCTTATTAAACCAATAAAAGTTAAGTTTTAAATCGCCTTGTCCTGGGCCCGTTACCTAGGTATCTATGGCCATTTATTCATTATTTTGCTGTTGAGTGCTACCAAGTACACTCTTTCAATTGCAGATTGCAATTGATTTTTCTAGTTTGGTTTGTATCAAGCCTGTTATTAAATCAATCTCTCCTCCTTGGAGTCTTAATTTGGTTTTGAAGACTTTGCAGGCTCCTCCTTTTGAGCCTATGCATTCTTTGATTATTAAACTACTTTCTTTGAAAGTCTTGTTTCTTTTGACTATCTCTTCAGCTAGAAGAGTTTCCGAATTGTCTGCTCTCTCTTGTGAGTCTCCATTTGCTGTTTTGTGGACTTCGTTTGAATTTCTTCCTAAGGTTGTGAATTCTAACATTAGTAAGGAAAATGTTGTTCCTTCCTTGTGTCCTAATCCCAAGAATGCTCTTGAAAGATCTTTGCATTCTTTGGATGTTGTAAGAGCTTTGAAATATTATGTTGAAGCTACTAAAGATTTCAGGAAGACTTCTAGTCTATTTGTTGTCTTCTCTGGTTCTAGGAAAGGTCAGAAAGCGTCTACCATTTCTTTGGCATCTTGGTTAAAGCTTTTGATTCATAAAGCTTATTTGGAGGCGGGACAGTCCCCACTTCAGAGGATCACAGCTCATTCTACTAGATCAGTTTCCACTTCTTGGGCTTTTAAGAATGAAGCTTCAGTTGATCAGATTTGCAAAGCAAAAGCAGTCTTCTTTGCATATATTTACTAAATTTTACCATTTTGATGTATTTGCTTCTTCTGAAGCAGTCTTTGGTAGAAAAGTTCTTCAGGCAGCTGTTTCAGTTTGATTCTTCTGCTTATGTTTTAAGTTTTTTCTTTCAATTTATGAGAAAAACGTATTTTTTGTGGATTTAATTTTTTCAGCAGAAAATAGCTGTTTTTATTTTAGCACTCCCTTTCTAGTGACTCTTCTGTGGACTTCCACATCTTGGGTATTTCTATCCCATACATTACTAGTGACTCTTCTGTGGACTTCCACATCTTGGGTATTTCTATCCCATACATTACTAGCTCATGGACTTGCCAATTACATGAAAGAAAACATAATTTATGTCGAACTTACCTGATAAATTAATTTCTTTCATATTGGCAAGATTCCATGAGACCCACCCTTTTTCTTTCATGTAATTAGCAAGAGTCCATGAGCTAGTGACGTATGGGATATACATTCCTACCAGGAGGGGCAAAGTTTCCCAAACCTCAAAATGCCTATAAATACACCCCTCACCACACCCACAATTCAGTTTTACAAACTTTGCCTCCGATGGAAGTGGTGAAGTAAGTTTGTGCTAGATTCTACGTTGATATGCGCTCCGCAGCAAGTTGGAGCCCGGTTTTCCTCTCAGCGTGCAGTGAATGTCAGAGGGATGTGAGGAGAGTATTGCCTATTTGAATACAGTGATCTCCTTCTACGGGGTCTATTTCATAGGTTCTCTGTTATCGGTCGTAGAGATTCATCTCTTACCTCCCTTTTCAGATCGACGATATACTCTTATATATACCATTACCTCTGCTGATTCTCGTTTCAGTACTGGTTTGGCTATCTGCTATATGTAGATGAGTGTCCTGGGGTAAGTAAGTCTTATTTTCTGTGACACTCCAAGCTATGGTTGGGCACTTTGTTTATAAAGTTCTAAATATATGTATTCAAACATTTATTTGCCTTGACTCAGAATATTCAACTTTCCTTATTTTCAGACAGTCAGTTTCATATTTGGGATAATGCTTTTTGATGTAACCATTTTTCTTACCTTAAAATTTGACTTTTTCCCTGTGGGCTGTTAGGCTCGCGGGGGCTGAAAATGCTTCATTTTATTGCGTCATTATTGGCGCGGACTTTTTTGGCGCAAAAATTCTATTTCCGTTTCCGGCGTCATACGTGTCGCCGGAAGTTGCGTCATTTTTTGACGTTATTTTGCGCCAAAAATGTCGGCGTTCCGGATGTGGCGTCATTTTTGGCGCCAAAAAGCATTTAGGCGCCAAATAATGTGGGCGTCTTATTTGGCGCGAAAAAATATGGGCGTCGCTTTTGTCTCCACATTATTTAAGTCTCATTTTTTATTGCTTCTGGTTGCTAGAAGCTTGTTCTTTGGCATTTTTTCCCATTCCTGAAACTGTCATTTAAGGAATTTGATCAATTTTGCTTTATATATATGTTGTTTTTTCTCTTACATATTGCAAGATGTCTCACGTTGCATCTGAGTCAGAAGATACTACAGGAAAATCGCTGTCAAGTGCTGAATCTACCAAAGCTAAGTGTATCTGCTGTAAACTTTTGGTAGCTATTCCTCCAGCTGTTGTTTGTATTGATTGTCATGACAAACTTGTTAAAGCAGATATTTCCTTTAGTAAAGTACCATTGCCTGTTGCAGTTCCTTCAACATCTAAGGTGCAGAATGTTCCTGATAATATAAGAGATTTTGTTTCTGAATCCATAAAGAAGGCTATGTCTGTTATTTCTCCTTCTAGTAAACGTAAAAAATCTTTTAAAACTTCTCTCCCTACAGATGAATTTTTAAATGAACATCATCATTCTGATTCTGATGATTCCTCTGGTTCAGAGGATTCTGTCTCAGAGGTTGATGCTGATAAATCTTCATATTTATTTAAAATGGAATTTATTCGTTCTTTACTTAAAGAAGTTCTAATTGCTTTAGAAATAGAGGATTCTGGTCCTCTTGATACTAATTCTAAACGTTTAGATAAGGTATTTAAAGCTCCTGTGGTTATTCCAGAAGTTTTTCCTGTTCCTAATGCTATTTCTGCAGTAATTTCCAAAGAATGGGATAATTTGGGTAATTCATTTACTCCTTCTAAACGTTTTAAGCAATTATATCCTGTGCCGTCTGACAGATTAGAATTTTGGGACAAGATCCCTAAAGTTGATGGGGCTATTTCTACCCTTGCTAAACGTACTACTATTCCTACGTCAGATGGTACTTCGTTTAAGGATCCTCTAGATAGGAAAATTGAATCCTTTCTAAGAAAAGCTTATCTGTGTTCAGGTAATCTTCTTAGACCTGCTATATCTTTGGCTGATGTTGCTGCAGCTTCAACTTTTTGGTTGGAAACTTTAGCGCAACAAGTAACACATCGTGATTCTCATGATATTATTATTCTTCTTCAGCATGCTAATAATTTTATCTGTGATGCCATTTTTGATATTATCAGAGTTGATGTCAGGTTTATGTCTCTAGCTATTTTAGCTAGAAGAGCTTTATGGCTTAAAACTTGGAATGCTGATATGGCTTCTAAATCAACTTTACTTTCCATTTCTTTCCAGGGTAACAAATTATTTGGTTCTCAGTTGGATTCCATTATTTCAACTGTTACTGGTGGGAAAGGAACTTTTTTACCACAGGATAAAAAATCTAAAGGTAAAAACAGGGCTAATAATCGTTTTCGTTCCTTTCGTTTCAACAAAGAACAAAAGCCTGATCCTTCATCCTCAGGAGCAGTTTCAGTTTGGAGACCATCTCCAGTCTGGAATAAATCCAAGCCAGCTAGAAAGGCAAAGCCTGCTTCTAAGTCCACATGAAGGTGCGGCCCTCATTCCAGCTCAGCTGGTAGGGGGCAGGTTACGTTTTTTCAAGGAAATTTGGATCACTTCTGTTCACAATCTTTGGATTCAGAGCATTGTTTCAGAAGGGTACAGAATTGGTTTCAAGTTGAGACCTCCTGCAAAGAGATTTTTTCTTTCCCGTGTCCCAGTAAATCCAGTAATAGCTCAAGCATTTCTGAAATGTGTTTCAGATCTAGAGTTGACTGGAGTAATTATGCCAGTTCCAGTTCCGGAACAGGGGATGGGGTTTTATTCAAATCTCTTCATTGTACCAAAGAAGGAGAATTCTTTCAGACCAGTTCTGGATCTAAAAATATTGAATCGTTATGTAAGGATACCAACGTTCAAGATGGTAACTGTAAGGACTATCTTACCTTTTGTTCAGCAAGGGAATTATATGTCCACAATAGATTTACAGGATGCATATCTGCATATTCCGATTCATCCAGATCATTATCAGTTCCTGAGATTCTCGTTTCTGGACAAGCATTACCAGTTTGTGGCTCTGCCGTTTGGCCTATCTACAGCTCCAAGAATTTTTTCAAAGGTTCTCGGTGCCCTGCTGTCTGTAATCAGAGAACAGGGTATTGTGGTATTTCCTTATTTGGACGATATCTTGGTACTTGCTCAGTCTTTACATTTAGCAGAATCTCATTCGAATCGACTTGTGTTGTTTCTTCAAGATCATGGTTGGAGGATCAATTTACCAAAAAGTTCTTTGATTCCTCAGACAAGGGTAACCTTTCTGGGTTTCCAGATGGATTCAGTGTCCATGACTCTGTCTTTAACAGACAAGAGACGTCTAAAGTTGATTGCAGCTTGTCGAAACCTTCAGTCACAATCATTCCCTTCGGTAGCCTTATGCATGGAAATTCTAGGTCTTATGACTGCTGCATCGGACGCGATCCCCTTTGCTCGTTTTCACATGCGACCTCTTCAGCTCTGTATGCTGAAGCAATGGTGCAAGGATTACACGAAGATATCTCAATTAATATCTTTAAAACCGATTGTTCGACACTCTCTAACATGGTGGACAGATCACCATCGTTTAATTCAGGGGGCTTCTTTTGTGCTTCCGACCTGGACTGTAATTTCAACAGATGCAAGTCTCACAGGTTGGGGAGCTGTGTGGGGATCTCTGACGGCACAAGGAGTTTGGGAATCTCAGGAGGTGAGATTACCGATCAATATTTTGGAACTCCGTGCAATTTTCAGAGCTCTTCAGTTTTGGCCTCTTCTGAAGAGAGAATCGTTCATTTGTTTTCAGAAAGACAATGTCACAACTGTGGCATACATCAATCATCAAGGAGGGACTCACAGTCCTCTGGCTATGAAAGAAGTATCTCGAATTTTGGTTTGGGCGGAATCCAGCTCCTGTCTAATCTCTGCGGTTCATATCCCAGGTGTAGACAATTGGGAAGCGGATTATCTCAGTCGCCAAACGTTGCATCCGGGCGAATGGTCTCTTCACCCAGAGGTATTTCTTCAGATTGTTCAAATGTGGGAACTTCCAGAAATAGATCTGATGGCGTCCCATCTAAACAAGAAACTTCCCAGGTATCTGTCCAGATCCCGGGATCCTCAGGCGGAGGCAGTGGATGCATTATCACTTCCTTGGAAGTATCATCCTGCCTATATCTTTCCGCCTCTAGTTCTTCTTCCAAGAGTAATCTCCAAGATTCTGAAGGAATGCTCGTTTGTTCTGCTGGTAGCTCCGGCATGGCCTCACAGGTTTTGGTATGCGGATCTTGTCCGGATGGCCTCTTGCCAACCGTGGACTCTTCCGTTAAGACCAGACCTTCTGTCACAAGGTCCTTTTTTCCATCAGGATCTGAAATCCTTAAATTTAAAGGTATGGAGATTGAACGCTTGATTCTTGGTCAAAGAGGTTTCTCTGACTCTGTGATTAATACTATGTTACAGGCTCGTAAATCTGTATCTCGAGAGATATATTATAGAGTCTGGAAGACTTATATTTCTTGGTGTCTTTCTCATCATTTTTCCTGGCATTCTTTTAGAATACCGAGAATTTTACAGTTTCTTCAGGATGATTTAGATAAGGGTTTGTCCGCAAGTTCTTTGAAAGGACAAATCTCTGCTCTTTCTGTTCTTTTTCACAGAAAGATTGCTATTCTTCCTGATATTCATTGTTTTGTACAAGCTTTGGTTCGTATAAAACCTGTCATTAAGTCAATTTCTCCTCCTTGGAGTTTGAATTTGGTTCTGGGAGCTCTTCAAGCTCCTCCGTTTGAACCTATGCATTCATTGGACATTAAATTACTTTCTTGGAAAGTTTTGTTCCTTTTGGCCATCTCTTCTGCCAGAAGAGTTTCTGAATTATCTGCTCTTTCTTGTGAGTCTCCTTTTCTGATTTTTCATCAGGATAAGGCGGTGTTGCGAACTTCTTTTGAATTTTTACCTAAAGTTGTGAATTCCAACAACATTAGTAGAGAAATTGTGGTTCCTTCATTATGTCCTAATCCTAAGAATTCTAAGGAGAAATCGTTGCATTCTTTGGATGTTGTTAGAGCTTTGAAATATTATGTTGAAGCTACGAAATCTTTCCGTAAGACTTCTAGTCTATTTGTTATTTTTTCCGGTTCTAGAAAAGGCCAGAAAGCTTCTGCCATTTCTTTGGCATCTTGGTTGAAAATATGAAAGAAATGAATTTATCAGGTAAGTTCTTACATAAATTATGTTTTCTTTCATGTAATTAGCAAGAGTCCATGAGGCCCGCCCTTTTTTGTGGTGGTTATGATTTTGTATAAAGCACAATTATTCCAATTCCTTATTTTATATGCTTTCGCACTTTTTTATCACCCCACTTCTTGGCTATTCGTTAAACTGAATTGTGGGTGTGGTGAGGGGTGTATTTATAGGCATTTTGAGGTTTGGGAAACTTTGCCCCTCCTGGTAGGAATGTATATCCCATACGTCACTAGCTCATGGACTCTTGCTAATATGAAAGAAATGAATTTATCAGGTAAGTTCTTACATAAATTATGTTTTTTGGTGGTTATGATTTTTTGTATAAAAGCACAATTATATTTTCAGTTCCTCTTTTTTGTATGCTTTTTTAACTCCTTTATCTATCACCCCACTACTTGGCTATTTGTTAAACTGAATTGTGGATGTGGTGAGGGGTGTATTTATAGGCATTTTGAGGTATGGGAAACTTTGCCCCTCCTGGTAGGATTGTATCCCATACGTCACTAGCTCATGGACTCTTGCCAATATGAAAGAAATGAATTTATCAGGTAAGTTCTTACATAAATTATGTTTTCTTTCATGTAATTAGCAAGAGTCCATGAGGCCCGCCCTTTTTTTGTGGTGGTTATGATTTTGTATAAAGCACAACTATTCCAATTCCTTATTGTATATGCTTTCGCACTTTTTTATCACCCCACTTCTTGGCTATTCGTTAAACTGAATTGTGGGTGTGGTGAGGGGTGTATTTATAGGCATTTTGAGGTTTGGGAAACTTTGCCCCTCCTGGTAGGAATGTATATCCCATACGTCACTAGCTCATGGACTCTTGCTAATATGAAAGAAATGAATTTATCAGGTAAGTTCTTACATAAATTATGTTTTTTGGTGGTTATGATTTTTTGTATAAAAGCACAATTATATTTTCAGTTCCTCTTTTTTGTATGCTTTTTTAACTCCTTTATCTATCACCCCACTACTTGGCTATTTGTTAAACTGAATTGTGGATGTGGTGAGGGGTGTATTTATAGGCATTTTGAGGTATGGGAAACTTTGCCCCTCCTGGTAGGATTGTATCCCATACGTCACTAGCTCATGGACTCTTGCCAATATGAAAGAAATTAATTTATCAGGCAAGTTCTTACATAAATTATGTTTTTTTGCTATATAGTGAGCAAACCCATTGTCTGCCTTTTATCTTCAGTAAACACTCCAGTTCTCACACACACACCCCTTTAAGGAGAAGCAGAAATTGACATGGTCCATTTCACTCAGTGGGAAATGTCATCAAGGTAACGAGATTTAAAAGAAAATACACTTAAATTTGCAAAGTTGTATCTCGGTATGAATCACCATTGCAGTAGTATCCTTTAATGACATTTGCAATATGTTTTATGTGTATGTGCATTTTTACTTTTAAGTTCTTTGTTTAAGTAAGATTTGTGAGAATTAAAAACAAAAGATCTGCAGATGGTGCTGGCTGGGTAAAATGCATTTTTTGGCTTCACAAATGCTTCTGTTTTCAAGAAACACCTTTGTTAAAAAAAAGTAAAAGGAGAAAACAGAATACTCCAGCTGGGATAGGAGAAACGATTGCAATATTCCTCCTACAACTGGTTGACCTCATCATTTCTCAGTACATAAATTGTTTTTTCAATGTGGTTGCCCAAACACAGATGCTAAGGTGTGGGAAGATATTGTTCTCTAAGCATTAGTGTGCGCTTTCAGAGACACAGGGCAGTTTTATTGGCAGAAATCTGTAGCTTAGAACTTTCAGGGCTGTTTTTTTACCAAATAGCTAGAACTTTCTATGAAATAATTAATGAGAAGGCAATTTCTTTTGTGGCAGTGATTGCACGTCACATATTGGATTTTATGTGTTCGTCTGACTGACACTATAGGTGCGTGAATATACTGTGTACATACCAATAATAACTTAATAACTTGCTTTTAAAGGGACACTCAAGTCAAAATTAAACTTCCATGATTCAGATAGAACATGCAATGTTAAACAATTTTCCAATTTATTTCCATCAACAAAATGTGCAGTCTTTTTATATTTACACTTTTTGAGTCACCAGCTCCTACTGAGCATGTGCAAGAATTCCCAGAATATACATATATGAATTTGTGATTGGCTGATGGTTGTCACATGATACAGGGGGAGTGGAAATGTACATAGCTTTGAAATTTTTATCATGCATTTATTGATTATGAAAATCTACTGTATTTACTGATCCTTTAAATAAAGTATATTTCTAATCCTAGAAAATGATAGTTTATACTGCTAATATTGTCATGCGTGTATTGACTCTGGCCTGGTAAAAGAAAAATTGTAAATTAGTTTATATCCTTTCATGGAAAAGCACTATAGGGACAATAACATCCCTATATGTATGGCCAGATATTTTTGGATCTGACTAAATCGGACATTCATACCCTTTTTTCCCATGGTTCGGTTTGTCATCAATATAATGTTGGCACAGTACATTGCACTCACATTTATGTTAAAGATAAAACATCTCAAAATGCAGTAAGACTATATCATCTCATTTTAGTTACATAGAACTTTAATTGCAATACAGTGTGATATAGCTGCACGTGCTTAATAAAGTGAGTCTAGAATTAATTTTCTAATAATTTTGAAGTCTGCTTTTTTTGCTCAGTGATGCTGAGTTCCAGGTGTGTCCCTATGGCTGTGGCACCACGCTAGACCAAGCTGTAATGCATGTTGAGAATAATTTTTATGGCAACTGTCTGACTTTTCCTGTGAAGTACTGAGTACATAGTAAATATCTTTAATATGGCACCTAGGAGAACATTGTCCGCAAATGATTTGTCACAGACAGATTATGGGCAAGATTACAAGTGGAGCGCTGATTTATTGCGCGTCCGCAAATGGGCAAATTTGTCCTTTGTGGGTGTGCAATTAATAACCAGCCACTTGTAATAGCAGTAGCTGGTTAATTTTATAAATGTCCCTCAAATGCCCCAAAACTTAAGTACTAGTTTTCTTTAAAAAAAAAAAAAAAAGAAAAGAAAACTGCACTTAGCAGTTTTTGGGTCTAAAGTCGGTGGCTGTAGGGTGTTAGAAAAAATATGGCACTGAAAAGTGCCTTTACATTGCGGTCTATGGGAACTGTGTGTTCCCTGTAAATATATATGTATATGCTTATATATATTTATGTGTATATATACACATTAGCACATAAATATATATGTATATAGTCATATACATATTTGCACTTTTCTGCCATAGCTGTGTAACTTACTCCCTTTGCTGCGCTAGGTTCTCATGCCATGTGTCACGACATGAGAACGAGGCTTTCATTTGAGCCTATTGGAGCGCGCTCCCGTGAGTACAATGCTTCCTAGCAATGCAAACACGAGCTCACGTTTGCATTGCTGTCAACTTGAAATACCAGCACACCTTTCCGTGCGCTTCTATTACTCAGTGGAGCGCAAATATCGCTTTCACAAGAGCGATATTTAGTGCTCCACTTGTAATCTGACTGTATAACAAACTAGGCAGAAAAAATATAGCAAAGATGGGGAAAATTACTAGTCCACTTAGTGTTAAAGATAGGATAAAGTCTAAATGTATATATTATTATTATTATTATTTTTAGCTGAACAAATATTAAATCTTCATAGATAAAAAAAAATTTCAGTTGTTAGTATTGTTGTTAGTATTAAAGTTCCATAATACCCAAATGTTTAAACACTTGAAAGTGATGCAGCATAGCTGTAAAAAGCTGACTAGAAAATATCTCCTGAACATCTCTATGTAAAAAAGAAAGATATTTTACCTCAAAAGTTCCTCAGTAGCCACCTCCCATTGTAAAGGATTTCTAACCAGCATTTTAGTGTGTCTGTCCTGGGACATCTGAAGGGATGAGCATCGTGCACTCTCATATTATTTCACCAATCAGGTAAAGGAAGCTTACTATGAAATCTCATGAGAGTTAAGTCAAATCTCATGAGATCACAGTAAGAGTTCCTGACCTCAGCACTGCTGATGCTGATTGGCTGCTGTTCATTTCTTCATTTTTTTTTATTTTTACTGCAGCTGGGATAAGGTGAAGTATAACTTTTTACATAGAACTTACTCTGCTGAGCTGAGGAGATTGTGAGGTAAAATATCTTCCTTTTTTACATAGAGATGCTCAGGTGATATTTTCCTACTTCAGTTTCAAGTGATTTAGCATATGAGTATTATGTCCCTTTAATTCTCCTTATGTATATTTTTCTCATTCTTTGGAAAGGTGAAGATATTTTGGCATTTTTCTCATCATAATTTTATTATCCACATTTACATTTCTTTGTTATTCCATTTTCACCCCCCATGTAAGCAGCTTTATCCTTTGAGTTATTAATTAAGAAATAGTTATTGAAATGACACTACAAACAACTCACTCTACTACAACACACACATTTATTTACAACCCTGCATTCTTTTTTTATTTTGTATAATTAAAGTCTTAAAGCCAAGCACTGTGTACATTGTGTGTGCGCCTTATAGCTTTGAGTTAACTTCTGAGTTGGTTTTAGAGCAATAGCACAAGATACATAGTAAAATAATATTTTCATGATTATATATTTAATTATATAGTGTCAGATAAGTGCAGAGAATTTGAATCACACTATAACACAGCGCTACATGTGTAGGTTGCCAAAATGAGTGTCTAGTTTTAGGTTTCTACTTGCGTTCTTTTCTCTCTGTTATGACATCCAAGGATTAGAGTAGTTCAGCTCTCCTTGGTCCTCTGAGGCAGAAGCTGAACATACTGTTACTCTCCCAGCAGCACCTGCAGCCCACAAGATTAAAGGCAGAAGATGTTCTGTCATACATATGGGCAGCATTAAAACACAGAAAATATTTATTTGCTTAAAAAGGTTAAAGGGACAGTCTACAATTGAATTTTTATTGTTTTAAAAGATACATAATCCCTTTATGTCTAAAGTGGATTAGAAACAGGCAGAAATTTAGAACTTTAAATGTTATAAAGTATATTTATGGTTGTGCAAAGCTGGGGAATGGGTAGTTAAAGGGACAGTCTACTCAAAAATGTTCTCCCCTTTAATTTGTTCCCAATGATCCACTTTACCTGCTGGAGTGTATTAAATTGTTTACAAGTAGCTCCTTTACCCTTATATTGGCATTTGAAATTGTTAATTTAGCATGTGGTATCCCCACCTATTCTGAAAGTTTGTGGCCGCGCGTACCAGCTATAGATAAGCTTTGTAAACACAGCCAGCAGAAGAAATTACACTCCCAGTCGTATATAACAGAGATAAGGTAATACAATGTTGATTTTCCATTGTTCTCTCCAAGTACTGGTGATTGTTTTAAGGACAGATATAAGATAAAGAAGCAGGTATATGTGCACAATGTGATACAGTAATGAGATCTGATTAAAACTACAAGCTCAACCCATTATATTAGGTTGTGGCTTCAAAACAAAAAATCAGAGCTTTAATGTACACAAATTAACCTTAAAAATCTAATTTTCATACATTTTTTACTCTGCAGTTGGTAAAAAAAGCAATTGTAAACACATTAAGGGAAAAACTATTTTACAGTATACTGTCCCTTTAAGGCATTATCTATCTTTTTAAACAATAAACATTTTAGTGTAGACTGTCCCTTTAAAGGAATATGAAGCCCAAACATTTTCTTTCACAAGAGTTTTGAAAAGGTGGCTGGAGCACAGGGTATTAGAAAGGCACGGCTAGATTTAAAAGTAAGTTACAGCGCATCTTCATTACAAGTCATCAATTAAAGTCCATCTAAAATATAGCTTAGATTCCGGACCTGGTTTTAAAACACGTAAAGTTTACTATCACTTTAACCTATATGTTTAACCCTTGCAAAGTTATACACAAGCAATAGCACAATCATAAAGTGCTCTAACACAAAAGAGCATGTTCTTTTTACACTTTGGGCTAGATTACAAGTGGTGCAGTATTTTTTTTCCTGATTGTGAAAACTCTTCTAGAGTTAAGCTTTTTGCTATAGTCGGGTTGTATTCGTATTACAAATTTAAAAAAAAAAAATATTTTGTGCAAGTGGTAACCCGATTAGCGCATAAATCCTAACTTAAAATTTTGCGTGCATGTATTCCCCCAAAGAAATCAACAGAGAAAAAAACCTAACCTAACACCCGACTAAACACCATTGTGTTTGAGCGATAGTCGGCTATGGGGAATACGAAAATGCAATCACATTTTCCCATTCCCCATAGAAGTCAATGGGGGCAAAAAAATTGTTGAAAAATAAATGAATACCCATCACACAAACGACATAGCATATTCGCATTAGCAAATGCAAAATATTTACAGTAAATACATAGTTAAAATCTTTATTAAATATTAATATTGCATAAATATGCTTTGTCATGTTTTCATCTACTTTACTGCAAAGGGCTCTAAAGCACACACACAAATATATATATATATATATATATATATATATATATATATATATATATATATATATATATATATATATATATATATGTGTGTGTGTGTGCATATGTATTTATGTGTTTATATGTGTATATATGTCTGTCAATACATAAATACACATATAAATGCATTAATATATATGTACACAAATATAGACATATATATATATATATATCCATATAAATACATATTTAGCAATGCATCTGTATGTATTTCTATGTTAAAGTACTTTGGCGGCTTTTCTTTTCTAAAACCCGAGATCTCATATCTTTGAGCCCATATAACTTTTTTGTGCAATATTTTTTTTTTTTTTATTAGACAGTGTTAATGATATGAATGTAACTCTATTTTGTCATGTATTTTTTTATGTGTTTTGTGCAACTTTTTAGTTTTCGAAAACAGTTAAGCACAGCTCTGAGATTGAAGCGTAAATCGCGATTGCGTAATTCGCTCAATTTGTAATATCAGCGCAATAAAAAATACTCACAAAAAGATAATATCGCTTGCACAAAACAGCTGGCGCCTCACTTCTCATCGAGCCCTGTATGTCCCTTTACTTTTACACTAAATACATCAGTACCATTTAGTTGCACATCGCACTAATGCCTAATGCTAACTGAAAAATTTCCACCTTACTTTTGGTGAAAATAAAACACAAAATTCTGTAAATTTGACAAGAAAATGATTGTTTATTTAGGACAAGAATTTACTTGAAAAAAATAAAATACATTTTTAAATACGCTCTTTAAAATGAAATACAACAATAAAACATTCTGTACCCCCAGCAGCTGAAAGCACAACTTCCGCTAATACAGTGTTTCCCAATTTAAGTCATCAGGACCCAATAAAAGGCCAGATTTTATGATTACTTTGAATGAGAACAGGTTAGATAAACACAATTACTCAGGAGCTGATTATATCCTTTTATCAGAATCCTTTAGAGTACAACATTGGGTCTAAACACATTTTATTTGTTTTTCCATCGTAGCAACAATTTACTATTGGCATTTTTATTTCTGTTTTGAATAATTTCTTGAACTACATGATGAATAATAATTATGTTTTTGGTTGTAATAGGATATGAAGAATGTCGTAATAGTGAATTTCAGTGCTGAACAAAGCTTATAGATTCACTGTAGGTCATTTTCTGACACTATGTTTAGCTATTGACTGAGTAAATAATGAAAGCTTAAAAAGATCCGTATGCTAAGCAAAATACTAAAAGAAATTACCCTAAATATTTGTATGTTTGTAATTTTCTATTGATGTTGCTATGGAACATGAAGTCAGTAGTGGTCATGATATTTTAATGCATATTGTTATAAAGCCGTGGCAAACTGCTGGGAAATTATTACAGGGCACCCAGTAAACTGGCCCCTGATTTTCATTGTAAGACAAAACAGTGTTACAGGTGCTGCTTGTGGGCAAAATACTGTTGCATGTTCTACTTTTGTCCTTAGTAACATATGGTAAATAAAACAAAAACTGCAATGCCTAAAAGTACGTGGCCATCCTACTAATTATTGAGTTGAGTGTTTCAGCTACACCCATTGCTAACAGGTGCATAGCATCCAGCACAACCATGACATTTTCAGAGATAATGCAATTGGTTGTACTGAAGAGCTTAGTTGCTTTAAACGTGGCACTGTCATAGGATGCCACCTTTGCCACAATTCAAGGGACATGAAACCCAAACTGTTTCTTTCATGATTCAGATTAAGCTTACAATTTTAAACAACTTTCTAAATACTTATATGATCAATTTGCTTGATTTTCTTGGTATCCTTTATTGAAGGAGCAGTAATGCACTACTGGGAGCTAGATGAACACATCAGTAAGCCAATCGCAACAGGCAAATATGTGCAGCCCCCAATCATCTGTTAGCTCCCAGCTGCCGAGCTTTACTTAGGTTAGTTTTTCAACAATGGATACCAAGAAAATGAAGCAAACTAGATAATAGAAGTAAATTGGAAAGTTGTTTAAAATTGTATGCTCTATCTGAAGCATGAAATATTTTTTGGGGGGTTTCATGTTCCTTGCTATACTTTCAGCTATAAGTGCTATTATTGTAAAGCAGAAACATCTGGGAGCAACATCAGCCCCGCCACAAAGTGGTAGACCATGCAAATTCACAGAGCTGGGTTGCCAAGTGCTAAAACTGCCCCTGGAAGCGACATCAGCATAAGAACTGTGCCTCTGGAGCTTTATGAAATGGGTTCCATGGCTGAGCAGCTGTACACAAGCTTCATTCACATCAACACGCACAATGCCAAGCATGCCGCCATTAGACTCTGGAGCTAAGGAAACATTTTCTCTGGAGTGATGAATCGCGCTTCACTTTCTGGCAGTCTGATGGAAAAATCTGTGTCTGGCAGATGCCAGGAGAACACTGCCTACTGGAATGCATAGAACCTACTGTAACGTTTGGCGGAGGAGGAATAATGGTTTGGGGCTTTTTAAGGGTTTGGACTAGGCCCCTTAGTTCCAGTGACGTTTCATCTTACTGCTCCAGGATACAAAAGCATTTTAGACAGTTAGGTGCTGCCAACTTTTTAATAACAGTTTGGGTAAGGCCTTTTCCTGTTTAAACATAACTGTGCCCATTTACAAAGCAAGGTCCATGAACACATGGTATGATGACTTTGGTATAAAGGAACTTGAGTGCCCTGACCTCAACTGGAGCTCTCATTCATCTAGATTATGAGTTGAGCATTATGACTCAAATAGCAGCGTTATGGGCCATAATGCATCATTTTCCCTAACGCAGCCATTACGAGTCTTGTCGGTATAGGTGTACCGCAATCCTTTCAGCCTGTAACGCAACGCCAGTACCGCACTCAGCCTAAAACGACAAGATCCATAACGCAATCTAAAGTCAGTAGTTATGAGTGTTACGCTACAAATCTGTAACATAAAACTCATAACTAAACTGCTACAAAGTACACTAAACACCCATAAACTACCTCTTCACCCCTAAATGTCCAACAAACTTATATAGGTGTGATGGTCAGGTGTCTACATGCTTTTGCTCATATAATGTATGTCCATATATGGCCACTAGAATTTACGTAAAATATATTAAAGGGACATTATAGTTGAAAAATACAAGATCTAAACTGTTAGAGCATCGTGAGGCTAGTGTTTCTGATTGGGCCAGTAGTGCACCTCAGGTCCCGAGCAGAACAGCTACTGTATTTAACTCCTTTGTGGGGGCTAAATACACAGTAGACCATGGTTGATAGTTAGAAACTGACATGCTCTAATTGTTTCACAACCGCGGTCCTTAAGTACCCCGAACAGTCCTGGTTTTCATTATAGCGGAACTAGAGCACACGTAAAATAATTAGCTGATGGATAAGAGCAGGTTAGTAACCATGGTTACTGATCAGCTGATTACTTCACCTGTGCACTGGTTCAGCTATAATGAAAACCATGCCTGTTGGGGGTACTTGAGGACCGCGGTTGGGAACAGATTAGAGAATGTCATTTTTTTTTACTATAATGGTCCTTTAAAATAAAATGTGTCTTACTAGGTGGCATAGGTTTTAAAATGTCTTGGAAGAGATTTGGTAGTAGAATAAAAGTATTTGTATTCTTTAGCAAATATAAAAACCTACTTTAATTCAAGATCAAACTTTATTGATTCAGACACATACACAGGTCCATTAAAGATACCAAAAAGTACTTATATAACTAACTTATGAAGTTTGTATGTATATTTTAAATCTCACTAATTTAATATATTAAAAAAAAATTCAATTTTATTACTAGTTGGTGCGCAGCTTTCTTAATCTCAGGTTTAAAACTGTGCACTCTGTCTGAATCACATTTTATTTTGACTTCTATGTCTTTTTAAACAAAATAATATTTGCTGTTTATAAAGGCATTTTGAGCCAGGACATTAATGCAAGTAATAAGTTCCTTGCCTAATGCTCTGATAAAGCTTGAGATACATTTTACGTGAGGAATGTTTAGCTTAAAGGGACAGTCTAGTCAAAAATAAACTTTCATGATTCAGATAGGGCATTTAATTTTAAACAAGTTTCCAATTTACTTTTATCATCAATTTTACTTTGTTCTCAAGGTGTTCTTAGTTGAAAGCTAAACCTAGGTAGGCTCATATGCTAATTTCTTTTCTTTGTATTCTCGGTATTCTTAGTTGAAAGCTAAACCTAGGTAGGCTTATATGCTAATTTCTTAGCCCTTGAAGGCCACCTGTTATCTGAATGCATTTTGACAGTTTTCACAGCTAGAGGGCATTAGTTCATGTGTGCCATATAGATAACACTGTGCTCTTGCCCGTGGAGTTACCTAGGAGTCAGCACTGATTGGCTAAAATGCAAGTCTGTCAAAAGAACTGAAAAAAGGGGGCAGTCTGTTGAGGCTTAGATACAAGGTAATCACATAGGTAAAATGTCTATTTATATAGCCATGTTGCAAACCTGGGGAATGGGTAATAAAGGAATTTTCCATCTTTTTAAACAATAAAAAATCTGGTGTAGCGTGTCCCTTTAAGCAGTATGTCAAAATATAGTGGACTGAGATGTTCAGGATTCTTATAGTTAGCACTTAAAGGATCTGTCAACTCTGCTAATAATTTATTGGCTTTATTTATCCAAGCAATGTTGTGTGTTGGAAATAACATCACTGCCAGGGCATAAATAAAAAGGTCATCAAGATCCCACGAGGAGGCATAAATGGAAGAAAGCACGGCATGTGTTGCCAACAGGCATCAGACTACAGGTCTTGCATTGTGGTGCCATGAAACAAGTACGTTTCCAAAGTGTAAGACACCTGGCAGATGTTACCGTATAAATGTTATCAATTCAAACGTAAAGTTACTTCAAAAATATCATTCTTGGAGACAGGGTGGCCTGTGTTGTTAAAATTCAGAGTTGAAAATAAGTTTATTCCCTTTTCCGACATGGGAAAACTCAGTTTTTGTTGCAATCACTTGAATTTTAATATGATTTATTTGTCTCTGCTGGTATAATGCAGTCTCTGTATTCAGGCCTTGGAGCTGTGTCAGTCTCACAGAGAGCTGTTAAACAATATGTTTTGCAATGATAGAAAAACTGAGCCAGAAAACAGATTACAGTTGTCTAGACCTTATTAGTTGTAACTGTGAGCATTAAACATCTCACAAACTCTCAGCCAGGAATATGTAAGTATCAACTCAATGAACTTTCATGTTTAGTTTACTGCTTTGTTTATGGTTTTGGCCATTGGTTATTGACCAAGGTGACAATATGACAAGTAAGTGGTTCAATCTGATGTGTAAACTAATAAATGTTTGCTACAACCAGTATCTACTTAGGCAAATAGCTGATAAGAGTTCATTATATTTAACCACTTACGGACCGGGAATTTAAGACAAAAATGTACTCAAAAGACAAGAGCATTTTTAGCATTTTTGCTATTACTCAATTTATTTATTTTTATTTTTTTATTTTAAATTTACCTATCAAAATTATATATATATTTTTTAGTAGACAACATGGGCCTTGATCAATCACTGCAGAAATAGCCCAGGATACAGTACAAGGTACAGTGCTGGTTGTTAAGGGGTTAAAGTTGCAACAGCCACACCAGGCCAAAAGGCCGGTGCCTATGGCAGCAGATTTTGGAGGGGCAGCATATCTGCCCTATCCTCTCTCTAAAAGCCAGCACACAGTACAGTGAGCAATAAAGTGCAGGCTTTTACAGAGAAGACAAGGCACATGCGCTGATTAAGGTTGCTCTTCACAGTCAGTGCTCCTTTAAACCGTTGCTTTATTTAGAGCTGCCGACATTTTTGCAGTGGAATTGTCCTTGGTGAGAAACTTGCCCGGGGATATGCCTACAAGGTGAGGCTGGAGGAGAAGACCTTGTGCCAATATGCTGCCTCCCCTTGTCAGCTGTGGTGGGTCTGCGAGCGCAGTGCTTATTGTAGGTCTTAGTTACTAACAGACTGGATGTGTCTGTGCACTGCTTAGATCAGCTTGTGATGTCTAATCATAAACTCTCAGCGCTAATGTATGTTAGCTACTAATAGCTAGCTTTCTCTGCATTCATGAATCCACGGAGTAAATAGTGAACGGACACTTTAAAAGTTTCATTACTTGAATGATGGTAATTACTGTATGTTGTTGCATGTAAATGGCAGTGATTGTTTCAAAGTGTATTCCTCTTTCCCTCCCTCAACTCACTCCCTCCCTCAACTCCCTTCCTCAACTTCCTCCCTCCCTCCCTTCTTTCCCTCCCTCCCTTCTTTCCCTCCCTCCCTTCTTTCCCTCCCTCCCTCCCTCCCTCCCTCCCTTCTTTCCCTCCCTCCCTCCCTCCTTTCCCTCCCTCCCTCCCTCCCTCCCTCCCTCCTTTCCCTCCCTCCCTCCCTCCTTTCCCTCCCTCCCTCCTTTCCCTCCCTCCCTCCTTTCCCTCCCTCCCTCCTCTCCCTCCCTCCCTCCTCTCCCTCCCTCCTTTCCCTCCCTCCCTCCCTCCTCCTTTCCCTCCCTCCCTCCCTCCTTTCCCTCCCTCCCTCCCTCCTTTCCCTCCCTCCTTTCCCTCCCTCCTTTCCCTCCCTCCCTCCCTCCCTTCTTTCCCTCCCTCCCTCCCTTCTTTCCCTCCCTCCCTCCCTCCCTTCTTTCCCTCCCTCCCTTCTTTCCCTCCCTCCCTCCCTCCCTTCTTTCCCTCCCTCCCTTCTTTCCCTCCCTCCCTCCCTCCCTTCTTTCCCTCCCTCCCTCCCTTCTTTCCCTCCCTCCCTCCCTTCTTTCCCTCCTTCCCTCCCTTCTTTCCCTCCCTCCCTCCCTTCTTTCCCTCCCTCCCTTCTTTCCCTCCCTCCCTCCCTTCTTTCCCTCCCTCCCTCCCTTCTTTCCCTCCCTTCTTCCCTTCTTTCCCTCCCTTCTTTCCCTCCCTCCCTTCTTTCCCTCCCTCCCTTCTTTCCCTCCCTCCCTTCTTTCCCTCCCTCCCTTCTTTCCCTCCCTCCCTTCTTTCCCTCCCTCCTTTCCCTCCCTCCCTTCTTTCCCTCCCTCCTTTCCCTCCCTCCTTTCCCTCCCTCCCTTCTTTCCCTCCCTCCTTTCCCTCCCTCCCTTCTTTCCCTCCCTCCCTCCCTTCTTTCCCTCCCTCCCTCCCTTCTTTCCCTCCCTCCCTCCCTTCTTTCCCTCCCCTCCCTCCCTTCTTTCCCTCCCTTCCCTTCTTTCCCTCCCTCCCTTCCTTCTTTCCCTCCCTTCCTTCTTTCCCTTGCTCCCCCTCCATTCTTTCCCTCCCTCTCTTCTTTCCCTCCCTCCCTCTCTTCTTTCCCTCCCTCCCTCTCTTCTTTCCCTCCCTCCCTCTCTTCTTTCCCTCCCTCCCTCTCTTCTTTCCCTCCCTCCCTCTCTTCTTTCTCTCCCTCCCTCTCTTCCTTCTCTCCCTCCCTCTCTTCCTTCTCTCCCTCCCTCCCTTCTCTCCCTCCCTTCTTTCCCTCCCTCCCTTCTTTCCCTCCCTCCCTTCTTTCCCTCCCTTCCTTCTTTCCCTCCCCTCCCTCCCTCCCCTCCCTCCCTCCCCTCCCTCCCCTCCCTTCTCTCCCCTCCCTCCCTCCCCTCCCTTCTCTCCCCTCCCTTCTCTCCCTCCCTCCCCTCCCTTCTCTCCCTCCCTCCCCTCCCTTCTTTCCCTCCCTTTCTTCTTTCCCTCCCTCCCTTTCTTCTTTCCCTCCCTCCCTTTCTTCTTTCCCTCCCTCCCTTCCTTCTTTCCCTCCCTCCCTTGCTCCCCCTCCCTTCCTCCCCCTCCCGTCTTTCCCTCCTTTCTTTCCCTCTCCCCTTTCCCTCTCCCCCCTTTCCCTCTCTCCCCCCTTTCCCTCTCTCCCCTTTTCTCCTCTCCCCTTTTCTCCTCTTCCTCTCCACTTTTCTCTCTCTCCCTCCCTTCTTTCCTTTCTCTCCCTTTTCTCCCCTCCCCCTCTTTTCTCTCCCTTTTCTCAGGGAGAAAATGGTCTAAGATGCATGCAGTTCAACCCACCTGTATGCAAGTGTTTTGCTAGCCCATTTCTTTTGAATTGTTATGAAAAAAAAAACATTTTACACACTGACCCAAAAAAATATTAAGGGGAAAGAGGCCTAAAACCTTTGGGTGGGGAAACAGCAGAATTTTGAGTGCCTAGGGCAGTACAAAAAGTAAATATGCCACTGCGCCACACCCTTGAAGTGGGCTGGGCTCTCTCCAGCCTCCTACTGGGAGTTTGATTTCTGCTACATCTTGTTTACAAGGCTTTTCTATAGCCAAAACAGCAGTTTTGACATTTTTAGTATTGGTGTCAGTTTCAATGGATAAAATAACGGTAAAGGAGCTTTTTGTAAACAATTTAAAGGGACAGTGTACTTGGACATTTTTATTGTATAAAAAGATAGATAATCTGTTTATTACCCATTCCCCAGTTTTGCATAACCAACACTGTTATATTAAAAGAACATTCCAGCCAAAATTGGAATACACATAATTGCATTTTACTATTGAATAGAAGCATTGTTGTAATATAAACATATTAGCAAAAATGCTTTTAATAAAAGTTATAGCTGTTTCAGAATGCACCGTGCACCAGCATTTTAAACATAACACTTGCTCAGAAAGCCTGAGATGCTTGTACCATCTGGCAATGACTCAATTTTGTAATTGCTAACATGATATACAAGCTCCACTGATGTTCTGAGCAGCTGCAGTATTTAAAATACTGTTGCATTGACAATATCTAGCTATGCTTCACATGCACGTGCATAGAAAAATACTAACACTAAAACAGTGATAGCTTTTACTAGAAGCATATTTGCCAATATATATTGCAAATATGTTTCTATTCAAATATGTAATTAATCTATGTGCATTTAAATTTTGACCGGAATGTCCCTTTAATACACTTTGTACCTCTGTGATTACCTTGTATATAAGCCTCTGCAGAATGCCTTCTTATCTCATTTCTTTTGACAGACTTGCATTTTAGCCAACCATGGAAGTAAGCACAATCTTATGACACACATGAACTAGCTGTTCAGCTGTGAAAAACTGTCAAAATACGGCCTTCAACTGTTAAGAAATCCGTTAAGCTTTCAAAAAAGAATACCAAGAGTACAAAGCAAATTTGATGATAAAAGTAAATTGGAAAGTTGTATAAAATTACATGTCCTATATAAATCATGAAAGTTTAATTTTGAATTGACTGTCCCTTTAATTCACTATAGCAAAGCAAATAGATCACTGAGAACACTTTAAAGGGGAGAACATTTTTTTGGTACATCGTCCCTTTCATAATCGCTTTCTGGTTATATCATAAACAATTTTTCATGTCCATATACATTATTATGCAAACATTTTGGATATTTGAAAGGTGAATCAGACTTTCCCCAGTGAGTCCAATCCTTCATGCCACTCACAGATTCAGAAGTAAAAGTATACAAGGTATAACGTTGCACAGACTTATGCAGACTTTTGTATAAAATAAAACGGTACTCCAGTATTTACCCCAAGAATTAGATACGTTTGAAGCCTGAGAATAGTATGTAGATATTTGTTTTAAATGATATCAGTTTGTTTAAATATTGAAGATGTAAGTGTAGAGGTTAAGTTTCTATAAAGTAATGGGTGCTGCCATGTTGGAACCTAGGTTTTATACTTATCTATCTCTTCTTCCCAGAACAATTAGATACTGTTTAATATCATTTTAAGTTTGGAGATTGTGTTTGTATATTTCACAAATGGCAGGAGGGAGAAACACTTGATCTATTACAAAAATCCATAAAGAACGTTAATGCACAAATCCCCTTAGAAACATTATTAATATAAATGTATTGAGTTGTTGGAATACAGTTGTTCTTTTTTTTCCTTTTTTTAGCAGTTTATTTTTTCTGTAATTCTGTCTGTCTGACTATCTAGCTATTGATCTACTCAAAATCACTATACATAAGAGCATGTATATTAGTTTTGCTTACTACTGAATTACCTTTGTGGGTGCCCCCCCCCAAAAAAAAAAAATAATGCACAGGGCCCTCTGTGTGTATGTGGGGGAGGGGGGGGTGCTGAGGAAGTTTCTACACAGTTAACCTTAATATATAGTGCAGGTAATCTTTAAATGGGACTCTTTGATATATTATGTATGTAAGCATTAGATGTTAACTCTTTGGGGCATATTTATCAAGCTCACTGGAAACAGAAGTTATGAAGCAGCGATCTAAAGATGGCTTCTCCATAACCTGTCTGCCTGCTCTGAGGCTGCGGACAGAAATCGCCAGAAATCAACCCGATCGAATATGATCGGGTTGATTGACACCCGCTGCTAGCAGCCAATTGGCTGCGAATCTGCAGGGGGCAGCATTACACCAGCAGTTAACAAGAACTGCTGGTGCAATGATAAATCCCAAGAGTGTATGCTGTCGGCATTTATCGATGTGCATCCGACATGATCCGCTATATCGGAACATGTCCGCTCGCACAATCATAAATATACCCCTTTGGCTCTTAGTTTATGATGCCTTATTTTCATAGTTTGTCAAGGAATAAAGCTTGTCTCTCTAGTTTGGTCATTTTAAAACATTTTATGTAGTGTATAATTTAAAAGTCTCTTATTAAGAAACACAGAAGCAATACAACTGTTGTGTGTTTTATTAACACCAGCATGTTTTTTTATGTGTTAGGTACAACTTTTCAAGATGACAGGACAATAAAAATGAACAAAACAGCCAACACAAACAAATGAGTTTTTTCGTTCAATGATAAATGGTCTATTAAAGCACAATAGAAACTGGATCAGAAATGTAATGGCCATAAAGTAGCGCAATATTTGACTATTTTATAAGGATATATATTGTTAATTTTAAACCAGTTTATAGGAAACATTTCTGCTCCCCCCTCCATTTATTTAATTCTTAAAATATGTTAAATGTATTATGCAATGTGTTACAAGAAAAGTGTGCTGTTGTTTCAATGAAGGCAGGATATTTCTCCCATGGAGCCACTGAATAAAGCAGATTTTCACCCTATAATATTTTTTAAAAACCAAACACATGACTTGGCACGCTGTGTCCGTGAGTGATTTTGTTTTAGCTAATATTTCCAGAAATATACTTCAACCTTTATTTGGATTAGCCAAAGCAAATAAGCTTGCAAACGTATGACCTGATGTCACTCAATGATTTGTAATATAAATTAATGTACATGAATTAAAAAAATGCTCCAGTAAGGGAAATACATTACATCACCATGGCCTCTGTAGAGTAGCTATAAAACATAGAATTGATTTTTAAATGTGCATGCCTAGTAATATTGTGATCATGTAAGGAATTAATTGCATACAATATACATTAAAATACACAATACTTTTTTTTTTTTTTTAAACTAGCTCTAAAAAATTAAAATAAAGTGTACTAATAAAACGCTCTCTCTCTCTTTTGTGACTCTCCAATCTTTCTAACTGTACCTTTATTGTATTCTTCTCTAGCATATCCTCTGCCCTCTTTCTATTATCAGTTGGGAGGCCATAAGGCTCTGTTCTTGGTCACCTTCTGTTATTAAGCTACACGTTAGCCTTACGTTCTTTAAAGGGACACTACACACTAAATGTATTTCATGCACCTCCTTCTAATCATTTGTGCTGCCAATATGGAGCCTTTGTTACACTGGAGGTATTTAAAGGAGCATTGCTGCACATGTGCAAACAGGTCAGCACTGGAATGTAGTGAAAGATAGATTTCAACATGGCATCCCATGATAGAGGGAGAAGGGAAATAACCTCAATACTGCGCTTATAAAAAGTATTTTGGGCCTGATTACAAATACAGCACAAAATATCGCTTTCGTGAAAGTGATAGTTGCGATCCACTGGGTAATACCAGCGCACACCAATGTGTTGCTGGTATTACAAGTTGACAGCAAAACGAATGCGAGCTCACCTTTGCATTGCTGGGAAGCATTGAGTTCACGCGAGCGCGCTTCCATAGGCTCCAATAGGAGCCTCATTCTCGTGCCGTGAGGCACAGCATGACAACTAGCGCAGCAATGGCAGCAAATTATAAATAATATATGTATATGATTATATATCTTCCTACCTATAGATCTATCTATCTCCTATCTTTGAATATGTTTGTTTTACATCCTATCAGAAATGCCATATTGAGACAAAAAGGAAATAAAAAATAAATTGTTCTCCAGCAGTGGATTTAAAAGAGAGTTCTAATAGCCTAAGAATGTGAAAGTGATAATGACATTTTGCCGCAGTTTTATTTACACAATCATAGATCATTTGAAATGATGATGTTTATAATTTTTGCTATAGTTTTTTGTGTCCTGCTTGGGCACTTGTTCACAACTTAAAGGGTTGTTGTAGTTGTGCCCAGAAGTTTAAAGGGACATTACAGCCAAAATTGGAATCCACATGGACGCTTTTAAGTTTTGCATAGAAGCATTTTTGTAATATTACATGTATTAGCAAAAATGCTCCTAATAATAGCTATAGCTGTTTTAAATGTGTATTTAAAGGGACACTGAACCCAGATTTTTTCTTTTGTGATTCAGTGATAGAGCATACAAATTTAAGCAACTTTCTAATTTACTCCTATTATCAATTTTTCTTCTTTCTCTTGCTATCTTTATTTGAAAAAGAAGGCATCTAAGCTTTTTTTTGGCTCAAAACTCTGGACAGCACTTTTTTATTGGTGGATGAATTTATCCACCAATCAGCAAGAACAACCCAGGTTGATCACCAAAAATGGGCCGACATCTAAACTTACATACTTGCATTTCAAATAAAGATACCAAGAAAATGAAGAAAATTTGATAATAGGAGTAATTTAGAAAGGTGCTTAAAATTTCATGCTCTTTCTGAATCACAAAAGAAAACATTTGGGTTCAGTGTCCCTTTAAGTATGCACCGGTCCGTGCACCAGCATTTTAAATACAAACTTGCTCAGAGAGCCTAAGGTTTTTGTACCATCTGGTAATGAGCCAATTTGTTAATAGCTGACATGATATAAGCCCCATTAGCGCTCTGAGCAGCTGCAGTATTTAAAATGTTGCTGCACTGAGAATATCTAGCTATTAGAAGCATTTTAGCCAATACATGTATATTGTAAATATTTTTCTATTCAAAGATATAGTTCATCTTTGTGCATTTAAATTTTGACAGGAATGTCCCTTTAAGCTAATGTAATTTTTTTTAATCCATTTATTGTGGAGTTATTAATAATTATTTATTAACTTGTTTTACTAGGATCTGGTTAATGCTCAAACGGTGCAATTTATTTTTAAAACCTGCTTGAATTTAATTACTATCATCTGAAAGACTTGTTTATTTTTATTGTATTCATCCTTCATATACAAGAAGTAGAATATTTAGACACATTTTATAAACTGTTTTGTTTTAAGCTTTTAACATTCCAGGAAATGTACTTTATAAATGTACTGAATTACAGATGTTTTAGGCATTTTTTTTGCTAAATTGTATTTGATTCTTATGGATTACTGTGACAATGTCCTGTGCTTATAAGTTGCATGCATTTATCTTTTTTAATATGTTGGGTCAGATATGGTGATATTGTTAAGTAGATGTCATCCCTTTGTTATATTATTTTATAAATTCCATTTCCTGATCATAGCAATGATATCTAGGGGATTTGTATTCTAGAAACATCTAATATTATTACCCAAGAAATGGCAAAAATATACTTCTCTGTCATATTTCACTGTATCTTAATTTTATATGTATGCAAAACCTTAAAGGGATACTAAACCCACATTTCTCTTGTAAGATGTATTGAGTCCACAGATTCATCCATACTTGTGGGATATTCTCCTTTCCTACAGGAAGTGGCAAAGAGAGCACCCACAGCAGAGCTGTCTATATAGCTCCTCCCTTAGCTCCACCCCCAGTCATTCTGTTTGCCGGCTCTAACAAGATGGAAGGGTAAAGAGATTGTGGAGACAAAATATTCATTTTTATTTTCTTCAAGCAAGAGTTTGTTATTTTAAATGGTACCGGTGTGTACTATTTACTCTTAAGCAGAAAAGAGATGAAGATTTCTGCATGGAGGATGATGATCTTAGCATTTGGTAACTAGGATCCATTGCTGTTCCCACAGAGGCTGAGGAGTACAGGAAACTTCAGCTGAGGAACGGTTTTGCAGTCTCTACTGCACTGAGGTATGTTCAGTCAATTTTTTTAGAAAGACAGGATATTTCAAGAAAAGGGCTGACATTATCCCCATGAGGGGAAGGGTAAGCTTTAATCAAACACTTATGGTAGTATTACAAGCTTGCATAAGGGCTAAGTTACTGCTGGTTGACACTTATATGTTTAAAACAGACGTTTTTGATAGATTTGAGAAAAACGTTTTTTTGGGACTTTTATTTATTGGTTCATTTGGCTTATATTGGAAGGTTTTTATACCACATGGCTATGTTTTTAACACTTGAGGTGTTAATTTAAGGTCCCTCAGACATCGTGTATGAGGTGGGCGGGGCCTAATTTTGCGCCTTAGATGCGCATTTGTTTTTACTTCTGGATAGCAAGCTTCAACATAGGAGGGTCCTGAAGCAGTTTTGGAGCCAAAACGAAGCTTTATTCCCCCAATTTCAACCCCTAAGGGCAGGTAGGCGCCACAGCAGAGCTGTGGCAAGGTGCTGACTGTATATTTCCGGATTTTTAAACTTTTGTCAATCCGGTTTGGTAATTAAGGGGTTAATCTCATTCTTACTAGTGGTGCAACCTTACTAAGGCTTACTTCATATGCTGTAAAAAAAATTGTAAGATTTGTGACATTTTTAAGCAGTTTTGCAGAAAGTGTACATGTTTTTTTTCTCTTAAAGGCACAGTACCGTTTTTTTTTTTTAAAGTGTTGTTTTTCATTGAATAAAGTGTTCTCTAAGCTTGCTTGTTGCATTACTAGCCTGTTTAACATGTCTGACATCAAGGAAAATCCTTGTTCAATGTGTTTAGAAGCCATTGTGGAACCCCCTCTTAGAATGTGTCCCACTTGCACTGATATGTCTATAAATTATAAAGAGCATATTTTAGCACTTTAAAATAATGCCATAAATGATTCTCACACAGAGGGGAATGAGGGTTGGCCATCTAGCTCTCCCCAAGTGTCACAACCAGTAACACCCGCACAAGTGACACCAAGTACCTCTAGTGCGTTGAATTCATTTACTTTACAAGACATGGCCACAGTTATGAATACAACCCTCACTGAGGTTTTATCTAAACTGCCTGGTTTGCAAGGAAAGCGTGACAGCTCTGGGTTAAGAACAAATGCTGAGCCGTCTGACGCTTTAGTAGCCGTATCTGATATACCCTCACAATGTTCTGAGGTAGGGATAAGGGATTTGTTATCTGAGGGAGAAATTTCTGATTCAGGAAAGACGCTCCCTCAGACAGATTCTGATTTGACGGCCTTTAAATTTAAGCTTGAACACCTCCCCTTATTGCTCAGGGTGGTATTAGCGGCTCTAGATGATTGTGACCCTATAGTGTCCCAGAGAAATTGTGTAAAATGGACAAATACTTAGAGGTTCCTGTTTACGCTGATGTTTTTCCAGTCCCTAAGAGGATTGTGAATATTGTTACTAAGGAGTGGGATAGACCAGGTATTCCATTCGCTCCCCCTCCTGTTTTTAAGAAAATGTTTCCCATATCTGACACCATGTGGGACTCGTGGCAGACAGTTCCTAAGGTGGAGGGAGCTATTTCTACTCTGGCTAAGCGTACAACTATACCTATCGAAGACAGTTGTGCTTTCAAAGATCCTATGGATAAAAAATTAGAGGGTCTCCTGAAGAAAATTTTTGTTCATCAAGGTTTTCTTCTCCAACCTATTGCGTGCATTGTTCATGTAACTACTGCAGCTGCTTTCTGGTTCGAGGCTCTAGAAGAGGCTCTTTAGATGGAGACTCCATTAGAGGAGATTATGTACAGAATTAAGGCCCTTAAGTTGGCTAATTCTTTCATTACAGATGCCGCTTTCCAACTAGCTAAATTAGCGGCAAAGAATTCAGGTTTTGCCATTTTAGCACGCAGAGCGTTATGGCTTAAGTCCTGGTCTGTGGATGTGTCATCAAAATCTAAACTTTTGAACATCCCTTTCAAAGGAAAGACCCTATTCGGGCCTGAACTGAAAATTATTTCAGACATCACTGGAGGGAAAGGCCATGCCCTCCCTCAGGATAAAACAAATAAAATGAGGACCAAACAAAATAATTTTCGTTCCTTTCGGAACTTCAAGGGTGGTCCCGCTTCAGCTTCCTCTGCTGCAAAGCAAGAGGGGAATTTTGCCCAATCCAAGTCAGTCTGGAGACCTAACCAGGCTTGGAACAAGGGTAAACAGGCCAAGAAGCCTGCAGCTGCCTCTAAGACAGCATGAAGGGGTAGCCCCCGATCCGGGACCGGATCTAGTAGTCGGCAGACTCTCTCTCTTCGCTCAGGCTTGGGCAAGAGATGTTCACGATTCCTGGGCTTTAAAAATTGTGTCCCAGGGATATCTTCTGGACTTCAAAGACTCCCCCCCCAAGGGGGAGATTTCACATTTCTCAATTGTCTGCAAACCAGACAAAGAGTGAGGCGTTCTTACGCTGTGTAGAAGACCTCCATACCATGGGAGTGATCCGCACAGTTCCAAAAGAGGAACAAGGGCTAGGGTTTTACTCAAACCTGTTTGTGGTTCCCAAAAAAGAGGGAACTTTCAGACCAATCTTGGATTTCAAAATTCTAAACAAATTCCTAAGAGTACCATCATTCAAGATGGAGACTATTCGGACCATTCTACCAATGATCCAGGAGGGTCAATATATGACTACCGTGGACTTACAGGATGCGTATCTACACATCCCTATTCACAGAGATCATCATCAATTCCTCAGATTTGCCTTTCTGGACAGGCATTTCCAGTTCGTGGCCCTCCCCTTCGGGTTGGCCACGGCTCCCAGAATTCTCACAAAAGTGCTAGGGTACCTTTTGGCGGTGCTAATGCCGCGGGGCATAGCAGTAGTGCCTTATCTAGACGACATCTTAATTCAGGCGTCGACTTTCCAACTAGCCAAGTGTTGGCTTTTCTGAGATCTCATGGATGGAAGGTGAACATAAAAAACAGTTCTCTCTTCCCTCTCACAAGAGTTTCCTTCCTCGGGACTCTGATAGACTCGGTAGAAATGAAAATATTTCTGACGGAGGTCAGAAAATCAAAACTCTTAACCACTTGCCAAGCTCTTCATTCCATTCCTCGGCCATCAGTGGCTCAGTGCATGGAGGTAATCGGACTCATGGTAGCGGCAATGGACATAGTTAATTTTGCCCGCCTACACCTCAGACCACTGCAACTATGCATGCTCAAACAGTGGAATGGGGATTATGCAGATTTATCTCCTCAAATAAATCTGGACCAGGAGACCAGAGATTCTCTTCTCTGGTGGTTGTCTCAGGACCACCTGTCTCAGGGAATGTGTTTCCGCAGGCCAGAGTGGCTCATAGTAACGACAGATGCCAGCCTGCTAGGCTGTGGTGCAGTCTGGAACTCCCTGAAAGCACATACATGGCTTATGGTCTCAGGAGGAAACTCTCCTCCCGATAAACATTCTAGAACTGAGAGCGATATTCAATGTGCTTCAGGCATGGCCTCAGCTTGCTGCGGCCAAATTCATCAGATTTCAGTCGGACAACATCACGACTGTAGCTTATATCAATCATCAAGGAGGAACATCAATCATCAAGGAGTTCTCTAGCAATGATGGAGGTAACTAAAATAATCCGATGGGCGGAGGATCACTCTTGCCATCTCTCAGCAATCCATATCCCAGGAGTAGAGAACTGGGAGGCGGATTTCCTAAGTCGTCAGACTTTTCATCCGGGGGAGTGGGAGCTCCATCTGGAGGTATTTGCCCAGCTGACTCAGCTATGGGGCACACCAGAATTGGATCTGATGGCGTCCCGACAGAATGCCAAACTTTCTCGTTACGGGTCCAGGTCCCGGGATCCCCAGGCGGTACTGATAGATGCTCTAGCAGTGCCCTGGTCCTTCAATCTGGCTTATGTATTTCCACCGTTTCCTCTCCTCCCATGTCTGGTTGCCAGAATCAAAGAGGAGAGGGCTTCAGTGATTCTGATAGCACCTGCGTGGCCATGCAGGACTTGGTATGCAGAACTAGTGGACATGTCATCAGTTCCACCGTGGTCTCTGCCAATGAGGCAGGACCTTCTAATCCAAGGTCCATTCATGCATCCAAATCTAATTTCTCTGCGTCTGACTGCTTGGAGATTGAACGCCTGATTATATCAAAGCGTGGTTTCTCTGAGTCGGTCATTGATATCCTGATTCAAGCTAGAAAGCCTGTCACCAGGAAGATTTATCATAAGATTTGGCACAAATATTTTTATTGGTGTGAATCCAAGGGTTACTCATGGAGTAAGATTAGGATTCCTAGAATATTGTCTTTTCTCCAAGAAGGATTGGAGAAGGGATTATCAGCTAGTTTGTTAAAAGGACAAATATCTGCTTTGTCTATTCTTTTACACAAACGTCTGGCAGATGTCCCAGACGTTCAAGCATTTAGTCAGGCCTTGGTCAGGATCAAGCCTGTATTTAAACCTGTTGCTCCACCATGGAGCCTAAACTTAGTTCTTAAAGTTCTTCAAGGGGTTCCGTTTGAACCTATGCATTCCATAGATATTAAGCTTCTATCTTGGTTTTGTTTTTAGTAGCTATCTCTTCGGCTCGAGTTTCTGAGTTATTTGCTTTACAGTGTGATTCACCTTGCCTTGTTTTCCATGCAGATAAGGTGGTTTTGCGTACCAAACCTGGGTTTCTTCCTAAGGTTGTTTCTAATAGGAATATCAATCAGGAGATTGTTGTTCCTTCATTGTGTCCTAATCCTTCCTCAAAGAAGGAACGTCTGTTGCACAATCTTGATGTGGTTCGTGCTTTAAAGTTCTACTTACAAGCAACTAAAGATTTCCGTCAAACATCTTCATTGTTTGTTGTTTATTCTGGTAAACGGAGAAGTCAAACGGCTACGGCTACCTCTCTTTCCTTTTGGCTGAAAAGCATCATCCGTTTGGCTTATGAGACTGCTGGACAGCAGCCTCCTGAAAGAATTACTGTTCATTCTACTAGAGCAGTGGCTTCCACATACCAGTATGGCCGGTATCGTTGGTGGGTGGGAGCAGACTTGGGAGGCGGGTGGGCGGCCATCGATGCGCCGTGTAATGTGCAGGGGGGGCGAGATCGGGCGCGGGACCGATGGGGGCGTGCACGGGGGCGGCGGGCAGGCACGGGGCAGGAGCGGGAGGAAACCGCTACACTACAGAAAAAAAATCTGAAAATAACTAATAAATATGGAAAAAAAAATATTGTAAAGTTTCTAAGTGATCTGCAAGTGATGGAAGGTTGGTGGGGAGGGGGGCTACACTACAGAAAAAGGCATTTTTTAAAAAAAAAAATCATTTTTTTACTAAACTGGGTACTGGCAGACAGCTGCCAGTACCCAAGATGGCCCCCGCTAAGGCAGAGGGGGAGGGTTAGAGAGTTGTTTGGTGGGGGATCAGTGAGGTTGGGGGCTAAGGGGGATCCTACAAAGCAGCATATGTAAATATGCTTAAAAAAAACCTAAAAAACAAATATACCTTTTATTTTAGTACTGGCAGAGTTTCTGCCAGTACTTAAGATGGCGTGGACAATTGTGGGGTGGGGGAGGGAAAAGAGCTGTTTGGGAGAAATCAGGGGGTCTGATGTTTCAGGTGGGAGGCTGAGCTCTACACTAAAGCTAAAATTAACCCTGCAAGCTCCCTACAAGCTACATAATTAAAATTAACCCCTTCACTGCTAGCCATAATACACGTGTGATGCGCAGCGGCATTTAGTGGCCTTCTAATTACCAAAAAGCAATGCCAAAGCCATATGTGTCTGCTATTTCTGAACAAAGGGGATCCCAGAGAAGCATTTACAACCATTTGTGCCATAATTGCACAAGCTGTTTGTAAATGATTTCAGTGAGAAACCTAAAATTGTGAAAAATTTTACGTTTTTTTTTTTAATTTGATCGCATTTGCGGTGAAATGGTGGCATGAAATATACCAAAATGGGCCTATATCAATACTTGGGGTTGTCTACTACACTAAAGTTAAAATTACCCCAAAAAGCTACCTACATGCTCCCTAATTAACCCCTTCACTGCTGGGCATAATACACGTGTGGTGCGCAGTGGCATTTAGTGGCCTTCTAATTACCAAAAAGCAACGCCAAAGCCATATATGTCTGCTATTTCTGAAAAAAAGGGGATCCCAGAGAAGAATTTACAACCATTTATGCCATAATTGCACAAGCTGTTTGTAAATAATTTCAGTGAGAAACCAAAAGTTTGTGAAAAAATTTGTGAAAAAGTGAATGATTTTTTGTATTTGATCGCATTTGGCGGTGAAATGGTGGCATGAAATATACCAAAATGGGCCTAGATCAATACTTTGGGATGTTTTCTAAAAAAAAATATTTACATGTCAATGGATATTCAGAGATTCCTGAAAGATTTTAGTGTTCTAATGTAACTAGCGCTAGTTTTGAAAAAAAATGGTTTGGAAATAGCAAAGTGCTACTTGTATTTATTGCCCTATAACTTACAAAAAAAGCATAGAACATGTCAACATTGGGTATTTCTAAACTCAGGACAAAATTTAGAAACTATTTAGCATGGGTGTTTTTTTGGTGGTAGTAGATATGTAACAGATTTTGGGGGTCAAAGTTAGAAAAAGTGTGTTTTTTTCCATTTTTTCCTCATATTTCTTTCATGTAATTAGCAAGAGTCCATGAGCTAGTGACGTATGGGATATACATTCCTACCAGGACGGGCAAAGTTTCTCAAACCTCAAAATGCCTACAAATACACCCCTCACCACACTCACAAATCAGTTTTACAAACTTTGCCTCCCGTGGAGGTGGTGAAGTAAGTTTGTGCTAGATTCTACGTTGATATGCGCTTCGCAGCAGGCTGGAGCCCGGTTTTCCTCTCAGTGTGCAGTGAATGTCAGAGGGATGTGAAGAGAGCATTGCCTATTTGAATTCAATGGTCTCCTTCTACGGGATCTATTTCATAGGTTCTCTGTTATCGGTCATAGAGATTCATCTCTTACCTCCCTTTTCAGATTGACGATATACTCTTATATACCATTACCTCTACTGATTCTCGTTTCAGTACTGGTTTGGCTTTCTACTACATGTAGATGAGTGTCCTGGGGTAAGTAAGTCTTATTTTTTGTGACACTCTAAGCTATGGTTGGGCACTTTTATATAAAGTTCTAAATATATGTGTTTAAACATTTATTTGCCTTGGTTCAGGATGATCAATATTCCTTATTTCAGACAGTCAGTTTCATTATTTGGGATAATGCATATGAATAAATCATTTTTTCTTACCTTAAAATTTACTTTTTTCCCTGTGGGCTGTTAGGCTCACGGGGGCTGAAAATGCTTCATTTTATTGCGTCATTCTTGGCGCAAAAAATTTCTTTGTCATTTCCGGCGTCATACTTGTTGCCGGAAGTTGTTCGTGTTTGCGTCATTTTTTTGACGTTTTTGCGCCAAAAATGTTGGTGTCACCGGATGTGGCGTCATTTTTGGCGCCTAAAGCATTTAGGCGCCAATAATGTGGGCGTCTTTTTTGGCGCTAAAAAATGTGGGCGTCATTATTATCTCCACCTTTTTTTCCCATTATTTAAGTCTCATTTTTCATTTGCTTCTGGTTGCTAGAGGCTTGTTCATTGGCATTTTTTCCCATTCCTGAAACTGTCTTTTAAGGAATTTGATAGATTTTGCTTTATATGTTGTTTTTTCTCTTACATATTGCAAGAAGTCTCAGATTGACCCTGGATCAGAAGCTACTTCTGGGAAAACGCTGCCTGATGCTGGTTCTACCAAAGTTAAGTGTATTTGCTGTAAACTTGTGGTAACTGTTCCTCCGGCTGTAGTTTGTGATGAATGTCATGATAAGCTTGCTAATGCAGATAGTATTTCCATTAGTAATATTCCATTACCTGTTGCTGTTCCATCAACATCTAATACTCAGGATGTTCCTGTTAATATAAGAGATTTTGTTTCTAAATCTATTAGGAAGGCTATGTCTGTTATTCCTCCTTCCAGTAAACGTAAATGGTCTTTTAAAACTTCACATTTTTCAGATGAATTTTTAAATGAACATCATCATTCTGATTTGTCTGTTTCTGATGATGATTTTTCTGGTTCTGAGGATTCTGTCTCAGATATTGACATTGATAAATCTTCATATTTATTTAAAATGGAATTTATTTGTTCTTTACTTAAAGAAGTTTTAATCGCATTAGAGATGGAGGAATCTAGTCCTCTTGATACTAAATCTACTCAGCGGTTAAATTCGGTTTTTAAACCTCCTACAGTTATTCCGGAAGTTTTTCCTGTCCCTGATGCTATTTCTGAAGTAATTTCTAGGGAATGGAATAATCTGGGTAATTCATTTACTCCTTCTAAAAGGTTTAAGAAATTGTATCCTGTGCCATCTGACAGATTAGAGTTTTGGGACAAAATCCCTAAAGTTGATGGGGCTATCTCTACTCTCGCTAAACGTACTACTGTTCCTACGGCAGATAGTACTTCCTTTAATGATCCTTTAGATAGGAAGATTGAATCATTTCTAAGGAAAGCTTATTTATGTTCAGGTAATCTTCTTAGGCCTGCTATTTCTTTGGCTGATGTTGCGGCAGCTTCCACTTTTTGGTTGGAGGCTTTGGCACAACAAGTGTCAGATCATAATACTCATAGCATTGTTAAACTTCTTCAACATGCTAATAACTTTATTTGTGATGCCATCTTTGATATCATTAGAGTTGATGTCAGGTATATGTCTTTAGCTATTTTAGCTAGAAGAGCTTTATGGCTTAAAACTTGGAATACAGATATGTCTTCTAAGTCAACTTTGCTTTCCCTTTCTTTCCAAGGTAATAAATTGTTTGGTTCCCAGTTGGATTCTATTATTTCAACTGTTACTGGGGGGAAAGGAACTTTTTTACCTCAGGATAAAAATTCTAAAGGTAAATATAGGGCTGCTAATCGTTTTCGTATCTTTCGTCAGAATAAGGAACAGAAGCCTGATCCTTCCCCTAAAGGAACGGTTTCTGTTTGGAAACCATCTCCAGTTTGGAATAAATCCAAGCCTTTCAGAAAGCCAAAGCCAGCTCCCAAGTCCACATGAAGGTGCGGCCCTCATTCCAGCTCAGCTGGTAGGGGGCAGATTACGATTTTTCAAAGAAATTTCGATCAATTCGATTCACAGTCTTTGGGTTCAGAACATTGTTTCACAAGGGTACAGAATAGGTTTCAAGGTAAGGCCTCCTGCAAGAAGATTTTTTCTTTTTCGCATTCCAATAAACCCAGTGAAGGCTCAAGCATTTCTGAAATGTGTTTCAGATCTAGAGTTGGCTGGAGTAATTGTGCCAGTTCCAGTTCTGGAACAGGGTCTGGGGTTTTACTCAAATCTATTCATTGTACCAAAGAAGGAGAATTCCTTCAGACCAGTTCTGGATTTTTAAAATATTGAATCATTATGTAAGGATACCAACATTCAAAATGGTAACTATAAGGACTATTCTGCCTTTTGTTCAGCAAGGGCATTATATGTCCACAATAGATTTACAGAATGCATATCTGCATATTCCGATTCATCCAGATCACTTTCAGTTTCTGAGATTCTCTTTTCTAGACCAGCATTACCAGTTTGTGGCTCTGCCGTTCGGCCTCATAGAACAGGGTATTGTGGTATTTCCTTATTTGGACGATATCTTGGTACTTGCTCAGTCTTCACATTTAGCAGAATTTCATACGAATCGACTTGTGTCGTTTCTTCAAGAACATGGTTGGAGGATCAATTTACCAAAGAGTTCATTGATTCCTCAGACAAGGGTAACCTTTTTAGGTTTCCAAATAGATTCAGTGTCCATGACTTTGTCTCTGACGGACAAGAGACGTCTGAAATTGGTTTCAGCTTGTCGAAACCTTCAGTCTCAATCATTCCCTTTGGTAGCCTTATGCATGGAAATTCTAGGTCTTATGACTGCTGCATCGGACGCGATCCCCTTTGCTCGTTTTCACATGCAACCTCTTCAGCTTTGTATGCTGAACCAGTGGTGCAGGGATTATACAAAGATATCACAGTTAATATCTTTAAATCCGATTGTACGACACTCTCTGACGTGGTGGTCAGATCACCATCGTTTAGTTCAAGGGGCTTCTTTTGTTCTTCCAACCTGGACTGTGATCTCAACAGATGCGAGTCTGACAGGTTGGGGAGCTGTATGGGGGTCTCTGACAGCGCAGGGGGTTTGGGAATCTCAGGAGGCGAGATTACCAATCAACATTTTGGAACTCCGTGCGATTTTCAGAGCTCTTCAGTCGTGGCCTCTTCTAAAGAGAGAATCGTTCATTTGTTTTCAGACGGACAATGTCACAACCGTGGCATATGTCAATCATCAAGGGGGGACTCACAGTCCTCTGGCTATGAAAGAAGTATCTCAGATACTTGTATGGGCGGAATCCAGCTCCTGTCTAATTTCTGCGGTTCACATCCCATGTATAGACAATTGGGAAGCGGATTATCTCAGTCGCCAGACGTTACATCCGGGCGAATGGTCTCTTCACCCAGAGGTATTTCTTCAGATTTTTCAAATCTGGGGACTTCCAGAAATAGATCTGATGGCCTCTCATCTAAACAAGAAACTTCCCAGGTATCTGTCCAGATCCAGGGATCCTCAGGCGGAGGCAGTGGATGCATTGTCACTTCCTTGGAAGTATCATCCTGCCTATATCTTTCCGCCTCTAGTTCTTCTTCCAAGAGTGATCTCCAAGATTCTAAAAGAGCGTTTGTTTGTTCTGCTGGTGGCTCCAGCATGGCCTCACAGGTTTTGGTATGCGGATCTTGTTCGGATGGCTACTTGCCAACCTTGGACTCTTCCGTTAAGACCAGACCTTATTTCTCAAGGTCCTTTTTTCCATCAGGATCTCAAATCATTAAATTTGAAGGTATGGAGATTGAACGCTTGATTCTCAGTCATAGAGGTTTCTCTGACTCTGTAATTAATACTATGTTACAGGCTCGTAAATCTGTGTCTAGGAAGATATATTATCGAGTCTGGAAGACTTACATTTCTTGGTGTTCCTCTCATCAATTTTCCTGGCATTCTTTTAGAATTCCTAGAATTTTACAGTTTCTTCAGGATGGTCTGGATAAAGGTTTGTCTGCAAGTTCCTTGAAAGGACAAATTTCTGCTCTTTCTGTGCTGTTTCACAGAAAGATTGCTAATCTTCCTGATATTCATTGTTTTGAACAGGCTTTGGTTCGTATAAAACCTTTCATTAAGTCAGTCTCTCCTCCTTGGAGTTTGAATTTGGTTCTGGGGGCTTTACAAGCTCCTCCGTTTGAACCTATGCATTCTCTGGATATTAAATTACTTTCTTGGAAAGTGTTGTTCCTTTTGGCCATCTCTTCTGCTAGAAGAGTTTCTGAGTTATCTGCTCTTTCTTGTGAATCTCCTTTTCTGATTTTTCATCAGGATAAGGCGGTGTTGCGGACTTCATTTAAATTTTTACCTAAAGTTGTGAATTCTAACAACATTAGTAGAGAAATTGTGGTTCCTTCATTGTGTCCTAATCCTAAGAATTCTAAGGAAAGATCGTTACATTCTTTGGATGTAGTTAGAGCTTTGAAATATTATGTTGAAGCTACTAAAGATTTCCGAAAGACTTCTAGTCTATTTGTTATCTTTTCCGGTTCCAGGAAAGGTCAGAAGGCCTCTGCCATTTCTTTGGCGTCTTGGTTAAAGTCTTTGATTCATCATGCTTATGTCGAGTCGGGTAAAACTCCGCCTCAAAGGATTACAGCTCATTCTACTAGGTCAGTTTCTACTTCCTGGGCGTTTAGGAATGAAGCTTCGGTTGATCAGATTTGCAAAGCAGCAACTTGGTCTTCTTTGCATACTTTTACTAAATTCTACCATTTTGATGTGTTTTCTTCTTCTGAAGCAGTTTTTGGTAGAAAAGTACTTCAGGCAGCTGTTTCAGTTTGATTCTTCTGCTTATAATTTCAGTTTTTTTCATTATAAGATTTAAACTTTATTTTGGGGTGTGGATTATTTTTCAGCGGAATTGGCTGTCTTTATTTTATCCCTCCCTCTCTAGTGACTCTTGCGTGGAAGTTCCACATCTTGGGTATTTATTATCCCATACGTCACTAGCTCATGGACTCTTGCTAATTACATGAAAGAAAACATAATTTATGTAAGAACTTACCTGATAAATCAATTTCTTTAATATTAGCAAGAGTCCATGAGGCCCACCCTTTTTTGTGGTGGTTATGATTTTTTGTATAAAGCACAATTATTCCAATTCCTTATTTTTTTATGCTTTCGCACTTTTTTTCTTATCACCCCACTTCTTGGCTATTCGTTAAACTGATTTGTGGGTGTGGTGAGGGGTGTATTTGTAGGCATTTTGAGGTTTGGGAAACTTTGCCCCTCCTGGTAGGAATGTATATCCCATACGTCACTAGCTCATGGACTCTTGCTAATATGAAAGAAATGAATTTATCAGGTAAGTTCTTACATAAATTATGTTTTTATAAAAAAAATTATAGTAAATTATAAGATATGATGAAAATAATGGTATCGTTAGAAAGTCAATTTAATGGCGAGAAAAACGGTATATAATATGTGTGGGTACAGTAAATGAGTAAGAGGAAAATTACAGCTAAACACAAACACAGCAAAAATTTTAAAATAGCCTTGGTTCCAAACGGTCAGAAAATGGAAAAGTGCTTTGGTCATTAAAGGGTTAAAGGTACAATTTATTGGAAAAATATTAAGGACCCTAGCTTACTATGAGTGAAGGGGTTAAACGGACATGAAACCTCAATTTTTTCTTTCATGATTCAGACAGAGAGTACAATTTTAAACAGCATTCCAATTTACTTCCATTATCTAATTTGCTTCATTCTTGAGGTATCCTTTGTTGAATTAATAACAATGCACATGACTGAGCCAATAGCAAAAGGCATCTATGTGCAGCCACCAATGATGTTTTTAATCATTATTTGTTTATAATTAGATTCCAGCACATATACAAGGAATTTAAAGGGACAGTCTACAATAGATAATAATAATAATAGATAAACCCTTTTTCTTTTTAATGACATGATGAGTCCACGGATCATCTAATTACTATTTGGAGTATCACTCCTGCCCAGCAGGAGGCGGCAAAGAGCACCACAGCAAAGCTGTTAAATATCACCTTTCTTCCCTCCAACCCCAGTCATTCTCTTTGCCTATGTTAGAGCAAGGAAGTGGTAAAGTTAGGTGTTAGAAAAGATTCTTCAAGCAAGATTTATTTATTTTTTTAAGTAGTGCAAGATTGTGCTGCTTGGTCCTAGGATATAGCCGTAGTCCATATCAGTCTCTTCAGTAGAGCAGTGGTGGCTTTCAAACAATGGAAACTTGTGGGACATAATTCTCACTGCGCCTCCCATGTAGTTAATGCTGCCCTAATACTGAAAGCCTGAATAAGATTACTCAGTCTTTATCTCTTTTTCCACAGGTCAAAAAATTAGAGGGGTTACTCAAGAGTGCTGTTATAGCACATATCTGCATACATTTATAGTGTATTGCACATTGTACTATATGCTGTTATAGCACATATCTGTATACATTTATAGTGTATTACATTGTACTATAAGCTGTTATTGCACATATCTGCATACATTTATAGTGTATTGCACATTGTACTATAAGCTGTTATTGCACATATCTGCATACATTTATAGTGTATTGCACATTGTACTATAAGCTGTTATTGCACATATCTGTATACATGTATAGTGTATTGCATTATAAGCTGTTATAGCACATATCTGTATACATTTTTAGTGTATTGCACATTGCACTATAAGCTGTTATTGCACATATCTGTATACATTTATAGTTTATTGCACTATTAGCTGTTATTGCACATATCTGTATACATTTATAGTATATTGCACATTCTACTATAAGCTGTTATAGCACATATCTGTATACATTTATAGTGTATTGCACATTGTACTATAAGCTGTTATAGCGCATATCTGTATATATTTATAGTGTATTGCACATTGTACTATAAGCTGTTATAGCACATATCTGCATACATTTATAGTATATTGCACATTGTACTATAAGCTGTTATAGCACATATCTGTATACATTTATAGTGTATTGCACATTGTACTATATGCTGTTATAGCACATATCTGTATACATTTATAGTGTATTGCACATTGTACTATAAGCTGTTATAGCACATATCTGTATACATTTATAGTGTATTGCACATTGTACTATAAGCTGTTATAGCACATATCTGCATACATTTTATAGTGTATTGCACATTGTACTATAAGCTGTTATAGCACATATCTGCATACATTTATAGTATATTGCACATTGTACTATAAGCTGTTATAGCACATATCTGTATACATTTATAGTGTATTGCACATTGTACTATATGCTGTTATAGCACATATCTGTATACATTTATAGTGTATTGCACACTGTACTATAAGCTGTTATAGCACATATCTGTATACATTTATAGTGTATTGCACATTGTACTATATGCTGTTATAGCACATATCTGCATACATTTATAGTGTATTGCACATTGTACTATAGGCTGTTATAGCACATATCTGTAAACATTTATAGTGTATTGCACATATCTGTATACATTTATAGTGTATTGCACATATCTGTATACATTTATAGTGTATTGCACATTGTATTATAGGCTGTTATAGCACATATCTGTAAACATTTATAGTGTATTGCACATATCTGTATACATTTATAGTGTATTGCACATTGTTCTATAAGCTGTTATAGCACATATCTGTATACATTTATAGTGTATTGCACATTGTATTATAAGCTGTTATAGCACATATCTGTATACATTTATAGTGTATTGCACATTGTATTATAGGCTGTTATAGCACATATCTGTATACATTTATAGTGTATTGCACATTATACTATAAGCTGTTATAGCACATATCTGTAAACATTTATAGTGTATTGCACATATCTGTATACATTTATAGTGTATTGCACTTTGTATTATAAGCTGTTATAGCACATATCTGTATACATTTATAGTGTATTGCACATTGTACTATATGCTGTTATAGCACATATCTGTATACATTTATAGTGTATTGCACTTTGTATTATAAGCTGTTATAGCACATATCTGTAAACATTTATAGTGTATTGCACATATCTGTATACATTTATAGTGTATTGCACATTGTACTATAAGCTTCCTAGCATTAGAAAGAGACTGAATAATGCTTTCATATTAATAGTTATTATGTATTATTTAATCGGCTTAAGTGCGTAAAAGTTCTGCTTGCATTCTGTCCGACCAGTAGATTTATAAGTGCTACAATTTACAAAGTGAAGAGAGGAATATTGTGTATGTGTGTTTTTTGTAGCTACTGTTTGTTTTATGATAAAACAAACTTTTTTATTTTCTTTCCTTCCCAGACGAGCTTTGAATTTGGGAATATTAAGAGACCCTGGATCTGAAGTTGAAGACCGGCAATACCAAATTGACCTGCAGTCTATTAATATTGGAACGGCTCAGTGGGACCAGCTGAAACCAGAGAAGGAAAATAACAATGGAGGTTTGCTGGCAGAAGGGGACAGAAGTTCTCAGAATCCAGCACTGGAATGGAACATGGCCAGCAGGTACAGTTTAATGTCCAACTTAGCAATATGTTTATGGTGAAGGAACATTTCTTTAAATGGACACAGAGATCTAGTTTAGAACACCATGGCAGTTAAACAGTTAAATAGCATGCCTATTTTTTTTTTTTTTACTTTTGTGGCTATTAACTAAAATGCAAAGCCTCGCTTTATTACAAATCTTAAAAGGACACTAAAGTAAAAATTAAACTATTATGATTCAATTAACTTTTATGATGCATCATTTTTTTTTATATACACTTTCTGAGGCATCAGCATGAGCAAAAATTCACAGTATATACGTATATGCATTTTGTGATTGGCTGATGACTGTCACATGTTGCAGTGGGAAAGAAAATTAAACTAATTTTGAAATTTGTCAGAAAAAAATCTACTACTCATGTGGAATGGAAAGCAAGGGCTAGATTACAAGTGGAGCGCTAATTTATCTTGTTTGCGGACACGCCATAAATAACCAGCATATTTTGCGCTCCACTTGTAATCTAGCCCTAAATGCTTTTGCATTGTTTTTATTATGTATTTATACATAAACATGGTTCCACCAATAGGGTAAGTGAACAATTTCCTTCAATTTTAGCTAACGCAAGAGGACAGGGATGATTGTCCTGCAGAAATAACTCTAGAGTATTTTCCTTCCTATGATAGGGAGAGTCCATGGCTTCATTCCTTATTGTTGGGAAATACAACACCTGGCCACCAGGAGGAGGCAAAGACACCACAGCCAAAGGCTTAACTATCCCTCCCACTTCCTCATTACCCTATTCATTATTTGCCTTTTGTCACGTTAGGAGGTGCAGAAAAATTTCAGAAGATTTGGAGAGTCATGAAAAAGGGTATCAGCCCTTCGAGATAGGTCTAGAGTTTTAAGTAATCATGTCAACCTCTCAGTGAGAGTATTGATGAAAGTTATAGTCTGGAGATGCAGGGAAAGTTTTTCTGTGAAACCATCCAGACTACTGCTAACAGCTCTTAAGCTATCAGTGTTGACGAGTTTCACTGCCTGCTTTCTCTCACTCAAGTCTATCCATGTCAGGAGCGCTGCTATAAGACTGTCACACCTGAGAGGCTGTGTTCTGTTCAACAGCATGGATCCTGGAGGTAAGATTGTTTCAATATTTACACATAAAACGCTATAACAGGGTCACAGTGTGGCTACTTTATACCTTGATAGAATACAGGGTTAAATTCCTCTGAAGGAGGTATTAAACAATTGCGGTTAATCAGTGTAAATAAATATTTACATGCTGCTTTGTGTGATTTTTTTTCCTGGACTAATAGACTGTGTGTTTTTGGCTGGATTGAACAGGTTTCACTTTTAAGTTTTACTTTCGTTTTTGAAAGTGTTGCACAGCTTCTATTACTTGCTGTACTTGTAATAACAGGGGAAGTACTGTCTTGCACTCCATGTGATTGGGTGTGGTCTATGTTAATTTCCTCCATTCCGGCTGAAACTTGAACCTGAGGAGAGTGTTTCCTCTGTTAACTGTCTGGGTCTAGGAGGTGGTGAGTGCCCCAGCCATTGGGAGTTTAAAGGTGCAGCTTTCTATAATAAAAAAAGTTTTTTTGTGTGTCCTTATGTGGGTATAATCTGAGCTATGAAGGACTCGGACATGTTAGAAGTTACTCCTGTACTAAATCATACCGGTTTATATTGTGAGGAGGCCGTGGTTTTCCACCCCACTCAATTATGTTCCATATGCCTTAACACCTTTATAAAGTCTGACACCTCTGAGCCGTCTACCTCTCAGGACTCGGCGTCTCGTGAGATTACTGCCTTTGCTACATTATCCACTCCACATGCAGTTCCCCGTAGCTTATCTAATCCTCCATCCGGAGGGGGCCTTCTTCCTGCGGTCTTTGCCGAAAAGTTACAAATGGCGGTGTGTCTGCAGCCCTCAGTGCATTACCTCGCTCTAACAAACGCAAGAGAAAGGTTAAACATAGCTCTACTGACCCAGAATAATCTAAATATTGATCGGATTTAGTTATTATGTCCCAGTTATCCAATGATTCAGAGGGTGAACTTTCTGGGTCGGAGTCCCTAGCGTTTAAGCTCCTGCTGCGGAGCACTTGCGTTTTTTAGTAAAGGAGGTTCTGTCTACGTTAGAGGTTCCAGAGGCCGCGCTGCCTGAAGAATCTATGATACGTAAATTAGACAGAGCTTACGAAGATAGGAAAGTCCCTTTGACTTTTTCTGTGCTGTTAAAGATGGCGAACATTATTAAGAACGAATGGGAAAGAATTGGTTCTTCCTTTTCCCCCTCGTCTACTTTTAAAAAGTTTCAACTGGCGACTGCAGAATTAAAGACAGAATTAAAGCTCTGAGAATTGCTAATTCTTTTATCTGTGATGCGAACATGCAAATTATTCGCCATATGCAAAGGCCTCTGGCTTTGCGGTCCTAGCCCGCCGGGCGCTCTGGTTGAAGTCTTGGTCTGTGGATATGACTTCTAAGTCCAGACTCCTTTCTCTTCCCTTCAAGGGAAATATTTTATTTGGTCAAGGCCTGGACTCCCTTATTTCTATGGTTACCGGAGGCAAGGGTACCTTCTTACCGCAAAATAAGAAGAACAAGTCTAAGGGACGACATTCTTCTAATTTTCATTCCTTTTATTCTGACAAATGACAACAATCCTCCTCCAAGCCAGAGTAACCCAAGAGTACTTGAAAGCCGGCTCAGTCCTGGAATAAATCCAAAGCAGAATAAGAAGCCCGTTGAAAACAAATCGGCATAAAGGGGCTGCCCCCGATCTGGGATCGGGTCGTGTAGGGGGCAGACTGTCTCTTTTTTCAGACGCCTGGTTCAAGGACGTACAGGGTCCGGGGGTCCTGGATGTGGTATCTCAGGGATACAAGATAGGCTTTAAATCTCATCCGCCAAGGGGCAGATTTCTTCTCTCGAATCTTTTCTACCAGACCGGAAAAGAGGGATGCCATTCTAGGGTGCGTTCGGGATCTATCCTCCTTAGGAGTTGTTATCCCTGTGCCTACTTGTAATAACAGGGGAAGTACTGTCTTGCACTCCATATGACCGGGTGTGGTCTACGTTAATTTCCTCCATTCCGGCTGATACTTGAACCTGAGATGAGCATTTCCTCTGTTAACTGTCTGGGTCTAGGAGGTGGTGAGTGTGAGTGAGTATAAAGGTGCAGCTTTCTATAATAAAAAACATTTTTTTTGTGTGTCCTTCTGTGGGTATAACCTGAGCTATGGAGGACTCTGACATTTTTAGAAGGTACTCCTTCTGTACTAAATAATGCCTGTTTATATTGTGAGGAGGCCGTGGTTCCCCCACCCCACTCAATTATGTTCCACATGCCTTAACACCATTATAAAGTCTGACACCTCTGAGCCGTCTACCTCTCAGGACTCGGCGTCCCGTGAGATTACTACCTTTGCTACATTATCCACTCCACGTGCAGTTCCCCGTAGCATATCTAATGCTCCATCCGGAGGGGGCCTTTTTCCTGTGGACTTTGCCGCGCAGTTACAAACGGCGGTGTCTGCAGCCCTCAGTGCATTACCTCGCTCTAACAAACGCAAGAGAAAGGTTAAACATAGCTCTCCTGACCCGAAGTAATCTAAATATTGATTGGATTTAGCTATTATGTCTCAGTTATCCAATGAATAAGCAGAATAAGAAGCCCGTCGAAAACAAATCGGCATGAAGGAGTGGCCCCCGATCTGGGATCGGATCGTGTAGGGGGCAGACTGTCTCTTTTTTTCAGGCGCCAGGTTCAAGGACGTACAGGATCCGTGGGTCCTGGAGGTGGTATCTCAGGGATACAAGATAGGCTTTAAATTTCATTCACCAAGGGGCAGATTCCTTCTCTCGAATCTGTCTACCCTTTTCTCACAACAGAAAAAAAAGGTGATTTTTTTTGGATAGAAAATAGTGTATATGTGCGCTAGAAAAAAGCTATAGGGTTAATTATAATTTCAAATATTTGCAAAATGATTGCAAAAATGTGTGCAAAGTGTGTTTGCAAATTTTATTTGCCGATATAAAATAGAAAATAATAAAATAGAAAATAATTTAAAAATGTGTCATTTGTTCTTGCATGAAACAAAATCTTAAACAACGGATAACTATTTTTGTGCTTGCATGAAACAAATTCTTCAACAAAGAATAAATATGTTATCAAAAAATTGTTGCATTTTCAACAAAGGGTAACTATGATATCAAAAATTTGAAAAAAAATTGTTATTTGTGGTTTCATAAAACAAAATCTTCAACAAAGGATAACTATAATATGTTATTTTGTGCTTGCATGTAACAAAATCTTTAACAAAGGATAACTACAGCAAAATCAAATCTGCTTATTCTTCTTGATCTGTCTGCAGCCTTTGACACTGTTGACCACCCTCTCTTGCTCCAAACCCTCAAATCCTTCGGCATATGTGACACAGCCCTCTCGTGGCTCTCTTCCTACCTGTCAAACCGTACCTTTACTGTAGCCTTCTCTCGGACCTCCTCTGCCCCGTCACCACTTTCTGTCGGAGTACCGCAAGGCTCTGTCCTCGGTCCCCTTCTCTTCTCAATCTACACGTCATCACTAGGTTCCCTAATAAAGTCCCATGGTTTACAATATCATTTGTATGCCGATGACACCCAAATCTACTTCTCTGCACCAGACCTTTCTCCTTCCTTGCTAACTCGTGTCACTAACTGTCTTTCTCACATCTCCAACTGGATGTCCTCTCACTACCTCAAGCTAAATCTTTCCAAAACTGAGCTCCTTATTTTCCCCCCTTCTTCAAAACTCTCCACCCCCAATCTCTCTATAACTGTTGACAACTCCATCATTACCCCTACCCCGCATGCCCGATGTCTCGGGGTCACATTTGACTCAGATCTTTTTTTCACTGCTCACATTCAGTCCTTGGCTAAAGCCTGCCGCTTCCACCTTAAAAACATCTCTAAAATTAGACACTTCCTTACACAAGACACAACTAAGATTTTAATCCACTCTCATCCTCTCCCGCCTCGATTACTGCAACTCTGTCCTCTCTGGTCTCCCCACCTACCGCTTAGCTCCTTTACAATCCTTAATGAATGCCTCTGCCAGACTCATCTTCCTTACAAGTCGCTCTTCATCTGCTGCACCTCTCTGCCAATCTCTTCACTGGCTTCCTCTTGCCTCTAGGATCAAACACAAAATTCTCACTCTGACATACAAAGCCCTCAACTGCACTGCTCCCCCCTATATCTCAGATCTTGTTTCCAGATACTCTCCTTCCCGTCCCTTTCGCTCTGCTCAAGACCTCCTACTCTCCTCCTCTCTTGTCACCTCATCACACTCCCATTTACAGGACTTCTCCAGACTGGCTCCCATCTTGTGGAACTCTCTGCCTCGCTCCACAAGACTCTCTTCTAGTTTTAAAAGCTTCAAGTGCTCCCTAAAGACTTTACTGTTCAGGGATGCATACAACCTACGCTAACCTTACTTTATACCAGTTCCTCTCCTCCATTGCTATCCCCTGAAACCCCTAGCATATAAGCTTAAGAGTCCACCTGTTTGTTGATCACCTTCTCAAGAGCTGACTACAACAGTGCAACTCTTGGCAGGGCCCTCTACCCATTTGATCCCTATAACTGTTTTTTTTTTTTTTTTTTGTACTCCGCCTTTGTTAATAGCGCTGCGGAATCTGTTGGCGCTCTACAAATAACCGATAATAATAAAATAATAATAATAACTATAAAAAAGAATAGAATTTTCAACAAAGGCTGGCTATAATATCAAAAGATAGTTGAATTAAAATGTGTTGTATGTGCTTACATAAAACAAAATCTTTAACAAAGGATATCGAAATACCAAAAAACAGTTTAATAAATATTTATAACAATCTTATAATTGTATTGCTCATAAAATTCTCTTTAAAATTTACATAATATGACCGGTCATTTCTTTAGTTTGATTGTACTATATTCAATAAAAAATAAAATATAAAATTACAAAATACAGATGGCCCTCGGTTTACGCCGGTTCAATTTGTGCAGTTTCAGAATAACAACCTTTTTTTCAGTCATGTGCAGTAATTAAAATAGCCAGTAGGTGGAGCTGTCCTCTTGTTTTGCAGCAAAGTTATGCAACTTAACAGGTCTGAAATTGATCTGTGTACACAGAACAGACATTAGCTATGGAGCAGCCACTTCCCTATTATCTTCCTGTCCAGCTGCTTGAGGTGAACGTGCCTAACTGCTTATTAATCACTGCAGATTGAAATGCATAGAATAGGTGCAGACCCAATATTATCTAACATGCTAACAATGCAGAGAACTGATTGCAGAAAAATGCAAGTAAAAAAACGTTTCTTTCATGTAATTAGCAAGAGTCCATGAGCTAGTGACGTATGGGATATACATTCCTACCAGGAGGGGCAAAGTTTCCCAAACCTCAAAATGCCTATAAATACACCCCTCACCACACCCACAATTCAGTTTTACAAACTTTGCCTCCGATGGAGGTGGTGAAGTAAGTTTGTGCTAGATTCTACGTTGATATGCGCTCCGCAGCAAGTTGGAGCCCGGTTTTCCTCTCAGCGTGCAGTGAATGTCAGAGGGATGTGAAGAGAGTATTGCCTATTTGAATGCAGTGATCTCCTTCTACGGGGTCTATTTCATAGGTTCTCTGTTATCGGTCGTAGAGATTCATCTCTTACCTCCCTTTTCAGATCGACGATATACTCTTATATATACCATTACCTCTGCTGATTCTCGTTTCAGTACTGGTTTGGCTTTCTACAAACATGTAGATGAGTGTCCTGGGGTAAGTAAATCTTATTTTCTGTGACACTCTAAGCTATGGTTGGGCACTTTGTTTATAAAGTTCTAAATATATGTATTTAAACATTTATTTGCCTTGACTCAGAATGTTCAACTTTCCTTATTTTTCAGACAGTCAGTTTCATATTTGGGATAATGCATTTGAATTAATCATTTTTTTCTTACCTTCAAAAATTTGACTCTTTTTCCCTGTGGGCTGTTAGGCTCGCGGGGGCTGAAAATGCTTCATTTTATTGCGTCATTCTTGGCGCGGACTTTTTTGGCGCAAAAATTCTTTTCCGTTTCCGGCGTCATACGTGTCGCCGGAAGTTGCGTCATTTTTTTGACATTATTTTGCGCCAAAGATGTCGGCGTTCCGGATGTGGCGTCATTTTGGCGCCAAAAGCATTTAGGCGCCAAATAATGTTTTGGCGCTAAAAAATATGGGCGTCGCTTTTATCTCCACATTATTTAAGTCTCATTTTTTTATTGCTTCTGGTTGCTAGAAGCTTGTTCTTGGGCATTCTTTCCCATTCCTGAAACTGTCATTTAAGGAATTTGATCAATTTTGCTTTATATGTTGTTTTTTCTCTTATATATTGCAAGATGTCTCACGTTGCATCTGAGTCAGAAGATACTACAGGAAAATCGCTGTCTAGTGCTGGATCTACCAAAGCTAAGTGTATCTGCTGTAAACTTTTGGTAGCTATTCCTCCGGCTGTTGTTTGTATTGATTGTCATGACAAACTTGTTAAAGCAGATAATATTTCCTTTAGTAATGTACCATTGCCTGTTGCAGTTCCCTCAACATCTAAGGTGCAGAATGTTCCTGATAACATAAGAGATTTTGTTTCTGAATCCATAAAGAAGGCTATGTCTGTTATTTCTCCTTCTAGTAAACATAAAAAATCTTTTAAAACTTTTCTCCCTACAGATGAATTTTTAAATGAACATCATCATTCTGATTCTGATGACTCTTCTGGTTCAGAGGATTCTGTCTCAGAGGTTGATGCTGATAAATCTTCATATTTATTTAAAATGGAATTTATTCGTTCTTTACTTAAAGAAGTACTAATTGCTTTAGAAATAGAGGATTCTGGTCCTCTTGATACTAATTCTAAACGTTTGGATAAGGTATTTAAAGCTCCTGTGGTTATTCCAGAAGTTTTTCCTGTTCCTAATGCTATTTCTGCAGTAATTTCCAAAGAATGGGATAAATTGGGTAATTCATTTACTCCTTCTAAACGTTTCAAGCAATTATATCCTGTGCCGTCTGACAGATTAGAATTTTGGGACAAAATCCCTAAAGTTGATGGGGCTATTTCTACCCTTGCTAAACGTACTACTATTCCTACGTCAGATGGTACTTCGTTTAAGGATCCTTTAGATAGGAAAATTGAATCCTTTCTAAGAAAAGCTTATCTGTGTTCAGGTAATCTTCTTAGACCTGCTATATCTTTGGCTGATGTTGCTGCAGCTTCAACTTTTTGGTTGGAAACTTTAGCGCAACAAGTAACACATCATGATTCTCATGATATTATTATTCTTCTTCAGCATGCTAATAATTTATCTGTGATGCCATTTTTGATATTATCAGAGTTGATGTCAGGTTTATGTCTCTAGCTATTTTAGCTAGAAGAGCTTTATGGCTTAAAACTTGGAATGCTGATATGGCTTCTAAATCAACTCTACTTTCTATTTCTTTCCAGGGTAACAAATTATTTGGTTCTCAGTTGTATTCTATTATTTCAACTGTTACTGGTGGGAAAGGAACTTTTTTACCACAGGATAAAAAATCTAAAGGTAAAAACAGGCTAATAATCGTTTTCGTTCCTTTCGTTTCAACAAAGAACAAAAGCCTGATCCTTCATCCTCAGGAGCAGTTTCAGTTTGGAAACCATCTCCAGTCTGGAATAAATCCAAGCCAGCTAGAAAGGCAAAGCCTGCTTCTAAGTCCACATGAAGGTGCGGCCCTCATTCCAGCTCAGCTGGTAGGGGGCAGGTTACGTTTTTTCAAGGAAATTTGGATCAATTCTGTTCACAATCTTTGGATTCAGAACATTGTTTCAGAAGGGTACAGAATTGGTTTCCAGATGAGACCTCCTGCAAAGAGATTTTTTCTTTCCCGTGTCCCAGTAAATCCAGTAAAAGCTCAAGCATTTCTGAATTGTGTTTCAGATCTAGAGTTGACTGGAGTAATTATGCCAGTTCCAGTTCCGGAACAGGGGATGGGGTTTTATTCAAATCTCTTCATTGTACCAAAGAAGGAGAATTCCTTCAGACCAGTTCTGGATCTAAAAATATTGAATCGTTATGTAAGGATACCAACGTTCAAGATGGTAACTGTAAGGACTATCTTGCCTTTTGTTCAGCAAGGGAATTATATGTCCACAATAGATTTACAGAATGCATATCTGCATATTCCGATTCATCCAGATCATTATCAGTTCCTGAGATTCTCTTTTCTGGACAAGCATTACCAGTTTGTGGCTCTGCCGTTTGGCCTAGCTACAGCTCCAAGAATTTTTACAAAGGTTCTCGGTGCCCTTCTGTCTGTAATCAGAGAACAGGGTATTGTGGTATTTCCTTATTTGGACGATATCTTGGTACTTGCTCAGTCTTTACGTTTAGCAGAATCTCATACGAATCGACTTGTGTTGTTTCTTCAAGATCATGGTTGGAGGATCAATTTACCAAAAAGTTCTTTGATTCCTCAGACAAGGGTAACCTTTCTGGGTTTCCAGATGGATTCAGTGTCCATGACTCTGTCTTTAACAGACAAGAGACGTCTAAAATTGATTGCAGCTTGTCGAAACCTTCAGTCACAATCATTCCCTTCGGTAGCCTTATGCATGGAAATTCTAGGTCTTATGACTGCTGCATCGGACGCGATCCCCTTTGCTCGTTTTCACATGCGACCTCTTCAGCTCTGTATGCTGAATCAATGGTGCAAGGATTACACAAAGATATCTCAATTAATATATTTAAAACCGATTGTTCGACACTCTCTAACGTGGTGGACAGATCACCATCGTTTAATTCAGGGGGCTTCTTTTGTGCTTCCGACCTGGACTGTAATTTCAACAGATGCAAGTCTCACAGGTTGGGGAGCTGTGTGGGGATCTCTGACGGCACAAGGAGTTTGGGAATCTCAGGAGGTGAGATTACCGATCAATATTTTAGAACTCCGTGCAATTTTCAGAGCTCTTCAGTTTTGGTCTCTTCTGAAGAGAGAATCGTTCATTTGTTTTCAGACAGACAATGTCACAACTGTGGCATACATCAATCATCAAGGAGGGACTCACAGTCCTCTGGCTATGAAAGAAGTATCTCGAATTTTGGTTTGGGCGGAATCCAGCTCCTGTCTAATCTCTGCGGTTCATATCCCAGGTATAGACAATTGGGAAGCGGATTATCTCAGTCGCCAAACGTTGCATCCGGGCGAATGGTCTCTTCACCCAGAGGTATTTCTTCAGATTGTTCAAATGTGGGAACTTCCAGAAATAGATCTGATGGCGTCTCATCTAAACAAGAAACTTCCCAGGTATCTGTCCAGATCCCGGGATCCTCAGGCGGAGGCAGTGGATGCATTCTCACTTCCTTGGAAGTATCATCCTGCCTATATCTTTCCGCCTCTAGTTCTTCTTCCAAGAGTAATCTCCAAGATTCTGAAGGAATGCTCGTTTGTTCTGCTGGTAGCTCCGGCATGGTCTCACAGGTTTTGGTATGCGGATCTTGTCTGGATGGCCAACCGTGGACTCTTCCGTTAAGACCAGACCTTCTGTCGCAAGGTCCTTTTTTCCATCAGAATCTGAAATCCTTAAATTTAAAGGTATGGAGATTGAACGCTTGATTCTTGGTCACAGAGGTTTCTCTGACTCTGTGATTAATACTATGTTACAGGCTCGTAAATCTGTATCTAGAGAGATATATTATAGAGTCTGGAAGACTTATATTTCTTGGTGTCTTTCTCATCATTTTTCTTGGCATTCTTTTAGAATACCGATAATATTACAGTTTCTTCAGGATGGTTTAGATAAGGGTTTGTCTGCAAGTTCCTTGAAAGGACAAATCTCTGCTCTTTCTGTTCTTTTTCACAGAAAGATTGCTATTCTTCCTGATATTCATTGTTTTGTACAAGCTTTGGTTCGTATAAAGCCTGTCATTAAGTCAATTTCTCCTCCTTGGAGTTTGAATTTGGTTCTGGGGGCTCTTCAAGCTCCTCCATTTGAACCTATGCATTCATTGGACATTAAATTACTTTCTTGGAAAGTTTTGTTCCTTTTGGCCATCTCTTCTGCCAGAAGAGTTTCTGAATTATCTGCTCTTTCTTGTGAGTCTCCTTTTCTGATTTTTCATCAGGATAAGGCGGTGTTGCGAACTTCTTTTGAATTTTTACCTAAAGTTGTGAATTCCAACAACATTAGTAGAGAAATTGTGGTTCCTTCATTATGTCCTAATCCTAAGAATTCTAAGGAGAAATCGTTGCATTCTTTGGATGTTGTTAGAGCTTTGAAATATTATGTTGAAGCTACTAAATCTTTCCGAAAGACTTCTAGTCTATTTGTTATCTTTTCCGGTTCTAGAAAAGGCCAGAAAGCTTCTGCCATTTCTTTGGCATCTTGGTTGAAATCTTTAATTCATCTTGCCTATGTTGAGTCGGGTAAAACTCTGCCTCAGAAAATTACAGCTCATTCTACTAGGTCAGTTTCTACTTCCTGGGCGTTTAGGAATGAAGCTTCGGTTGATCAGATTTGCAAAGCAGCAACTTGGTCCTCTTTGCATACTTTTACTAAATTCTACCATTTTGATGTATTTTCTTCTTCTGAAGCAGTTTTTGGTAGAAAAGTACTTCAGGCAGCGGTTTCAGTTTGAATCTTCTGCTTATGTTTTTCATTAAACTTTATTTTGGGTGTGGATTATTTTCAGCAGGAATTGGCTGTCTTTATTTTGTCCCTCCCTCTCTAGTGACTCTTGTGTGGAAAGATCCACATCTTGGGTAGTCATTATCCCATACGTCACTAGCTCATGGACTCTTGCTAATTACATGAAAGAAAACATAATTTATGTAAGAACTTACCTGATAAATTCATTTCTTTCATATTAGCAAGAGTCCATGAGGCCCGCCCTTTTTTTGTGGTGGTTATGATTTTGTATAAAGCACAATTATTCCAATTCCTTATTTTATATGCTTTCGCACTTTTTTATCACCCCACTTCTTGGCTATTCGTTAAACTGAATTGTGGGTGTGGTGAGGGGTGTATTTATAGGCATTTTGAGGTTTGGGAAACTTTGCCCCTCCTGGTAGGAATGTATATCCCATACGTCACTAGCTCATGGACTCTTGCTAATATGAAAGAAATGAATTTATCAGGTAAGTTCTTACATAAATTATGTTTTGTTTTTTTTTAAATGGCCAAATACCTTTTATTTTAGTACTGGCAGAGTTTCTGCCAGTACTTAAGATGGTGGGTACAATTGTGGGGTGGGGGAGGGAAGAGAGCTGTTTGGGAGGGATCAGGGGGTCTGATGTTTCAGGTGGGAGGCTGAGCTCTACACTAAAGATAAAATTAACCCTGCAAGCTCCCTACAAGCTACATAATTAACCCCTTCACTGCTAGCCATAATACACGTGTGATGCGCAGCGGCATTTAGAGGCCTTCTAATTACCAAAAAGCAATGCCAAAGCCATATATGTCTGCTATTTCTGAACAAAGGGGATCCCAGAGAAGCATTTACAACCATTTGTGCCATAATTGCACAAGCTGTTTGTAAATAATTTCAGTGAGAAACCTAAAATTGAGAAAAATTTAACTTTTTTTTTAATTTGATCGCATTTGGCGGTGAAATGGTGGCATAAAATATACCAAAATTGGCCTAGATCAATACTTGGGGTTGTCTACTACACTACACTAAAGCTAAAACTATCCCAAAAAGCTCCCTACATGCTCCCTAATTAACCCCTTCACTGCTGGGCATAATACACGTGTGGTGCGCAGTGGCATTTAGCGGCCTTCTAATTACCAAAAAGCAACGCCAAAGTCATATATGTCTGCTATTTCTGAACAAAGGGGATCCCAGATAAGAATTTACAACAATTTATGCCATAATTGCACAAGCTGTTTGTAAATAATTTAAGTTAGAAACCAAAAGTTTGTGAAAAAATTTGTGAAAAGTGAACGATTTTTTGTATTTGATTGCATTTGGCGGTGAAATGGTGGCATGAAATATACCAAAATGGGCCTAGATCAATACTTTGGGTTGTCTACTAAAAAACATATATATACATGTCAATGGATATTCAGAGATTCCTGAAAGATATCAGTGTTCTAATGTAACTAGCGCTAATTTTGAAAAGAAATGGTTTGGAAATAGCAAAGTGCTACTTGTATTTATGGCCCTATAGTTTACAAAAAAAGCAAAGAACATGTAAACATTGGGTATTTCTAAATTCAGGACAAAATTTAGAAACTATTTAGCATGGGTGTTTTTTTGTGGTTGTAGATGTGTAACAGATTTTGGGGGGTCAAAGTTAGAAAAAGTGTGTTTTTTTCCATTTTTTCCTCATATTTTATAATTTTTTTTATAGTAAATTATAAGATATGATGAAAATAATGGTATCTTTAGAAAGTCCATTTAATGGCAAGAAAAACGGTATATAATATGTGTGGGTACAGTAAATGAGTAAGAGGAAAATTACAGCTAAACACAAACACCTCAAAAATGTAAAAATAGCCTTGGTCCCAAACGGACAGAAAATGGAAAAGTGCTGTGGTCATTAAGGGGTTAATTCTCTCAGCCCGGAATCGGCTTTCTCTAAAGAAATGCTAGAAGCAAGGATAATTGTTTTACCCAAACCAGATAAAGATCACAGTTTAATAGCAAATTATAGACCAATCTCGCTGTTGAATAATGATGTGAAAATATACGCTAAGTTAATATCTAATAGAATAAATAAATTGCTACCTGAAATTATAAATAGTGATCAGGTCGGTTTTGTCCCAAGAAGAGAAGCCAGAGACAACACTATCAAAGCTCTGCACCTAATAAAATACGCTAAATTACACAGAATACCATCAGTAATACTATCATTAGATGCCGAAAAGGCTTTCGACCGACTAGATTGGTCTTTTTTGCAGTTAACACTTAAAAAATTTGGTTTTGGGGAAAATATTAGACAATGTATATCATATTTATATAAGTCTCCCTCGGCCAAAGTGAAAATCAATAGTATACTCTCCGATTCACTCGAAATTTCTAATGGCACAAGACAGGGGTGTCCCCTATCACCCCTGTTGTTTGTGTTATCTATGGAAATATTAGCAATAAAAATAAGAGTAGACAGAAATATTAAAGGCATAAAAATAGGGGACCAAGAATATAAAGTAACCCTATATGCAGACGATGTCCTATTAACAATAACGGAGCCAGTGCGGTCTGTTATAAATTTGGAACATTTACTTCAGGAATATGGGATACACTCCAATTTTTTAATTAATAAAAACAAATCAGAGGCGATTAAGATCTCATTATCAAAGAGGGACTATCAAGAATGTAAAACACACAGTGCATTTATATGGAAAGAACCCTCGTTAAAATATTTAGGGGTACAATTAACACCAAGCGATATTAAACTCTTTTCTGAGAACTATTCCAAGCTGTTAGTAAATCTCCAAACAGATCTAAAAAACTGGTCATCAAAAACTCTGTCTTGGGTAGGCCAAATACATACGGTAAAAATGAATATTCTTCCACGTATCTTATATATATTTCAGACAGTACCCATAAATATTCCCTATACATACTGTATTAACCTTCAGAAAATCATAAATTCATTTATCTGGAAACAAACAAAACCCAGAATTAAAAGTTCTATACTATCTAAGCCTAAGAATTTAGGGGGTCTAGGAGTTCCAAATATTAAAAATTACCATAGGGCAATAACATTACAAAGAATCTTGGATTGGCACACTAACGACAAGAACAAAGCATGGATACAATTAGAAAATAATTTAATATCCCAACAACCACTGAAAAAAATTATATGGACTTCAGTAGAAGGGAGACCATCAAGCATTAAGCAATTCCCAATGATTAAACATACCTTTAAAAACTGGGAAAGGATAATAAAAGACTCATCTAATATATCAACAATTCCATCCCCTTTAATACCAATAACAACTAATGTAGAATTTCAAGGGGGACATATCTCTAGGTATCATAATCAACAGGCCCAACAAGACTCTATACCTTTAATCCAATTAATAGAAAACGGTAAACTCAAGCCTCAAGGGGAATTAATGAATTTGGCTAAAGGTGTCCATAGAAATTGGTTAAAATATCTACAATTGCAAAACTTTCTAGAACATCACCCAGAAAGAGCGAATTTAACTAGGCAACTGACTAATTTCGAAAAAGTCTGCCTTAAGGAGATCCCTATAAAAAATACTATTTCATTCAGTTATAAACTTCTTGCGGAATCAGAGGAGAGTATAAAATATGGATATGTACAAAAATGGGAAGTTGAAACAGGGTTTCAATTAGAGGAATCAGAATAGATAAATATATATAAAAATACAGCTAGTTCGTCCTCATCCTCTAATATACAAGAACTAAATTATAAAATTTTGACAAGATGGTATCTAACCCCGGCTAGGTTACACAGTATTTACCCAAACGCCTCTAATCATTGCTGGAGAGGTTGCGGTATGATAGGTAGTATGCAACATATATGGTGGGATTGCCCTATGATTAAATCAGTCTGGGGAGAAGTCTCGAGATGCATTCATAAGATAAGTGGGAAAAAGGAGTTTCAATTAGATATATACACTGCTTTTTTAAATAAACCTATTAAAAACATATGTAAAATAAGAGCTAAACTGATAATGTATATACTAAATGGCATAAAGTCTACATTAGCTAGAAACTGGAAAAAAACATATGTTCCTGACAGAGAAGTAGTATATTCTAGAATCAATGAGCTTTTAGTACTTGAAGAATATGCTTATTTAAAAACAAAAAGGGAACATATATTTCAGTTGATCCGTTTCTATTGGGAAGAATATTTCAAGCAGAGATGAGAATGGATAGAGGCGAGGAGAGAGGAGGGGTTTGCTCCCCCTTGTTCCCCTTTTTTTTTTTTTTTTCCTCTCTCCCTCTTCTTTCCCCCCCACAAATGGGACAGCAATCTAAGATATGAGTGTAAGTTAACCAGGTGATATATGTGGTATAAGATTACACTCGAAGCCTGTATAAGATTTTGTATAAATGTTGTATGTAAATGTGATTTTATGTTGTGTATAATAAAAAAAAAAAAAAAAAAAAAAAAAAGTTCCTATAAGACTTTGTATATAGCTGATAGCCACTACGTCCGGACTCTTACACCCCTTGCGTTCTGGATCTATCCTCCTTAGGAGTTGTTATCCCTGTGCCTATCGAAGAAAGAGATTTTGGGTTTTATTCAAACCTTTTCGTGATCCCAAAGAAGAAGGGAACTTTCCGTCCAATTCTGGACCTAAAGTGCTTAAACAAATTTCTCAGTGTCCCTTCCTTTAAGATGGAGATGATAAAGTCCATCCTTCCTTTAATTCAGGAAGGCCAGTTTATGACCACAAAAGATCTGAAGGACGCTTACCTTCATGTTCCAACCCACAGGGAACACTTTCAGTTCCTGTTTGAGAAGGTTCTGGGGTCTCTTCTAGCTGTTGCAGGAACTCAGGGTATTACAGTAGCCCGATACTTGGATGCTATTCTGGTGCAAGCACCCTCCTTTCATCTTGCAGAAGAATTCTCTGAGTCGCTTCTCAGTCTTCTTCGATCACATGGTGGAATTCCTGGGTACTATAATAGACTCCATATCCATGAGGATATTTCTTACAGACCAGAGACCTTGCAAGCTAACTTTAGCATGTCTTGCCCCCCGGACCTCCTTGAATCCCTCTGTGGCTCAGTGTATGGAGGTGATTGGTCTCATGGTGTCCTGCATGGACATCATTCCTTTTGCCAGGTTCCGTCTCAGACCTTTACAACTGTGCATGCTTAGGCAGTGGAACGGCAATCATTCAGAACTGTCTCAACAGATTGCATTGGGAAACCAGTCGAGAGAAATGCTCTCTTGGTGGCTCTGTCTAGATCGTCTGTCCCGAGGGACATGCTTCTTAAGACCATCGTGGGAGATTGTGCCTTTCCGGTTGGGGAGCTGTTTGGGGTGCCAGGAAGTCACAGGGGTTGTGGACTCAGGAGGAGTCCTCCCTCCCGATCAATATTTTGGAACTATGGGTAATCTTCAAGGCCTTGAAGGCTTTTCCACTTCTGGGTTTCGTCCCAGTTTATCAGATTTCAATCGGACAATATAACCTCGGTGGCTTACATCAACCATCAGGGGGGATTGAGAAGTTCCTTGGCGATGAAGGAAGTATCTCAGATTCTGGAGTGGGAGGAGGCCCACAGCTGTTCGCTGTCAGCGATCCATGTTCTGGGTGTGGACAACTGGGAGGCGGATTTTCTCAGCAGGCAATCTAGTGGGGATGTCCTCATCTCCTCCTAGGAAGTTACCTTGTCGCAAAGACCTTCTGATACAAGGTCCGTTTGTTCATCAAAATCTAGATTATCTCAGGGTAAATGCTTTGAGATTAACTGCTTAGTCTTAGCCAAGAGAGGTTTCTCTGAGAGTGTCATTAATACTCTTATTTAAGCTCATAAACCAGTTACTCGGCCTATCTACCACAAGGTGTGTAGAACCTACTTATTCTGGTGTGAAGAGCGTGGTTTTTCCTGGCACAGAGTTAAGGTTGCCAGGATCTTATTTTTTCTCCAGGATGGGCTGGAGAAGGGCCTTTCTTCTAGTTCTCTGTCGAGACAGATTTCGGCCCTGTCGGTTTTATTGCGCAAGAGACTGGCTGAGCTTCCAGACGTGCAGTCCTTTGTTAAGGCTCTGATTAGGATCAGAACTGTGTTTTGATCTAGGGCTCCTCATTGGAGCCTAAATCTTGTTCTTCGGGTTTTGCAACAGGTTCCGTTTGAGCCTCTGCATTCCGTTGACATTAAATTGTTATCTTTGAAGGTTCTTTTTTATTGCCTCTGCGCACAGAGTTTCTGAGATCTCTGCTTTGCAATGTAAACCCCCTTATCTGATTTTTCATGCAGAAAAGGCAGTTTTATGTATTAAATTAGGTTTTCTTCCTAAGGTTGTGTAAGATCGTAACATCAATCAGGAGATTGTGGTTCCTTCCTTGTGTCCAAATCCTTCTTCATTGAAGAAACGCTTACTTCACAATTTGGATGTGGTTCGCGCCTTGAAGTTCTATCTTCAGGCCACTAAGTAGTTTAGACAATCTTCCTCCTTGTTTGTTGTGTATTCGGGGAAGCGTAAGGGACAGAAGGCTACTTCGACTTCCCTATCTTTTTGATTAAGGAGTGTCATCCGCTTAGCTTACGAGACAGCGGGACATCGTCCTGAGAGGATAACGGCTCATTCCACTAGAGCAGTTGCTTCCTCTTGGGCCTTTAAGAACGAGGCCTTTATGGATCAGATTTGTAAGGCAGCTACCTGGTCCTCCTTACATACTTTTTTAAAATTTTACAAGTTTTGATGTTTTTGCTTCAGCTGAAGCAGCTTTTGGGAGAAAAGTTTTGCAGGCAGGTCCGCCTCTTCCTTTTTGTTCCCTCCCGTTATTCATTCAGTGTTCTCTGGAGCTTGGGTATAGTTTTCGCAACAGTAAGGAATGAAGCCGTGGACTCTCCCTATATTACGAATGAAAACATAATTTATGCTTACCAGATAAATTCCTTTCCTTCCGGATAGGGAGAGTCCACGGCCCCCGCACGTTTTTTCTTGTCTATGGGCGTTCCCCTATTATTTATTTTATTCTTCCGGCATCATTCATACCCTAATGTTTCTCCTACTTTTCCTTGAATGACTGGGGTAATTAGGAAGTGGGAGTGATATTTAAGCCTTTGGCTGGGGTGTCTTTGCCTCCTCCTGGTGGCCAGGTGTTGTATTTTCCAACAGTAAGGAATAAAGCTGTGGACTCTCCCTATCCGGTAGGAAAGGAATTTATCTGGTAAGCATAAATTATGTTTTTGTTACATGGCTTTGCAGGCCACACCCTCCAGCTGTCTTACAGTAAATGTAATGCTAAACAATAGGGATGGGCGAATGTGTTTATATTCGAATTTGAATGTTAGAACAAATGTTATTGTAGAAATTCGATTTACATATTCTTAAAAATTCTATTATCAAATGTTATTTACAGTTTTCGAATGTCACTTTCGTATTTGAATGTCACTTTCGAATTAAAATGTGACTTTTGAATTTGAATGTCACTTTCAAATTCGAATGTGACATTCAAATTCGAATATTACATTTATAAAACATAGTTGTAGACTAGCAATACTATTTCGAATTAGAATGTGACATTCAAACCTGAATGTGACATTTGAATTCGAATATTACATTTATAAAACGGTATTAGACTAGAAATACTATTTCGAATTTGAATGTCACATTTGAATGTCACATTCAAATTCAAATATTACATTTATAAAACACAGTATTAGACTAGAAATACTATTTGGAATTTGAATGTGACATTTGAATTTGAATGTAGCATTCAAATTCGAATATTACATTTATTAAACACAGTTGTAGACTAGAAATACTATTTTGAATTCAAAGGTGACATTCAAATTCGAATGTAGCATTCAAATTTGAATATTACATTTAGAAATTGAATGAAAATAGCTAAACATTCTATTATTCGAACAAATATTTTCTAATTTTATTGAAAAATTCGAAAACGAAAATTTTAAAATAGAATGTTATATAAACATTCAAAATTCAAACGAACCAATGTATAAAAATTTGTTTTAAATGTCGAATTTTTAGAAACATTCGCCCATCCCTACTAAACAATAGAAGCAACTTTGTCAACTTTGTAATATTCTAAATAGGATTATTAGAATATCATTATTAATTCTTTCACTGAATTGCTACTGTAGCCATCTGTCTGTGTGCTTTTAATACTGGTTTAAATGAGTAAAATATCCTACTCTCTTTGTGGTTGATGCATACATGCTTCAAATGTGATTTCGGCTTCTAGCAAAGTTTTTTTCCCCCATTTGTAATGTTTACAGACAAAGACAAAATTAATATTGATAAAGGTTTTGTCTCCTCTCAGGTGTTAAAGATTAAGGTGTATTCTTATGCCCACTTTGTGGCATTCCTTATTATCAGAACCTACAAAGCTGTGCAAAAATGTATTAATTGTAAGAAAAACGTATTAGCAGCCATGCATAGAATGAGGAACCATTGTAGATGTTTACAACTCTAGTTGACTTGACTTAAAGGTACAGTCAACTCCACAATTGTTATTGTTTAAAAAGATAGAGAATCCCTTTATTAGATATATTGAATAGGGAAGTGAGCGCTATAAGCAAAAAGGCTAAGGTGGATGTGATAAAGGTTTACATTTTAATTTATAGCAATAAATTAAAATCAATTACAATACAATTTAATGTTAAAAAACTTCATGGATCCATGATATACATATAAACAGTAAAATATAATGAATACAATAGATAAATACAATGCAATTTGATATAATGAATACAATAGATAAATAAAATGCAATTTGATAGTCACAAAGAGGTAGTCACTGCATAGACCACACCGTGGTTATGCATAAAAATGTTACACTTTGTGGCAATTTACAGAAATGTTACACATAGATGTTTAACATACAGTGTGTAAATAGCTATTCATATCTATATAAAATGTTCCTAAAAGGTGACTTGGTGGTGACTTGGTGGTGTTGATTCCGTGTGTTTGTGTTGCAAATACAAATGTTCAAAATGTCCAATAAAAAGTTCCAATAAAAAATGTATATATACAGGGAGTGCAGAATTATTAGGCAAATGAGTATTTTGACCACATCATCCTCTTTATGCATGTTGTCTTACACCAAGCTGTATAGGCTCGAAAGCCTACTACCAATTAAGCATATTAGGTGATGTGCATCTCTGTAATGAGAAGGGGTGTGGTCTAATGACATCAACACCCTATATCAGGTGTGCATAATTATTAGGCAACTTCCTTTCCTTTGGCAAAATGGGTCAAAAGAAGGACTTGACAGGCTCAGAAAAGTAAAAAATAGTGAGATATCTTGCAGAGGGATGCAGCACTCTTAAAATTGCAAAGCTTCTGAAGCGTGATCATCGAACAATCAAGCGTTTCATTCAAAATAGTCAACAGGGTCGCAAGAAGCGTGTGGAAAAACCAAGGTGCAAAATAACTGCCCATGAACTGAGAAAAGTCAAGCGTGCAGCTGCCAAGATGCCACTTGCCACCAGTTTGGCCATATTTCAGAGCTGCAACATCACTGGAGTGCCCAAAAGCACAAGGTGTGCAATAGTCAGAGACATGGCCAAGGTAAGAAAGGCTGAAAGACGACCACCACTGAACAAGACACACAAGCTGAAACGTCAAGACTGGGCCAAGAAATATATCAAGACTGATTTTTCTAAGGTTTTATGGACTGATGAAATGAGAGTGAGTCTTGATGGGCCAGATGGATGGGCCCGTGGCTGGATTGGTAAAGGGCAGAGAGCTCCAGTCCGACTCAGACGCCAGCAAGGTGGAGGTGGAGTACTGGTTTGGGCTGGTATCATCAAAGATGAGCTTGTGGGACCTTTTCGGGTTGAGGATAGAGTCAAGCTCAACTCCCAGTCCTACTGCCAGTTTCTGGAAGACACCTTCTTCAAGCAGTGGTACAGGAAGAAGTCTGCATCCTTCAAGAAAAACATGATTTTCATGCAGGACAATGCTCCATCACACGCGTCCAAGTACTCCACAGCGTGGCTGGCAAGAAAGGGTATAAAAGAAGAAAATCTAATGACATGGCCTCCTTGTTCACCTGATCTGAACCCCATTGAGAACCTGTGGTCCATCATCAAATGTGAGATTTACAAGGAGGGAAAACAGTACACCTCTCTGAACAGTGTCTGGGAGGCTGTGGTTGCTGCTGCACGCAATGTTGATGGTGAACAGATCAAAACACTGACAGAATCCATGGATGGCAGGCTTTTGAGTGTCCTTGCAAAGAAAGGTGGCTATATTGGTCACTGATTTGTTTTTGTTTTGTTTTTGAATGTCAGAAATGTATATTTGTGAATGTTGAGATGTTATATTGGTTTCACTGGTAAAAATAAATAATTGAAATGGGTATATATTTGTTTTTTGTTAAGTTGCCTAATAATTATGCACAGTAATAGTCACCTGCACACACAGATATCCCCCTAAAATAGCTATAACTAAAAACAAACTAAAAACTACTTCCAAAACTATTCAGCTTTGATATTAATGAGTTTTTGGGTTCATTGAGAACATGGTTGTTGTTCAATAATACAATTAATCCTCAAAAATACAACTTGCCTAATAATTCTGCACTCCCTGTATATATATATGTGTGTAAAAAGAAAAAATTAAAAAATTCATTGGTGATTACAACAATCTCCTGATGTGTCTTCAAAAACAAAAAATTAAAAATAGTGAAAATAGTGCTGTAGACAAAGGCTTTATGTGGTGCTGTAGAAGAGAGTTTCTGCATATAAAATCTCCAAAAGGGTGAAAAAAGTTTGCAAAAAGCAAAATGATATTTCCAGATGAAATAGTGAGGTTCTTAATATAAAAAGAAAAATAATTATATAAAGTGTGTATATAGAGGTGATTAGACTGGAATCTTGTTTCCTAAAAAATAGCAAAAAATAACATCCTGAACCTGTAAAAAACAGAATTAACAATAGTGCAATAAAGTTTAAAACACCTTTTTAGAATATTAAAAATAGGCTCACCAGTAATATGTTGACGCGTTTCGGCCTTTCTCAAGACTATACAACTTTGTATTTACTGGAAGCTTATATAGGGTAAAAACTAGATTCAATTGTGTCTGTTTGGGCACCAAAGTTATTTGGAACGCCCCCTTCCTGTTTGTGCTGATGTCTTTTGGGTATTTATTAAAAGACGATTATTTGCCTATAAAATTAAAAGTATATAGTGATAAAGAACATTTGTGGGATTGATGGTCCCATGTATGGTCTAAGTTTTATGTTAGTCGATGTGGAACACCAATAGGCTTATCGATCCACTATTTGTTTCATTATTCTTTGTCCGTATTAGCGCGACGTCATTGCCGGTTTCGGACTTGTGACGTCATTTCCGATTTCGGTATAACCGGATGTTTACTCTAAGACGGACTTGTGACTGTGTATAGGATCCGTTGTATCTATAGATAGCTTGCTAGAACTATATTATACAGATGGATACAGGGTGTATATATATATATACTTATAAAATACTGAAATTGATGATCGAGCTTTATATCAGTTACATTAATGTAACATGTCCACTACCGGTTTATGTTATAACCGGATGTGTATAGAGGTGTCTTATTTTACAATGAGAGAGTGCTAAATATCAAAAGAGGAGATTACTAAAAGAGTATTTATATAGAGGGTATATTTAACCTCTCTGTCTACATGAAATGTTCATAATGGATGAACAAAAAGTTTGAAAAAATATATATATGTAGTTGATTAGGAGTAGAAATTTAATAGTAATCCCTTGATTGCCCATTCCCCAGTTTTGCACAGCCAACACAGTTATATCAATATACTTTTAACCTCTTTGATTACCTTGTTTCCAAGCATCTTTTGACAGCCTCCTGATCACATTATCTATTGACTTGCATTTTAGTTAATTACTGCTGTGTCATCCACAATCCACTGGAGAGAGCACAATGTTATCTATATGGCCCACATGGATTAGCAGTCTCTTGTTGTAAAAAGCTATTAAAAAAGCATGTGATAAGCGGCTGTCTGTAGTGGCTTATATAAAGGCAGACATTTACAGGTTTAAATGTTATAAATATATAAATTATAATATAAATTCCTTGGTTACTAAGAACCCCTATGGGGCAGTGGGCACTAGTACCCCAACACAAATTAAACTTCTGAAAGATATAAGAAATATCTGTATATACATTTTTTTATAATTAGGTGCTTATAAATTCCACGATATACATAAAAAGATAGGGTAGTACAAATGTGAATGAAGTGGGTGTCTCAAAGTTCCCGACAATACATGACATAGCTGCTCCCCTGCTAAGTTCCCAAATGGGTCTTGATGAAGATCTATAAATGACCTAAAGACAAAAAAGGTGCTTCATGTGTATATCATTTTCCCAACCAACTGTTTATAACCAGATACACAAGGTGCTTACATAGGGTTGCGTTCTGTAGACTCTCAGTGCTCCAGCTCACTGAACTCCAGCTGATGGTCTCACACAGCGATGACGGTATTCAATAGATTGCTACTTCCAAATGCGGTTTAGTTTAAAAACAAATTTTAATATAAAACCATAATGTGCACAACAAATGGCCTCTAGTGCCGAGAAACGTTTTGCAATATCAGGGTGTTTACATGAAACTACTGTAACCCCATTTGTTGTGCACAATATTGGTTTTATATTAAAATTTGTTTTTAAACTAAACCGCATATGGAAGTAGCAAACTATTGAATACCGTCATCGCTGTGTGAGACCAGCAACTGGAGCACTGAGAGTCTCCAGAACGCTCCTATCAGCACAACAGAGTGCTGAAACCCTATGTGAGTACCCTGTGTATCTGGTTATGAACAGTTGGTTGGCATACTGATATTATATTAATTTAATAACGTTGGCTGTGCAAAGATGAGGAATGCTTTAATATATATATATATATATATATATATATATATATATAAATAATGTATGATATATTATATATTACTCATGAAGACAGCATTATGAATAGTCTTTAGTTCAGTTGTTTAGTAGATGTATTTTCTACCTCTTCAGTGACCACAGTGTTGAATAATTTGTGTTTAAAAAAAAAACACTTTCACAGGTTTTGTCTAACTGTAAGATGTAGATTTGTGTCAGATTTGGACAGAATATTGCTTGTCTGTGTTGGTGGGTTGGGAATCGGACATCATAGATCTTGGTGTTGTAGCAACTCAAGAAGCAGGATTTGACATGCTAAATGCTCTTGGCACAGCAAATATTAACAACACATCCAATCAGGCATTTTACTGCAATTCAAAATTCCACCACGTTGTCATTGTTGAATAGAGCCTTCCAAATACAATTGTAGTATTTATTATATTCCGTTTTAAGAGTGGAAAGTAATCTAGTTTATTTCAAATGGCGTAGATGTGACTATTAACACCCATGTGTAATGCGCCGCTGCTTATTTGTTTTAGCGGTAACAAATGTTTGAATCAATATAGCAAGATTATCTGGCACATTAGCGCAAGGCAAAGGTTTACATTTTAAAACTGACTTATGTTCTTGTATACATAGCAATGGTATGTTTATTAAAGTGATCAAATAGTGTAAAAACATTCCAGAATACATTATCTTCTCTATGATGTGAAGTTTTATGTTCTGTAACGGAGTCAAATCTATAACTTACACTTTTATAAAAACAAACCACAGGTGGGCTGCTTTAATATGTGCATAGAATTAAACAAAGGGCTTCAAGAAGATTGTGCACTGAGTTTCTACTTATCTGTCATGAAACGTAAGATAAATTTAAGAAGAACATAATACTTCTGCTTGAACAGCACTTAAAACTGAACCATTGACAGTTTAAATATACCAAACAAGCTTCTGCTTTTATGTGTTATCTGAAAGGAAGACAACGTTCGGCAGAGAACAAAGTAACGTGGGAATATGTCTGAGTTATTTGATGATGTGTAGTTCTGTGTTTACACAAGCATACTGGTCCAAATAACGCCAGCCAAATTGTTATTTGTTAAGCCTCAATCATCCTAGCCAGCCACCCTCCTTCACAGCATTATCTTGTTTTTGATAATTTAGGTTTACACCCATTCTCCTTACATGTGTTGAGTTAGCCCAGCTGTTAAAGCTACAGCGCTACACAACATTCAGTGGTTTCCACCATGTACTACATTAGCAGTATGGATAAAGATTATGTAGCTCCTAGAAGAAAAAAAGAAAGGCAAGGATTTCTGCTTTACATAAAATTAGCTTATTAAAGGGGCATTCTAAAGCAAAACATGACATGCAGTTGCTCTTTAGATCATGTGATTTTTGCATTACTGACATGATATGCTTTAAGGACAGTTAAATACAGGAATTGCATAATCAATAAAGGCCTAGTAAAAAGATAATGCAATAGCACACGCTCTAAAATTGTAAAGAGCAATAGATTTTTTTTTTCCTGATACATGTGCCGGCCCCCAGTATAATGTGACAGCCATCAGCCAATCACAGACTCAAATACATGTACAGTACACTGTGAACTATTGCGCATGCTCAGTAGGAGGCTGGTGCATCAGAAAATGTGCATATAAAACACATGCACAGTTTGATAATAAGTACTTTGTAAAGTTGTTTAAAATAGTGTGTTTTGTCTGAATCATAAAAGAAAATGTTTTACTTTAGCGTTCCTTTAACTGCCTTGTTCTGCTCAGGTGCTGCAATACTGGTGTCACCAATGGGGGACTTTACCTATATTTTAAACTCATTGGGCCAGATTACGAGTGGAGCTTAAACGTTTGCGTGCAATAAATATTGGGTTTTCGTGTTCATTTGCATGCAGGTTAAATGGCTCTGGTATTTCAACTTAAATTGCTATCAAGCGCTCACATTTATTTTCATGTTAATGGTCGATGGGTCAGAGCTGTGGTTAACTGTTTTGCAAAAACAAAAAAGTGTCACAAATCACATAAAAAATACTTTACAAAGTACAGTTACATTCATAATAACACTGTCTGATAAAAAATTATTTACCAAAAATATTGCACACAAAACTTATATGGGCTCAAAGATATGAGGTCTCATGGGTTAAAAAAAGGCAAGCAATGGGCTTAAACATTGAGATACATACAGGGAGTGCAGAATTATTAGGCAAGTTGTATTTTTGAGGATTAATTTTATTATTGAACAACAACCATGTTCTCAATGAACCCAAAAAACTCATTAATATCAAAGCTGAATATTTTTGGAAGTAGTTTTTAGTTTGTTTTTAGTTTTAGCTATTTTAGGGAGATATCTGTGTGTGCAGGTGACTATTACTGTGCATAATTATTAGGCAACTTAACAAAAAACAAATATATACCCATTTCAATTATTTATTTTTACCAGTGAAACCAATATAACATCTCAACATTCACAAATATACATTTCTGACATTCAAAAACAAAACAAAAACAAATCAGTGATCAATATAGCCACCTTTCTTTGCAAGGACACTCAAAAGCCTGCCATCCATGGATTCTGTCAGTGTTTTGATCTGTTCACCATCAACATTGCGTGCAGCAGCAACCACAGCCTCCCAGACACTGTTCAGAGAGGTGTACTGTTTTCCCTCCTTGTAAATCTCACATTTGATGATGGACCACAGGTTCTCAATGGGGTTCAGATCAGGTGAACAAGGAGGCCATGTCATTAGATTTTCTTCTTTTATACCCTTTCTTGCCAGCCACGCTGTGGAGTACTTGGACGCGTGTGATGGAGCATTGTCCTGCATGAAAATCATGTTTTTCTTGAAGGATGCAGACTTCTTCCTGTACCACTGCTTGAAGAAGGTGTCTTCCAGAAACTGGCAGTAGGACTGGGAGTTGAGCTTGACTCCATCCTCAACCCGAAAAGGCCCCACAAGCTCATCTTTGATGATACCAGCCCAAACCAGTACTCCACCTCCACCTTGCTGGCGTCTGAGTCAGACTGGAGCTCTCTGCCCTTTACCAATCCAGCCACGGGCCCATCCATCTGGCCCATCAAGACTCACTCTCATTTCATCAGTCCATAAAACCTTAGAAAAATCAGTCTTGAGATATTTCTTGGCCCAGTCTTGACGTTTCAGCTTGTGTGTCTTGTTCAGTGGTGGTCGTCTTTCAGCCTTTCTTACCTTGGCCATGTCTCTGAGTATTGCACACCTTGTGCTTTTGGGCACTCCAGTGATGTTGCAGCTCTGAAATATGGCCAAACTGGTGGCAAGTGGCATCTTGGCAGCTGCACGCTTGACTTTTCTCAGTTCATGGGCAGTTATTTTGCGCCTTGGTTTTTCCACACGCTTCTTGCGACCCTGTTGACTATTTTGAATGAAACGCTTGATTGTTTGATGATCACGCTTCAGAAGCTTTGCAATTTTAAGAGTGCTGCATCCCTCTGCAAGATATCTCACTATTTTTTACTTTTCTGAGCCTGTCAAGTCCTTCTTTTGACCCATTTTGCCAAAGGAAAGGAAGTTGCCTAATAATTATGCACACCTGATATAGGGTGTTGATGTCATTAGACCACACCCCTTCTCATTACAGAGATGCACATCACCTAATATGCTTAATTGGTAGTAGGCTTTCGAGCCTATACAGCTTGGAGTAAGACAACATGCATAAAGAGGATGATGTGGTCAAAATACTCATTTGCCTAATAATTCTGCACTCCCTGTACATATACATCTCTAAAGGTAGATATGTATGTATTTATATACCGTATCTCTATATATGTGTAAAGATGTATTTATATGTGTATAAATGTATTTACAGACCTATATACACATATCAACACCTACATACATATTTATACATACATAGACATATAGAAGTGCATTGAAGCCCTCCTTTGCAGTTAGTAGATGAGAACATGATACAACATATTTATTCAGTATTCATATTTAATTAAAGGTTTTAACTATGTATTTACTGTAAATATTTCACAATTCAATGTTCTGCACATAGCAAAATGTGTTCTTTGTATTTGTATTTCTAAATAGATATTCATATATATATATATATATATATATATATATATATATATATATATATATATATATATATATATATATATATATATATATATAATCAGTATAGCTATAGATATATATATTGTACAAAAAACCCATCCGATATATGTAGAAATATTTATTTAAGAAACAGAATATATTGTTCTATGTGATGAACATTGGAATGTGAAATATTCATATTTTCATGTCGGGTTAGCGCACATGAGAATATGCAATTGGGTTGCGCACAAGTTGGGCGTTTTCCTTTTTTTTTGGTACATTGAATTCTATGGGGGAATAGGATAGCAAAAACAGTTTAATTTTAACTCATAATACGAGAGCAACCCAGCACGCACAAAAAGTTTAATTCTAGCACAATTAGCACTTTAGGAAAGTGCTAAATAGCGTGCCACGTGTAAACTGGCCCATTAATTTGTATTTGTTTTGTATTAAAATGTTCATTTAAACCTTTGATAAAACAGGAAGATTTTTAAGTTAAACACAATTTACATGTAGTATAAAAAGTGTATCCAGTTTTTTTTTTTTTTTTCCACATTATGGTGCGGGTCCACAAGATCATCGCATGTGGGATCACATGCTCTAACTTCCAGGAGCAGACAAACATCTCTAAATTCTACTTTTTCATATGCTCTAGAACTTTCAAGTGCTCTGATCTCATTTATAGAGGTTTATAGAGGTTCTCTAAGCCTGGGTTCTTCAAATTACTGGGTCTCAACACCATGTTTACTGGGTTGTGAGCAGGGCCACCATCAGGGGGTGAAAGCATAGTTGCAAACAGTCCTGAATCTCCCAGGGCAATACCAGGATTTAGCTTTTTGTCCCTGGTCTTTATTGTCAGGGTGACTCAGCTGTGTTGTGGCTTTGGAAAGTAACTGGAGCTTTTTAAGCAGCATGCCTCTACCCACCCCTGTGTCGGACTGCTTATAACAGTAGCTAAGTATGAACAGCAGATTGGAGACGGATGGAGGTGCTTTGTGCTGTTAAACCTGGGACATAAAAATTTTACCCTTTTTGTGGTAGAATAACACTTGCAGCAGTGCCTCACACACCAAAGACTTCATGTCTGCAAGGTTCTCGTCAAGTTCCCCATATTCCCATGTTTTCTATCAGGCAACCTGGGCATCAGGTAGGCAGTTTTAGGGAAACACTGGTACCATATTCTGGTTTGATAATAGGTAATTATCTGTATACAGGAGCAGACATGTCGTAGCAATAAGCATTAGCCATAACCCACTCTGTAGACTGACTGGCAACTTTCTTCATAGAGGTTTTAGTGGTATTTTTGACAGGTTCAGAGGGGGAATTCCACCTGCCGTAATATATCCCTATAGTCTTGCAAAAAATAACTGAGGGTTGACTGACAAATTTATCTGGGGGACACTGTAAGGGATATTGGGCAAGCATAGATAAAGCATTGCCCTCTGACATAGATATAGCATTGACTCTGACCCAGTAGTCAACTATCCCCTGTAATAAGGCACTAAATAGATGTGCTAAACTCCTGGCCTTTTTAGTCTGGTCATTAATGAACCAAGCAATTCTGTTATTGCAGAAGATACCGCTATTGTCAGGAGCCAAAATTCAGTCAAGGGCTTTAATTTCGGAGTTACAATGCTTTGCACTACTGACTTGTCTGTGCATTCTGTCTGGGGAACCTCAATGAAACAAGTCCAATGGTGACAGTGCCAGTGTTATTGCCATGAAAGCAATGGGTTCAATAACCTGCAAGCACCTAAATATATTATTGACACATTTAGTAATATTTTGTGAACAGAGTTAATAACAAATGTTGTTTGATGTTAATAAACTTAGTGTTGTGAATGCTATATATACAGCTGAATCAGATCATACAGGTAGTTTTTCTGTATTTTTACAAGCAGTCACATAGCTGTAACTACATTTTAGTCACTAAGTTGGCCAAAAATTAGGGGGACCCAATCAATGGCTTATTATGGGCCCCAAACTTTCTAGTGTCTTCCCTTTGTGTGTGTGTGTGTGTATGTTATTACCTTTTACAACATTATCATGTTTGACTATAATCAGGAATAAAATACTCACGCAAATATTGCAACTATCTTGTATAATATTTTAGAAAATGTCCGCCCAATCATTACAATAGGGTTGCAAAGGTACTGTATGTGGTATCATTGCACAGGGTCTTAAGGGGAAAAGTTTGACAGTGCTCTAAATTATCTTAGACTTCTCATAGTGCCTCCTTGACAGAGGGGATGGAAGGAGTTTAGCCAGGAAGTGAAAATCTTCTCCCAGTAGGAATTATCACAGTCCCCCCAGGTGAGATGCATATTTACAGTATCTGCCTATTCCCTGGTCTTCATTGTGCTGCTCCTTTAGATTGTTCTTTCACGTCCTTGAATGGGCTTTTTACTACATGCAGTATTCTATACTTTCTTGGAAAGTGTTATTTCTTCTGCTAGAAGAGTTTCTGAGTTATCTGCTCTTTCTTGTGAACCTCCTTATCTGATTTTTCATCAGGATAAGGCTGTTTTATGGACGCAATTTAATTTTTTTACCTAAAGTTGTTTCCTGAGACAACAATAGTGATAGATTTTTGTTTCTGCTATGTGTCCTAATCATAAGAATGTTTCTGAGAGATTTTTGCATTATTTGTATGTTGTTAGGGCATTGAAATATTACATTGATGCTACTAAAGATTTTGTTCCAGTTTATTCTTTTTTCTGGTCCTAGGAAGGGTCAGAAGAGAAGGCTGCTGCTGTTTCTTTGGCCTCTTGGTTAAAACTTTTGAGGCCTGTAGAGTGTGAGATGTAACTCGTTTTGCAATTTCTCTGAGCATTGAGGGGAAGATTGGCAACTGTCTTGAATGTTTTCCCACTTGTAAATAATCTATATTACTGTAGAATGATTGACTTTAAATTAGTGTTGTGTGGCGACTCCACCTCCAGGAGGCTCTAGGCACGGACCGGTAGCTCTGCTTGTTAAGGGTCGTACCTTGACTTTTACTGTTTGGTTGACTAGTTTGCCAGTTGTTCTGTTCACATTTGGGCCTTAGCTTGGTATCAGTTGCTTCCTATGGAGCATGTTTGTTCTTGTGTGTTTTTTTATGAAGCTTTGTTTGTGCTTCTGTTTTTTTGTCTGCATCTTTTAGAAGACTGTGTTAGTTTTGGGCTCTATGTCTTTCTGGGGGGGTGGGGGGGGGGTTGATTCTCCTTCTTGTGGCTGAGAGTCCTTTCGGAGAGACCTATACGGAAATGGCATAGCGCCTTCCTTTGGGGTCTTTGGCTTGGACCTTCAGGTTGAGATCTCAGTTAAGTGATTGAGCAGTTTTTTTACTGTAATTCCTTTTTTCTTCTCACAAAGTTCTTCTTTTCTCAGTGAGATATTAATGAGTTAAGAGTTATCGGGAGATTGTACCTTATAATCAGGACTGCCTTTCTTTCCCACCCGCATATTTGTGAACTCCACAGTTTGGGTATTGGTTTCTCATAGGTTATAAATGTTCTTGTGGACTCTGCCAATAGTTGGAAAACTAAAATTCTTCTTACTTGATAATTTAATTTCCTTCTTGGCAGTGAGAGTCCACAATTCCACCCAGACATGTTTATGTAGCGGTGGCAGTCATTTGCACCTCTGTACCCCTTGTATCTCTCTTCACTTTTCCTTGACTGAAAAACTGGAGGGTAGGGGAAGTAGGAGGGATATTTATAGTCTTGTTTGGGCTGTGTCTACCTCCTCCTGGTGGCCAGGAATAGTATTTTCCCATAGGTTATGAATGTTCTTGTGGACTCTCACTGCCAAGAAGAAATACAATTATCAGTTAAGAATATTTTTTTGTTATGAGATATTAACATTTGCAACCACCTCCCTTTAATAATAATAATCAAATATTGTGCTATTTAGCAACTACAATGCTCCTAAATGTTGATGAAAGAATATTTAAAACATTAAAGGGAAATGAAACCAAAAAACTTTCTTTGATGCTTTAGACAGAACATACAATTTTAAACATCTTTCCAATTGACTTCTATTATTTCATTTTCTTCCTTCTCTTGTTATCCTTTGCTGAAAGGTTTATCTAAGAAAGCTCAGGCGTAGCACAGAACCTACGTTCTAGCTTCTGATTGGTGTCTGCATATATAAACTGAATGTCATTGGCTCACCCTTGTGTTTCGTTGCTCTCCTTTAGTTGGCTGGCATTTTAAGATTCCAAGTCAATCATTAACAATACTGACATAGGTGCTATAGAGGAAATATAACAAACCTTGGTGGCCACTGTTGATTCCTGGTTTAATACTCTATGTGCAATAAAGCAAACCTTTAAAACATAATTTTTTTGTGGGATTAATGTTTGTTAGTTTGTGAAAGTGCATACATGTATGAGTCCCTGTCTCACTCTTTTGCTGTACTTGGAAGTTCCAATATGTGAAGTGATGGAAGATACAGCAGGCAGTACTTAATTTCTCCTCCTTTTTCTTAGAGCGACCAGACAGTGATCTTTCATCTGATATAAGGAAGAGCAGTCACTAGCATAGATTGTTCCTCCCTTGCTAATTGCAATTGTTTCAAAGAAAGATTTTCTGGCCTGAATTACTAAATGTCTGAAAATATATCTAACAGATGGGTTCCGTCAGTATAAAGCAGTAATGCTCCATTGTAATTGGCCGTGTCAGACTTTAGATCCTATAAAGGAATAAAGACGACAGCTCCCTGTTCATTTTCTTCCACACCCTCTACGTTAGCTCCAGTTTTTCAGCTTTTTTTCAAACTAACCTCAGCAACAGCTGTGACTATAGTATATTGTTTTAAGTATATGCTGTTCAATTGTTTCAAGATTTGTTTCTTGTGCATTTCTATGTATTAAAACTGAGATTTGTGGCTCTACTATGTTGCTTGATTTATGCTCCTTTGCATTGTGAGTAACACGGTGTGCTTGGGCCATATATGTGCCAGTAGAATGTGTTTCCATGGAATAAAGCACTTTATATTAGGATTCAAGGACACAAACCTACTAAAAAACTACTTTCCAACCCATCAGCATTTCAATGCAAGCTCAAGTAATTTTTTTATTCCTTTACTAAACCATTCCAATCCATTAAAATAATTCCCATTCAAATTTGCAAAACTCTCACATTATATATAGCGCATAACAGGAATGTCTAGTTACACATACAGAGAGCCATAGTAAAGGAAAAAGGATGGCTAATTGATTTAGTTTTCATAAGTACTGCCTTATCTGTTGCATGTTACAGGGAATTAAAACCCAAATGTGTCTTTCATTAGTCAGAACCAGCATACAATTTTATACAACTTTCCAATTTGCTTCTATTATCAAATTTTCAGCAGTTTTGCATCAATGTTATATATTGAGCACTATATGGCAGCACTATTTTTTGTCATGTAGTGCTTCAGGCATGTGCACACTACCTACCTAGGTATCTCTACAACAAACATGAGAACAAAGTAAAATTAAAAATAGACGTAAATTGGAAACTTTTTTAAATTGTATTCTCTGTCTGAATAATGAAAGAAAATGTGGGGTTTCATGTCCCTTTAACTTCAATTCATGGTATGTGCAAGTAACAGTATCAAATCATTATGTGTAACTATTATTAAAGGGATAGGAAACAGTTTTTTCTTTCATGATTCAGACAGAGCGTGCAGTTTTAAACAACTTTCTAATTTACTTCTATTATGAAATTTTCTTTATTCTGTTGGTATCTTTTGTTGAAAAAATCTCAAGAGCGTACACTTGCCTGGAGCACTATATGTAGCAGTTTTGGAAGAAGAGGAAAACGTAACAATCTGCCGATTATTAGCTTCTTCCAATAGCATCCACAATTTATAATCACATTTTACAACACTCCGTACACTGTGGAGTTATTTTCCCAATTTGCTGTTTTTATGAGTTTGGAGCCAAGAAGTGGATGTCTAGGCCTACAGTTGCGGCTCTCTTAAAGGCTACAACTCCCCCACCCCAGTTTCCTGATTACTTGACCACTATAGGATTACAGAACGTAAGAACACAGGATTTGTTTCTATTAAAAAGAACCAAAAACATAGCTCACCAGCTTCTAATCCCAGAGAAGGAAAAGATGGCACAAGCTTTAAAAGGCAAAGAGCTAAAGCAGCTCATAGAGGATCATCTTATAAAGCTAGAGACGTAACTCCTGAGCACATGTGAACAATGGTATACAAACCTCTCGCTGGAACAAATTAATGCAGAGACTTAGGCTGCAACTCTTAGCTGAAATTCAGCCAATACCCCACCAACCTACACTTCTCAATTAGCCAGATATGTGATAAGCCGCCGACCATAGCGACACCTACTGAACACTGAAAATAAAGGCCTGGACAAGATGGCTGAACCTTCTATCATGGAACCAGCACCGTTATGTAGCTGACACAGTCTCGTCCTCAAGGTGTCGTGGACAGGCAATATCAATACCACAGAGATCTAACAAGAAAATGCAGAATAAATATCTTGTATCCTTAGCTGCCTCTTTTCAGGCTAGGGGAAATCCTAAGCAAACGGCAGAGAGTAAGACTGTAGGACACCCAGAGTTTTAACAAGTTACCATGTCCCTTTCCAATTAAAGATGATTATGGATTAGCGCTAAGTAAATCCCCCTCCGAATTTTCGATCACTCATGGGGCTCCATTTATTAAGCAGCGGATGCTGCTTCGGAACCCCATCGTTTCAGGTCCTCCTGAAATGGAAGTTAAGAAGCAGCGTTAGTTCGCTGGTCCTTAATTTGTCGAACTGTAATTAACCTGATCCGATACGATTGGGATGATTGACGGCCCCTGCTAGCGGCCGATTGGCCGCCAGTGAGCAGGGGGTGGCATTGCACAAGCATTTCACCATAAATGCTTGTGCAATGTTAAATGCTGACAGTTGTTAAATCTACCCCATGGCCTCCAAGCATTTGTTTTTGACTGCATGAACTGGAGTGGGTCCAACAATAATGTTCATGTAACGTTTCCCCCTTTAGTTTTTTTCCAAATTATAATTGCCTAATAACAGCAGACTCACTGCTACTCTCCTTTTTTGTTTTTATCTATCAACCTTTGATTATTGTACTCCAGGGTTACTGTTTGCAACCATATATATTATCTTGCACATCCTTTATAGTTATGATATGCAGAACATTTTTGAGATACTGGTTAATTCACTAGGGACCTAACTCTTTTTTTAAATATGCTACACTAAAGTTGGAGTGGCATAGGTACATAGGTAGCGTTCTTTTTTCCCCACTCTGCCTTGTGATCTATGCCAGGGATCGCTGGTATTGGCGGCTAGTTTGTTAACTTTTCATGTGTTGCCATGTGTCTACTATACAATAGCATTAGTGTTCCTTATTCAGTACTATTTTCCTTTTCTAACCTAAAGCCAAAGGTTATTAATATGTTAACAACCTGAAAGAAATCACACTACCTGGGTTGGATATATGATGGCATATTTGCTCTTTGTTTTTGTTTACCTAATAATGTTTCAGGTTTTACATGCTATTTTCCCATTCAGTTCAATACAGTGCTTCTTTATCATAACAAGGCTTTCTCAACACATACTGGATTTATAGTTAACCCTCTGGTGGCCTTTTCATTTTCATTTTGTGTTAACCTTTAGTTTTCTAGGTCTCTCATTTTTACTAATCTACAACATATTTTTTCAAGACTATAAAGGGACCTATATTGTTTCTACTAAATTAAACATCTTTGATATTTTGAATTCCAAGTTTTTCTGGAGGTTCAAGAAAAGTCTCACATGTTGTTGAATTGAGGAGAAAAATGGGTACTATGTTAAGTTTATTATAAAATATTTCATACATATAATGTGTAATTCTAACGCAGTAAGGTTTTAGCATTCTATTGTATTTTGTTTAATAAATGAATAAAAGAAAACCAATTTGGATGCATATTTTAGTAAAAGTATATTTTTAACACACCTTTGCATTTGGTTGGACATGTTTAGTGAGTTAGATAATAATGGTCATGTGGGGGGGGGGGAATGAAAATATTTTACATTTTTCTTTGGGAGGTTAAATTCTAATTTCCATGAAGTATTTTTTTTTTAACTTAATTTGCCTTGTCTTTCTTTTAACTGTATTTACTTGCCCAGTTCTGGCCCTGTTTGCTTTGCTTGATTTTCACATAAAGAAAATGGAAAATGGTATTTAGAAAGAAATACAACCCCACATTGTGTCATTCGACATTTTTACAATTTTTTTCAGTGCCAATTTAATTGGTGTAATTTTGAGATATAATAATATCTGAACAGTAAATTAAAGCCTATAGGGAACACATTTTCTTTGCTTATCTGCTTCAACAATATTTTGCATTTCATTTGGTAAAATGATGTCAGATCTTTTTCTTCAGAAATACAATAATTGCTTTTTTTAAACACTGTGTCCCACGGTTTCAAAATTCAGCCACTCCTGGAATCATTTTAATTCCAACTACTACAAAATGGTTTGTAATTTCTCCTATTTTTTGTTTTTTCTTTCCTAGCATTAGGCAGCATCAAGAGCGGCGAGCGATACTCAGTCCCATTCTAACAGATTTCACAGTAAGGGTAACTGCAGCTCCAGCTATAATCTTCACCAAAATGGTTTCTCCTGAGAACATGCACACTGAGGTGGGTAATAGAGCCCGTAACATTCTGATAACAACGTTTCATACTCTTCCCAGAAAGGGAAATTGTATGTGTAATCTGTAGTAATCATTGTACTCTGCTGCTTAAATTATTACTGGCTTCCCTACGCTGCATACTTTAGTAGTGTATTAAAGGGACAGTCAAGTCCAAAAAAAACTTTTATGATTCAAATAGTGTAAAACGAAAAGAAAAAGTGTTCCGCTAAAACGGACACTCGCAGCCTATCCTAGGAAACCCTTCCACAAGGACAACTAAAATAGATAATAAATGAAAATAAAAAGGAAAGGCGCTAAAAGCGGAGTGTGAGAAAACAGTGAAGATTCAAAGTGATAAAATGTGCCTATCAAATGGTGCGTGTGTCTTTAAATACTGTTGTGTTTCAAGATCATATAAAAAATACCGGTATATAGCCAATGTAGATTCCTTTTATGTGTATTGGTGAAAGAGTGCTCTAAATAAATAAATCGATATAGCAATGTAAGTATCAATGTTGGAGAAATTAGAAAATTGCTGAAATATAAAAAGTATCAGTACTTCACTTTTATAGCGTATATCCGAGGTTCACATGCAGGGTAGGCAATAAAACCATATACTGATATAAACAGTAACAATCCCAAATACACATGCAAGATAAGTAGTATGTGCAATCTAAATGAAATAGCTGTTTAGTTGCATAAATCTCAATATTTATAATACCCAGCAACTGCTTCAAAAGGATAAAAAATATATAAAAAAGGGGAAGAGATAATGGCTCGAAGTTAATGAGTTAATGTGTATATTCTGAATGGAATTTAAGTTGTTATTTAATCTTGATATTAATAATACCAAGAGCACTATATAGGCAATAGCAGAGCCACAAAATGGATAAAGGATAATATCATATAGAGATGTACGAACAGGCAATAAGTGTGATGCTAAAAAGTTATTATTTATTAAAGGATACAAAACTTCTGCTTGATTCAGCACAAATTCATAGAGCAAATATGGTAATCTTAGGGTAGAATAATAATACTAATACCATATATTGGAACATGAATATCATATGTTAAACTAAAATAATATGCTTGCATATAGATTCTCACATGTAGACCAGATTACATAAAAACATGGGATTTATACATGCATTTGCACAAATTAAAAGTCCAATGTTAGGCCATAAATGGGGCGTCTCCCATAAATGTCAGAAAAATTATAAATATATATATAAAAGCCACCTTAAAATATATTATTAAAACATGTGTACCAAGTACACTATATAAAAAGGGGGAGGAAAGCAGGGAATTCTTCTTATAATAGTTCCAAATTAAATAGTCAAAGTGTTCATATTAGCATGTAGAAGCTGTATGCTTATGGGAACTCCTTAGTGTGTGATAACCTTCACTTAGGAAAGCTCTTGGAAATGTGATAATGGTGATATTCCTGATATTGAAAGTCCCAACATGTACCCTCTTACTATGCAAGACAGGGATTATTGTAGTCGGTGATTGCTTGAAAATTTCTTAAAGTCACAAACATTTGTGTAAAACCGATACTCACGGTTTCTTGATGGAGGAAATTTAACTCTGGTCCCTCAGAGTGTGTTTAGAAAGTATTCAGAGAACCTGCACTTAGTGCGTTTGCATGCAGATGAATCCTGAGTGTCTAGAAAGTCTTGAACTGCCCTGTGAGCTAAACAGGTAATTCACCCTTAGATAGGGCTTTTTCAAGATACAATGCCCGCTGTTGTGATCGGTTCAGATATACCTGTAGTTGTTTACTGATTGGTCCGTTTCCGAGGGGATGTGGTGAAGGTGGAATCTCATTCATCATATTCTCCTTAGGGAGGTATTCTTAGTTACGGGACTCCTGGGTATGTGACCTTTCTTAATAGGTAACAATATATATATTGGGAATACTGTATATATACATGGGAATTTTATCTTGAAAAAGCCCTATCTACGGGTGAAACATGTTGAAGCGAACCAGCCTGTTGTTTCATCTTTATATCCAATCTGGCATAGTTTGTCAGCATTGAGAAGTTTGGCCAAACTTGTTTGTATTTGTCGTCATTTGGGGACTCATACTTGTTTCGCTCACTGGGCAGTTCCAGACACGCCGGATTCACCTGCGTGCAAACGCACTAAGTGCAGGTTCTCTGTAAGCAAACCAGCCTGTTGTTTCATCTTTATATGCAATCTGACATAGTTTGTCAGCATTAGAAGTTTGGCCAAACTTGTTTGTATTTATTGTCATTTGGAGACTCATAACCTGTTTAGCTCGCAGGGCGGTTCCAGACAGTCTGGATTTACCTGCAGGTGCAGGTTCTCTGAACACTTTCTAAACATGCTCTGAGGAACCAGAGTTGAATTTCCTCTATCAAGTAACCGTGAGCCGTTGCTAGCACTCTCCCACCTTGAGGGAGATCTGGGGGCTCCCACCGGCTCCTACCCCGGCGATCGGGCCTGCATAGTGACAGGCATCGCCGGGGCTTCACGTTTTGCGTGGTCGACGTGATGACGTCACCGCGCAACTTTATTAAAAAAATAAAATACAAAGTATAGGGAAAGGGGGCCTTTTCTCATGCATCTAAGCAGCTACAGACCCCCAAGACCCATCGTTGGAAATGTAATCGCCTAAACTTTCCAACGATGTAAGTCTTGTGGATCTGAAAATAAATATACAAAAGTTAAAAAAAAAAAATTTAAAAAAAAAACTTCAATCACCTTAGCACCCAGGTGGGAAAGTACTTAGCACTCAAAGGGTTAAGAAATTTTCAAGCAATCACCGACTACAATAATCCCTGTCTTGCATAGTAAGAGGGTACATGTTGGGACTTTCAATATCAGGAATATCACCATTATCACATTTCCAAGAGCTTTCCTAAGTGAAGGTTATTACACACTAAGGAGTTCCCATAAGCATACAGCTTCTACATGCTAATATGAATACTTTGACTATTTAATTTGGAACTGTTATAAGAAGAATTCCCTGCTTTCCTCCCCCTTTTTATATAGTGTACTTGGTACACATGTTTTTAATAATATATTTTAAGGTGGCTTTTATATATATATATATTTATATTTTTTCCGACATTTATGGGAGACGTCCCATTTATGGCCTAACATTGGACTTTTAATTTGTGCAAATGCATGTATAAATCCCATGTTTTTATGTAATCTGGTCTACATGTGAGAATCTATATGCAAGCATATTATTTTAGTTTAACATATGATATTCATGTTCCAATATATGGTATTAGTATTATTATTCTACCCTAAGATTACCATATTTGCTCTATGAATTCGTGCTGAATCAAGCAGAAGTTTTGTATCCTTTAATAAATAATAACTTTTTAGCATCACACTTATTGCCTGTTCGTACATCTCTATATGATATTATCCTTTAATTTTGTGGCTCTGCTATTGCCTATATAGTGCTCTTGGTATTATTAATATCAAGATTAACTCAACTTAAATTCCATTCAGAATATATACATTATTCAAATAGGGCATGTAATTTTAAAAAACTTTCCAGTTTACTTTTATCACCAATTTTGCTTTGTTCTCTTGGTATTCTTAGTTGAAAGCTAAACCTAGGTGGTTTATATGCTAATTTTGTAGACCTTGAAGGCCGCCTCTACATTTGACAGTTTTTCACCACTAGAGGGCATTAGTTCATGTGTTTCATATAGATAACATTGAGCTCATGCACGTGAATTTACCGAGGAGTGAGCACTGATTGGCTAAAATGCAAGTCTGTCAAAAGAGCTGAAATAAGGGGGCAGTGTGCAGAGGTTTAGATACAAGGTAATTACAGAGGTAAAACATCTATAATTATAACTGTTGGTTATGCAAAACTGGGGAATGGGTAATTAAGGGATTATCTATCTTTTAAAACAACAAAAATTCTGGTGTTGACTGTCTCTTTAAACACATCATCACCTCTTTTTGCGCATGTTTTTCCCATCACCCGAAGTCTATTTGCAATGTGGCCCCTTGTGACATTTCCTTATAATGGCCTGTATATCATTACATTGCATTAAAGTGTTGTTAAAGGGACATACAACCCAACATTTCTTTCATGATTCAGATAGAACATACGACAACTTTCCAATTTACTTCCGTTATTATATTTTCTTTGTTTTCTTGTTATGCTTTATTGAAAAGCAGGAAGGTTAGTTCAGGAGTGTGCATGTATCTGCAGCACTGGATGGCAGCAGTTTTACAACAATGTTATACATTAGTAAGAGCACTAGATGGCAGCAGTTTTACAACAATGTTATACATTAGTAAGAGCACTAGATGGCAGCAGTTTTACAACAATGTTATACATTAGTAAGAGCACTAGATGGCAGCGCTACTTCCTGTCATGTAGAGCTCCAGACATGTGCACTCTACCTATCTAGATATCTCTTCAACAAAGAAGCAATTTTTATAATAGAAGTAAATTGGAAACTTTTTAAAAATTGTATTCTCTATCTGAATCCTAATAGAAAAATTGTCCCTTTAAGGATAGCATTAATATCCTTTGTTTGTCATGTATAGAGGTTTATATTCTTTATAAATCATCACTGTGATTGGGCATTTTTTATTAAAATATTTTATCAGTTGTGCATAAACTATGTTTTCTTTTATTCTCAACGTAATATATATACGTAATATATATATATGACCTTTTCCATTAAAAAAATATATAAATTTAATTTGTTTGTTTGCTTCTGTTTCATATGCATGATTATCCTTCTACTTATGTTAGTGATTGCATAGATCAGTGCAGGAGCCCATTTGTATATGGCTTTCAAAAAATGAGAAAGGGAAACACAGTGGATAGGGTTTTAAAGGAGTATATCCCTGAACTGCTCTGGGTTTGTAATGAAATGCTTTTAAATTATTTGTATGCAAAATATTTGCAATGCTTAATAATTTATATATTATATGCATCTAAATGGACTTAATTGTCATTTTAAATAGAGAGTGTTGTTGCTACAATATTAAGTACTGCACTTTGTGGCTCAATCTTAATAAAGTATATATGTAGTAATTTTCTTTGCTGTGAATGTGGGTACTTTCTGGTCTGGGGAACCTACTTATTATTTAATAAGATTATAGCACATTCTGCCAAAATTAGGGGTATGTTCAATGTGTTTGTATATAAGTAGTGTTTAAAGTCAAGCCACCAATCCCCCCCCCCCCGATCCTTTTACAGCCAGGATAGCAATATATAGCAGTGAAGACAAAATGAGGATGAACTTAAAAGGAATGAAAACTCTAAGCTTTTCTATTATAAATATAAAAAAATCATTATTCAAGCATGTTACATATATTTTTGCATGATAAACATATTAGGTTAAACCTGTTTAGATTAATTTTAAAGCTGACAGGAAGTGGCACTGGGCCTGATTGCTCATTGGCTGAGTAGCAGGTCTTTTAAGAGGAGAAAAAAAGAAGCATTGCCAAAGCACTTTTAAATGACCAATTCTCAAAATATGCTGCAGGGGCCAAGTGCCTACATGAGTTGTCCCACACATAAAACATACATTTTCTACTAATAATAACAACAAAAACATCTGCTAACTCCAGCAGTGAATCAGATACAGATTATTAGCATGATTTGGGACATGCATATAAATTTGTAACTGTCCCATAACTGCACAAAAACTCCCTTTGAAATGCCTATTAGTTACTATTCATTTCATAAAGCAGTGGGCATTGCCTAGTCGCTCATATTATAATGCAGCAATTATTTTAAAACCATTGGTATATTTCCCATAACACATAAACAAACACTGGTATATTTCCCATAACACATAAATAATCGCTGGTGTATTTCCCATAACACATAAAAAACACTGTAATAACATAATGAATGTAAGAACTTACCTGATAAATTCATTTCTTTCATATTGGCAAGAGTCCATGAGCTAGTGACATATGGGATATACAATCCAACCAGGAGGAGCAAAGTTTTCCAAACCTCAAAATGCCTATAAATACACCCCTCACCACACCCACAATTCAGTTTAACAAATAGCCAAGTAGTAGGGTGATAAAGAAAGGAGTAAAAAGCATCAACAAAGGAATTTTGAAATAATTGTGCTTTATACAAAAAAAATCATAACCACCATAAAAAGGGTGGGTCTCATGGACTCTTGCCAATATGAAAGAAATTAATTTATCAGGTAAGTTCTTACATAAATTATGTTTTCTTTTATGTAATTGGCAAGAGTCCATGAGCTAGTGACGTTTGGGATAGCAATACCCAAGTTGTGGAACTCCACAGAAGTGTCACTAGAGAGGGATGGATAAAATAATAACAGCCATTTTCCGCTGAAAATAATTAATCCACAACCCAAATTATAAGTTTATTTTCATAATGAAAAGAAAAAACTTAAACATAAGCAGAGGAATCAAACTGAAACAGCTGCCTGAAAAACTTTTCTACCAAAAACTGCTTCCGAAGAAGCAAATACATCAAAATGGTAGAATTTAGTAAATGTATGCAAAGAAGACCAAGTTGCTGCTTTGCCAATCTGATCAACTGAAGCTTCATTCTTAAAAGCCCACGAAGTGGAGACTGATCTAGTAGAATGAGCTGTAATTCTCTGAGGCGGGGCCTGACCCGACTCCAAATAAACCTGATGAATCAAAAGCTTTAACCAAGAAGCCAAGGAAATGGCAGAAGCCTTCTGACCTTTCCTAGAACCAGAAAAGATAACAAATAGACTAGAAGTCTTCCTGAAATCTTTAGTAGCTTCAACGTACTATTTTAAAGCTCTTACCACATCCAAAGAATGTAAGGATCTCTCCAAAGAATTCTTAGGATTATGACACAAAGAAGGGACAACAATTTCTCTATTAATGTTGTTAGAATTCCCAACCTTAGGTAGAAATTTAAATGAAGTCTGCAAAACTGCCTTATCCTGATGGAAAATCAGAAAAGGAGATTCACAAGAAAGAGCAGATCATTCAGAAACTCTTCTAGCAAAATGAGAGGGCCAAAAGGAACAACACTTTCCAAGAAAGTAGTTTAATGTCCAAAGAATGCATAGGCTCAAACGGGGGAGCCTGTAAAGCCTTCAAAACCAAATTAAGACTCCAAGGAGGAGAGATTGATTTAATGACAGGCTTGATATGAACCAAAGCCTGTACAAAACAGTGAATATCAGGAAGCTTAGCAATCTTTCTGTGAAATAAGACAGAGCAGAGATTTGTCCCTTCAAGGAACTTGCAGACAAACCCTTATCCAAACCATCCTGAAGAAACTGTAAAATTCTAGGAATTCTAAAAGAATGCCAGGAGAAGAACACCATGAAATATAAGTCTTCCAAACTCAATAATAAATCTTCCTAGAAACAGATTTACGAGCCTGCAACATAGTATTAATTACCTCTATGACTAAGCACTATGCGTTCAATTTCCATACCTTCAAATTTAATGATTTGAGATCCTGATGGAAAAACGGACCTTGAGACAGAAGGTCTGGCCTTAATGGAAGTGGCCAAGGTTGGCAACTGGACATCCGAACAAGATCCGCATACCAACACTCGTGAGGCCATGCTGGAGCTACCAGCAACACAAACGATTGTTCCATGATGATCTTGGAAATCACTCTTGGAAGAAGAACCAGAGGCGGGAAGATATAAGCAGGTTGGTAACACCAAGGAACTGCTAATGCATCCACTGCTTCCGCCTGAGGATCTCTGGACCTGGACAGGTACCTGGGTAGTTTCTTGTTTGGATGAGAAGCCATCAGATCTATTTCTACATCTGGATGGAGGGGCTACTCCCCCGGATGTAAAGTCTTATGGCTGAGATAATCCGCTTCCCAATTGTCTATACCTGGGATATGAACCTCAGAAATTATACAGGAGCTTGATTCCGCCCAAGCAAGTATCCAAGATACTTCCTTCATAGCTTGGGGACTATGAGTCCCACCCTGATGATTGACATATGCCACAGTTGTGATATTGTCTGTCGGAAAACAAATGAACGGTTCTCTCTTCAACAGAGGCCAAACCTGAAGAGCCCTGAAAATAGCACAGAGTTCTAAAATATTGATTGGTAACCTCGCCTCTTGAGGTTTCCAAAACCCCTTGTGCTGTCAGAGATCCCCAGACAGCTCCCCAACCTGAAAGACTTGCATCTGTTGTGATCACAGTCCAGGTTGGACGAATAAAAGAGGCCCCTTGAACTATACAATGGTGATCTAACCACCAAGTCAGAGAGAGTTGAACATTGGGATTTAAGGATATTAATTGTAATATCTTTGTATAATCCCTGCACCATTAGTTCAGCATACAAAGCTGGAGAGGTCTCATATGAAAACGAGCAAAGGGGATCGCGTCCAATGCTGCAGTCATGAGACCTAAAACTTCCATGCACATAGCTACTGAAGGGAATGATCGAGCATGAAGGTTCTGAGAGGCTGAAAAAAAATTCCATTGTCTCTTTTCTGTTAGATTCAGTGTCCATGACTCTGTTTCTATCTGGAAACCTAAAAAGGTGACCCTTGTCTGAGGAATCAAGGAGCTTTTTGGTAAATTGATCCTCCAACCATGTCTATGCATCCTGTAAGTCTATTGTGGACATATAATGTTCTTGCTGAACAAAAGGCAGAATAGTCCTTATAGTCACCATTTTAAAAGTTGGCACTCTTGCATAACGATCCAAAATTTTCAGATCCAGAACTGGCCTGAATGAATTCTCTTTCTTTGGGACAATAAATAGATTTGAATAAAACCCCAGACCCTGTTCCTGAAACGGAACTGGTATAATTACCCCTGAAAACTCTGTCTGAAACACATTTCAGAAAAGCCTGAGCCTTCACTGGATTTGCTGGGATGCGTGAGTGCTTTAGATTTACCCTGAGGCAAAAAATTTCCCTTCCCCCCAGTGACAGTTGAAATAATCAAATCCAACTGAGAACCAAATAACTTATTACCTTGGAAAGAAAGAGATAGTAATCTAGACTTAGATACCATGTCAGCATTCCAATATTTGAGCCACAAAGCTCTTCTAGCTAAAATAGCTAAAGACATAGAATTAACATCAATTTTGATGATATCAAAAATGGCATCACAGATAAAATTATTAGCATGTTGAAGCAAGTGAACAATGCTAGACAAATCAGGATCCATTTCCTGTTGTGCTAGACTTTCCAACCAAAGAGTTGATGCAGCTGCAACATCAACCGTAGAAATGGCAGGCCTGAGAAGATAGCCAGAATATAAATAAGCTTTCCTTAAATAAAAATCAAGTTTCCTATCTAAAGGGTCTTTAAAAGAAGTACTATCTTCCATAGAAATAGTAGTATGTTTAGCAAGAGTAGATCTTTTCCCAAAACTCTAATCTAACTGCTGGTAAAGGATACGATTTTTTAAACCTTGAAGAAGGAATAAAAGAAGTACCAGGCTTATTCCATTCCTTAGAAATCATATCAGAAATAACATCAGGAACTGGAAAAACCACTGGAGTAACCATAGGAGCTTTATAAACAGAATTTAAACGGTTACTAGTTTTAATATCAAAAGGACTAGATTCCTCAATATCCAATGTAATCAACACCTCTTTTAACAAGGAACAAATATACTCCATTTTAAATTAATAAGTAGATTTGTCAGTGTCAATATCTGAGGAAGGATCTTCTGAATCAGATAGATCCTCATCAGAGGAGGATAATTCAGTATGTTGTCGGTCATTTGAAATTTCATCAACTTTATGAGAAGTTTTAAAAGACTTTTTACGTTTATTAGAAGGGGGATGGCAGACAAAGCCTTCTGAATCGCATCAGCAATAAAATCTTTTATATTCTCAGGTATATCATGTACATTAGATGTTGAAGGAACAACAGGCATTGTACTATTACTGATGGACACATTCTCTGCATGTGAAAGCTTATCATGACAACTATTACATTCCACAGCTGGAGATATAATCTCCACAAATTTACAACAAATGCACTTAGCTTTGGTAGAACTGTTATCAGGCTGCAGGGTTCCAACAATGATTGCTGAGACAGGATCAGATTGAGACGTCTTGCAAATGTAAGAGAAAAAACAACATATAAAGCAAAATTATCAATTTCCTTATATGGCAGTTTCAGGAATGGGAAAAAAATGCAAACAGCATAGCCCTCTGACAGAAAAAAGGCAAGAGGCATATAGGAATGGGGCTTTTAAATAATGAAATTATTTGGCGCCAAGTATGACGCACAACGCAACTGAAATTTTTTTGGCGCTAACAACATCCGGAAATGACACACTCGCATCATTGAAGACGCAACCTTGTGCAAAGAACTCGGCGTCATCTAAGACGCCGGAAATTACGCGTCATCGGACGTATCTTCGCGCCAAAAAAAATATTGCTCCAAGAATGACGCAATAAACTTTAGCATTTTGCACCCTCGCGAGCCTAATTTGGCCCGCAAAATTTAATGAAAAAAATTTGAAAATTTGAAAAAAAGACTAAACCCCAGGTAAGAAAAACATTTTCTAAATATGTTTTTTCCCAAATATGAAACTGATAGTCTGCAAAAGGAAATATACATAAACCTGACTCATGGCAAATATAAGTACAATACATATATTTAGAACTTTATATTAATGCATACAGTGCCAATCCATAGCTGAGAGTGTCTTAAGTAATGAAAACATACTTGCCGAAAGACACCCATCCACATATAGCAGATAGCCAAAGCAGTACTGAAACGGTTATCAGTAGAGGTAATGGAATATTAGAGTATATCGTCAATCTGAATAAGGGAGGTAGGAAATTAATCACTACGACCGATAACAGAGAACCTAAGAAATAGATCTCCCGTGAGGAAAATCATTGCATTCAATAGGTGATACTCCCTTCACATTCCTCTGACATTCACTTTACTCTGAGAGGAACTGGGCTTCAAAATGCTGAGAAGCGCATATCAACGTAGAAATCTTGGCACAAACTTCACCACCTCCATTGGAGGCAAAGTTTGTAAAAACTGAATTGTGGGTGTGGTGAGGGGTGTATTTATAGGTATTTTGAGGTTTGGGAAACTTTGCCCCTCCTGGTAGGATTGTATATCCCATATGTCACTAGCTCATGGACTCTTGCCAATTACATGAAAGAAATTTCCCATAACACATAAATAATCACTGGTGTATTTCCCGTAACACACCAACAATTACATCTATCACATACTAAAAAAACAACTATTATGTTCAAGATAGTTTCATGCACCTATCTTGAAAATATTACTTGCATTTATAGTAAGTGATATTTGTATTTGATTGTGGATATGTGATGGGACAAATTTTCCTATTGCTATTAACCCATTTGATGAACCTCCTTTTTAATAGTTACATTTAGGATGTCATACATAAATATGTTTTACTCAAAAAGTATCATACATTGCTCTGAAAAATGCAATAAGAAAATGTAATTTGCAGAACTCTTTATTACTTTCTTTTAAATTGACTAAATCTGAAATAAACATACTTCAGCAGAAATAGTGACAACCACAACCTTCCCCCCCATAAACTTCAGAATACTAATTCAAATGAGATGATACTATAGGTTCAACAAGCCCAGCATCCCAACACTATGGGCTATTACCATGTAACACTGATTCAAACACTCTTTAATAGCTTTAATAGTTATGGAGCGTTCAGTGTGTTAGAACACTCAGTGATGACTTAAAGGGACAGTCAAGTCCAAAAAAAACTTTCATGTTTCAAATAAGGCATGTAATTTTAAACAACTTTCCAATTTACTTTTATCACCAATTTTGCTTTGTTCTCTTGGTATTCTTAGTTGAAAGCTAAACCTAGGAAGGCTCATATGATAATTTCTAAGCCCTTGAAGGCCGCCTCTAATCACATGCTTTTGTATTTGCTTTTCACAGCAGGGGAGAGCTAGTTCCTGTAAGCCATATAGATAACATTGTGAGCATGCCTGTGAATTGTGGCAGACACTGCACTAATTGGCTAAAATGAAAGTCAATAGATAATAAATACAATGTCATGTGATCAGGGGGCTGTCAGAAGATGCTTAGATACAATTTAATCACAGAGGTAAAAAGTATATTAATATAACCACGGTGACTGTGCAAAACTGAGGAATGGGTAATAAAAGGATGATCTAACTTTTAAAACAACAAACATTCTGGTGTTGACTGTCCCTTTAAGTGGTTTCTGTTCATTTCAGAATGACAAGCCTACAGAATTGTCCTTAATGGGACATGACAAGAAAAATCCCTAAGTTCATATTACATTGCCTAAACAGAAACAAATCTCCAGTGATATATTATTTATGGCCTTCTCGTTTCCAAATTGTTAGCAAATCATGGTATTATCTTGCCAATGTATTGGTCAGCTGATGAAATGAAACTGTAAATCTTGCTCTGATTAGCTGGTAACAGTTAATTATTGCATAACAATTTCTGAACTGGGAGTTTTAAATGCTTTATAGAGGATTTTGCCAATGATTGCATGCAAGGAAATGTTTTGTAGCATGCTGACATCTATGTATGTATGTGTGTGTGCCAGTTATGTCATTTGTAAGATATTTATAAAAATATGTAGTTGCAGAACATAGGAAAAGGATATTCAATTTAGGCATCAAATAATTTATCAATCCGAAAGCAAGCAAGGAAGAATGTGTTGTTTTACCTATAATCAGAACTACATTCTGCATATACTAAGTGTATTTGGCATTCTCACCCACAGCCAATATGGGAATAATTCAAAGGAGAGCACATTTTATGGCCGTGCAACTATGTAACAATTGTTTGTATATCACTTTTGGGTCCACCATTTTCTATCACGCATATGAAAGAGTAGCATTTAATTTATGCTTCCTAAAGGGGAAACATTTTAAATTCACGGATTCCTGAGTACCTTCCCCACAGCTAAATTGGTGCAAACACCTCTGCCTGCATGAAAACAGAATACAATTTTATTTAATACTGAACTTTTTTTTTCTTTTCTTAATAGCTGTAATATGTGCACGTGGTTTTAGCAGTTTAATGCAGCAGTGTTTGTATCTATGTAAAAAAATTGCTATAAACAATGTTGCAAACAAACTGCCAGATGGCTAGAGTAACATGCACGCTCCTGAGCTCACCTAAAATTACTCTTTTTAACAAAGGATACCAAGAGAACTAAGCAAAATTGGTAAAAGAAGTAAATTGGAAAATTGTTTGTAATGTCATGCTCAATCCAATCCATTGAACTTTATTTTTAATTTTGCTGTCCCTTTAATCACAAGGAAATCACTAGGATGTTTAATGTGCACATATTAGCTGTATATAACTCTGGCCAAGCTTCTAATTGTGTCATGTCAAGTAATTAAAAAAATGAAAACTGCAGAAGTTCTAATGCTGAGCTTTGGACAAAGCACTATTGAATTTGACACACTTGTTTCATTGGTATCACTCAAACCGGATTTTTAAAAAAATAATTAGAATATAATAGTACTCGTACTGCAATACATTTAGGACTAGATTACAAGTGGTGCGCTAACAGTTATGCGTGAGCAACATCGGGTTTATCGCTGCTGTTTGTTATAAGTTATAAGGGCTCAGAGATATGAGGTCTCAGGTGTTGGGGAAAAAAAGCAGGCTACATAGAGATACATATATATATGTGTGTGTGTATGTATGCATTTATATGTGTATTTATGTATTTACAGACATATATACACATATAAACACATAAATACGTATGAACACATTTATAGACATACTAGTCCTAAAGCCTGTGTACATGGGCCAAATTTCCCATCCACTTGGATCCCCTCTCCCTTCCTCCTTCCCTGCCGGTGTCAACATTCTTTTTTTTTTGCAGTGCAGTGGTCCCACCCGCTCTCGCCCCCCTCCCGCCCCCCCCCTCCCTCTCTGCTGTGTGATTCTCACAGCCTTTTGAAGTCTCGCACAGTCACTGATTGATCCTTCCTTAGGGCCAGGTATGTTTGTCTCATGCTGCAGTCTCTGAGGAGGCTGAGGAGTACTTAAGAAACTTCAGTGTGAGGAACGTTTTTCATGCTACAAGCATTGAGGTATGTTCAGTCATTTTTTTTCTGGAGAGACTGTGTTATTTCAGAATTGGCTGACAATATACCCATGAGGGAAAGGGTAAGCAGTAATCCTAATGCATAGAGAGGGGTATTACTGGACCTGTATATTGGGCTATAAAAAAAAAATGGTTGACACTGATGATATGATGTTTGTGGGCAAACGTTTCTATGTTGGGAGTTAAAGATAACGTTTTTTTATGACAAACGTTTTTACTTTATTTTAAGAATGGAGGGTACACATGGCTTCACAAAATGGGTATATGAACCCACATGGCTAGGTTTTAGACCGCTCTGGTGCGGTTATTTTAGACTGTGAGACATCGAGTGAGATGGGCGGGGCCTATTTTCGCGCCTCAGTTGCGCAGTTGTTTTTCCCAGACAACCAGCAAGCTCCAACTCCGGTGGGCCTTTCAGGGCTTTTTGGGCCTAATCGAAGGGTTACTCCAATTTTGCAGTCCCCTGAGGGCAGGTAGGTGCCACAGCAGGGCTGTGGCGAGGTGCAGGTGGTATTTTTATTGAATTTAACGTTGTAGCATAACGTTTTTTGGTCTTAAGGGTTAAGTATTCCTTTCCTTGTGGGGCAAACTTAGCTGACAAGTTGGGATGCATTTATCATAAAATTGTGATAATTTTATAGTTTTAAAGCAGTTTTGGAAAAATTGTATGCTTTTTTATCTCTTAAAGGCGCAGTACCGTTTTTTCAGATTATTTTTTTCACAAAATAAAGTGTTTTCAAGTCTGTTTGTGGTCATTACTAACCTGTTTTAACATGTCTGACATTGAGGAAAGCCAATGTTCCATGTGTTTAGAAGCCATTGTGGAACCCCCACTTCAAATGTGTCCCTCATGTACTGAGAGGGCCTTACATTGCAAAGAACATATTTTAGCTGATAAAAGTATGTCTCAGGATGATTCTCAGTCAGAAGAGAATCAGGTTATGCCATCTACTTCTCCCCAAGTGTCACAACCTTTAACGCCAAGTACTTCTAGTGCGTCTAATTCTTTCACCCTGCAAGATATGGCTGCAGTTATGTCTACTACCCTTACAGAGGTATTATCTAAACTGCCAGGTTTACAGGGTAAGCGCAGGAGGTCAGGTATTAGAGTAAATGCTGAGCCCTCTGATGCTTTATTGGCCATCTCCGATGTACCCTCACAGTGTTCTGATTTGGGGGTGGTTAATTGCTGTCTGAGGGAGAACTTTCTGATTCAGGAAAGATGTTCCCTCAAACAGACACAGGTGTGACGGCCTTTAAATTTAAGCTTGAACACCTCTGCTTGTTGCTCCGGGAGGTTTTAGCGACTCTGGATGATTGTGACCCTATTGTCATTCCCCAGAGAAATTGTGTAAAATGGATAAATATCTTGAGGTCCCTATTTACACTAATGTTTTTCCAGTCCCTAGAAGAATTTCGGACATTGTTACCAAGGAATGGGAAAGACCAGGCATTCCGTTCTCTCCCCCTCCTACTTTTAAGAAAATGTTTCCCATATCTGACACCATTCGGGACTAAGCGTACAACTATACCTATTGAGGACAGTTGTGCTTTCAAAGATCCTATGGATAAAAAATTAGAGGATCTGTTAAAGAAATTGTTTATTCATCAGGGTTTTCTTCTACAACCTATAGCGTGCATTGTTCCTGTAACTACTGCAGCAGCTTTTTGGTTTGAGGCTCTAGAGGAGGCTCTTAAGGTTGAGACCCCATTAGATGATATTTTAGATAGAATTAAGGCTCTCAAGCTAGCTAATTCTTTTATTACAGATGCCGCTTTTCAAATGGCTAAATTAGCGGCAAAGAATGCAGGCTTTGCCATTTTAGCGTGTAGAGCGTTATGGCTTAAGTCTTGGTCTGCTGATGTGTCATCAAAATCTAAGCTGTTAGATATTCTTTTCAAGGGTAAGACCCTATTCGGGCCTGAACTGAAGGAGATAATTTCCGACATTACTGGAGGTAAGGGCCATGCCCTTCCTCAGGACAAGACGGTTAAGATGAGGGCCAAGCAAAATAATTTTCGTTCCTTTCGAAACTTTAAAGGTGGCCCCTCTACTTCCTCCTCCGCCATGAAGCAGGAGGGGAATTTTGCACAATCCAAGTCAGTCTGGAGACCTAACCAGACCTGGAATAAAGGTAAACAGGCCAAGAAGCCCGCTGCTGCTCCCAAGACAGCATGAAGGGGCAGCCCCCGATCCGGGACCGGATCTAGTTGGGGGCAGACTTTCTCTCTTCGCTCAGGCTTGGGCAAGAGACGTTCAGGATTCCTGGGCATTAGAAATCGTGACCCAGGGGTATCGTCTAGAATTCAAAGATTCTCTCCCAAGGGGGAGATTTCATCTTTCACGTTTGTCTGTAAACCAGACAAAAAGAGAGGCGTTCTTACATGGGTGTAATCTGCCCAGTTCCAAAGGTAGAACAAGGGCAGGGGTTTTACTCCAAGTGGTTCCCAAAAAAGAGGGAACCTTCAGACCGATTTTAGATCTCAAAACTCTAAACAAATTTCTCAGAGTCCCATCCTTCAAGATGGAGACCATTCAGACAATTTTACCAATGATCCAGGAGGGTCAATATATGACTACCATGGATTTGAAGGATGCGTATCTTCACATTCTATCCACAAAGATCATCACCAGTTCCTCAGGTTCGCCTTCCTGGACAAACATTACCAGTTTGTGGCCCTTCCTTTCGGGTTGGCCACAGCTCCCAGAATTTTCACAAAGGTGCTAGGGTCCCTTCTGGCTGTTCTAAGGCCACGGGGCATAGCAGTGGCGCCCTATCTGGACGATATTTTGATTTAGGCGTCAACTTACCATCTAGCTAAATTCCTAGGAACTCTGATAGACTCGGTAGACATGAAAATTTTTCTGACGGAGGTCAGAAAATCAAAGATCCTAACAACTTGCCAAGCACTTCATTCCATTCCTTGGCCATCAGTGGCGCAGTGTATTGAGGTAATTGGACTAATGGTAGCTGCAATGGACATAGTTCCATTTGCTCGCTTACATCTAAGACCACTGCAACTGTGCATGCTCAGACAGTGGAATGGGGATTATGCGGATTTATCTCCGCGGATAAATCTGGATCTAGAGACAGAGACTCTCTTCTTTGGTGGTTGTCACAGGATCATCTGTCCCAGGGAATGTGCTTCCGCAGGCCAGCATGGGTCATAGTGACGACGGACGCCAGCCTCTTGGGCTGGGGTGCAGTCTGGAATTCCCTGAAGGCTCAGGGTGTGTGGACTCAGGAGTCGTCCCTACTACCAATAAATATTCTAGAACTCAGAGCTATTTTCAACGCACTTCAGGCGTTTTTCATAAGATACCAGTCGGACAATATCACGACTGAAGCATATATCAATCTTCAAGGGGGAACAAAGAGTTCGCTAGCGATGATAGAGGTTTCCAAGATAATTCGATGGGCAGAGACTCACTCTTGCCATCTATCAGCAATATATATCCCAGGAGTGGAGAACTGGGAAGCTGATTTTCTAAGTCGTCAGACTTTTCATCCGGGGGAGTGGGAGCTCCATCCAGAGGTGTTTGCACAATTGATTCATCAATGGGGCACACCGGAATTGGATCTGATGGCATCTCGTCAGAATACCAAACTTCCTTGTTACGAGTCTAGATCAAGGGATCCTCAAGCGGTACTGATAGATGCTCTAGCACAGTGATTGTCAACCTTTTTGCCGTGGCACACTTTTTTACATTTAAAAATCCTGCGGCACACCACCATCCCAAAATTTTACAAAATCACACATTGTAGCCTAATACAGCATATATATATATATATATATATATATATATATATATATATATATATATATATATATATATATATATACATACACATACATACACACACATACTGTACTGTCATGCCATGCCCCCTACAAACTATACGTGACATATTGACATTCATTCACAAACAATCATAATGATTGTCTGTGAATGAATGTCAATATGTCATGGTTGTAAATGATGCCTGCCTGTCTGCCTGATGAGCCTGTCACATACCTCCCAATATTTCAAAATTTGAAAGAGGGACCCCCCCGCACTGGGAAAAGTGTGTCGTACCTCCCCCCCCCCCCCCCCCCCCCCCCCCGCAAACTGGAAAAAGTTTTATATGTGGAGCATGGTACGCTGTTCTGGAGGAGGAGCAAAGCTGTGCCAGCATGCATGGGGGATTGAAGTGTCGCGTGGTGCTGCGTGTAGAGCCAGCACTAGGCACGTGTTGTGGGGGTTCCTTACAAGTGTGAACACAGGTCGGGGAGGTGAGCTGCCGCTGCAGTTATCCTCAGTCTTCATCTCACTCAAAATAAAAAAAAAAAACGCCCAGAGTAAAAAACAAGCAAAATTTAAAAAATATGTCACACTGTTGTCAGTCTGCCAGGGCACACCTGAGGATCTCTCATGGCACACTAGTGTGCCATGGCACACTGGTTGAAAAACACTGCTCTAGCAGTACCGTGGTCGTTCAACCTGGCTTATGTGTTTCCTCCTTTTCCTCTCCTACCTCGTCTGATTGCCAGAATCAAGCAGGAGAAGGATTCGGTAATCTTGATAGCGCCTGCGTGGCCACGCAGGACTTGGTATGCAGACCTGGTGGAAATGTCATCTCTGCCACCGTGCAAACTGCCACTGAGACAGGACCTTCTCATTCAGGGTCCGTTCCAACATCCAAATCTAGTTTCTCTGCGGCTGACTGCCTGGAGATTGAACGCTTGATTTATCTAAGTGGGGATTCTCTGAGTCGGTCATTGATACCTTGATTCAGGCTCGAAAGCCTGTCACTAGGAAAATTTATCATAAGATATGGCGTAAATATCTTTATTGGAGCGAATCCAAAGGCTACTCATGGAGTAAGATCAGGATTCCTAGGATTTTGTCCTTTCTCCAAGAAGGATTGGAGAAGGGGTTGTCAGCTAGTTCCTTAAGGGGACAGATTTCTGCTTTGTCAATCTTATTACACAAGCGTCTGGCTGATGTCCCAGATGTTCAGTCGTTTTGCCAGGCTTTGGTTAGAATTAAGCCTGTGTTTAAACCTGTTGCTCCGCCATGGAGTTTGAATTTAGTTCTAAATGTTCTTCAAGGGGTTCCGTTTGAACCCATGCATTCCATAGATATTAAACTTCTATCTTGGAAAGTTCTGTTTTTAGTAGCTATCTCTTCTGCTCGAAGAGTTTCTGAGCTATCTGCGTTACAATGCGACTCGCCTTATCTTATATTCCATTCTGATAAGGTGGTTTTGCGTACTAAACCTGGATTCCTTCCTAAGGTTGTTTCTAATAAGAATATTAATCAGGAAATTGTTGTTCCTTCTCTGTGTCCTAACCCGTCTTCTAAGAAGGAGCGTCTGTTACATAACTTGGATGTGGTTCGTGCCTTGAAGTTTTACTTGCAAGCGACCAAAGATTTACGTCAAACATCTTCTCTGTTTGTTGTCTATTCTGGAAAGCGTAGAGGTCAAAAAGCTACGGCTACCTCTCTTTCTTTTTGGCTGAAAAGCATCATCCGTTTGGCATACGAGACTGCTGGACAGCAGCCTCCTGAAAAAATTACAGCTCATTCTACTAGAGCGATGGCTTCCACATGGGTTTTTAAAAACGATGCTTCTGTTGAACAGATTTGTAAGGCTGCAACTTGGTCTTCCCTTCATACCTTTTCCAAATTTTACAAATTTGATACTTTTGCTTTTTCGGAGGCTATTTTTGGGAGAAAAGTTCTACAAGCAGTGGTGCCTTCTGTTTAGGTATCTGTCTTGTCCCTCCCGTTCAGCTGTGTCCTATAGCTTTGGTATTGTATCCCACAAGTAAAGGATGAATGTGTGGACTCGTCGTATCTTATAGAAGAAAAGGAAATTTATGCTTACCTGATAAATTGATTTCTTCTATGATACGACGAGTCCACGGCCCGCCCTGTCAATTTAAGACAGATTATATTTTTTGGTTTAAAACTTCAGTCACCTCTGTACCTTTTAGTTTCTCCTTTTTCTTCCTATACCTTTGGTCGAATGACTGGGGGGTGGAGTCAAGGGAGGAGCTATATAGACAGCTCTGCTGTGGTGCTCTTTGCCACTTCCTGTTAGCAGGAGGATAATATCCCACAAGTAAAGGATGAATCCGTGGACTCGTTGTATCATAGAAGAAATCAATTTATCAGGTAAGCATAAATTTCCTTTTTCATGTTGGGTTAGCACACTTGAGAATATACGATCGAGTTTGTGCTCGAGTAAGGTGTTTTTGTGCGCATCAGGTTAGCGCGCAAGCAAAACCTTTTTACTTTCAGCTTGTAATACAAGTGCTACCTGACGTACGCAAAAAGCTTCAATTTTTGCGGTGATAACGCGCAATCGACGACGAAAAATACTGCTCCACTCGTAATCTGGTCCTTAATCAGTAATGACTTTCACAGCTCACAACATTAAGGCTGTTTGTGTTTAGGGCTTATAACCATAGGGGATTAGTTTGAGCACTCTTTTACTCTCTCTGCAAGGGAAATTAAAATAAATAGAAAAAAAAGTTTAAAAACAGCATTTAAGTTTTCAATCAAATGTGATAAACAAAATGCATTTCTGGTACCAGCTAATAAAAAATGTAAGCTTGTTATCCCCACAAAAATGTAAAAATTAATGTTGTGAGATGGAGAGCCTAAAGTCTAGATAGATAGATAGATAGATAGATAGATAGATAGATAGATAGATAGATAGATAGATAGATAGATAGATAGATAGATAGATGAGAGATAAATAGATGAGAGAGAGATAGATGAGAAATAAATAGATGAGATAGATGAGAGATAAATAGATGAGAGATAAATAGATGAGAGATAAGATAGACAGATGATGATGATAGAGAGAAATTAGATAGATAAGAAAGATGATAGATATAGAGAGAGATAGAAAGATAGATGAGAGAGCGACAAAATATGTGCTGACCTTGCTAATTTGTGCTAAATTTAAACTTACTCTATACTGAAAAGGAATGCATTTTTTACATTTCAGCCCTGAAAAAGGATGCATGCATATTGGTTACAAATGAAAATAACCTGTGTTTTCAGACATTGGCACTCATGTGTAGCCTTTACAGGTGCTGTTTATTCAGGATATGTTAAACATGGATATTTTCTGTGGTTTATTTAGTCCCATGAAGTTGAGTCAATAGAAATGACATGAGATCTGCTTTTTCACTCCAGGACATTTTAGTGTGTGGCCATTCGTTGGAAGTGAATATTACCACAAGCTTGGACTTCTTCCTGAGCGTGGCTCAAGTACAACTCCTGCAGCAGCTGGTGCAAGCTAACATAGTTGGATTTGGACAAGCAAGAATGTCCGCAGAGGTAAGTTATGTTGTGCTGGCACAGACCTGCCTTGCTCTCAAACATTCAGTCTGCCAGAATGGACATTAGTTCAGGTTTAAACAATTCATTATAGTCCTCTTCAGCATAGAAACCAAGTTTGTGTACCGTTTTTTTTTTTTTGTCGTCACTTACATGTGTATGTAGTTAAAATTGTAATACAACATTTATAAACATAATTAGAACATGCAGTGTAGCTAGCTAACCATTGTTTATTTCTATCACTAGTCCCTGCATAATGGTTGTGGAATATCTAAATTGTATGTGCATTAAAAATTGTTGTTTGACCTTTGATCTCCCACCTAAAATGGCGCCTTTCCAACCTCCCTTTAGTTAATATTTTTATTAACTGAGAAGATGATAGGCCAGGGGTGTCCAATCTTTTTAATAATTGATTTTTATGACTGATTGGAGGGGTGGAGAGCACATTTTAGTGTTTACAGCTTGTAGACACTTATGGAAGGTCTCCTTATTAGCCAGTCAACAATAATACTGTGTGAGATGTGCGCAAATGTGTCACATTGTCTTTTTAAATCAGTTGCATATCTATGCCATTGTTAACATTCAATAAACTGCACCATTTTTCTTTCATTAGTTTAGCAGCCTTGTTTTTTCAGACTTTTAAGCAGCTTTATTTTTATGATGCTAAATGTAATATTTATGTATATAGTACCTTCACGTTTTTTTGTATAGTGATGTTGTTTAAAGTAATTAAAGATTTATGGGTTAATGGAACATTAGATGTTTTGTTACAAAACAATATTATTACCAACTTTATGAGTTTCACCCATTTTTGACAATTGCATTATACACAGACTGTCTATGTGTCTGATATTTATGAATCGTATATACTATTTTAGTGTAATACTAGTATTCACAATGGTTACCAGCAATTGACTGCAGATCATTTCCTATTATATTTTATACAGATATAAATTGACTTTTAATCTTTATGGAAAGTTGTTGTTTTTTATTTCACTATATTTGCTTCCAAATTGTCATAGCTTTGATTCTTTTATTTGGTCCCCGCAAAGTCTTAATAACTACTAGCAGAATATAAACGTTAGAACGTTGGTGTATGAATATATATCAGAAAGTCATGCATTGGAAAATAATTTGCGCAGAAACTAAAGACTTTGATGTGCCAGTGTAGCTCAGGGATACCATGTCGTTAGTCACTTTTGTTATAGCCAGAATCACTGCTCTAAGGTGAAATTTGGTATTTTTTGTAACATTTCCCTTCATAATGCCAGGATAACTGCAGTGTGTACTACAAGTCTCTAGCGAGGAAAAACACAATTTGCAGGAGGATATTGCCTTAGATAATACTCACCAGGTTATAACACTGATCCAGTTTATCACCTTTATTGTGGCCTCCATTTCACATCCCCTCATTATTACATGTGCCCATCAAAATAAGTCCCTCTCCTCTCCCCTTTGAGAAGGCACTGCAGGTGGCTGCTAACACAATGAACTTCAGAATCAGAATCTACTCTCTAGATTCCTCCAAGTAGGCTTTCTGTGGCTACAGGGAGGTACATTAAGAGGCATCAGGGCTTCCTACATTGGGCACCAATATCCTCTTATGGGCATTGAATTAATACGTATTCAGGTTCACATTAGGTCATGCAGGAACTGTAATAACTACTAACGTGTATAATCAGCTATATTGTAAGTCCTATATGTGCTGTGGGCTGCTTTGCTAAATCTACAATCTTCTCAAATGGACATCAAGAATATTTTGGTCATGAAGACTAACAGATGAGTCAGTTTGTCTAGGCACATGAGATAGTATTTATTTGAATCAATGTTGATATATTTTGTCGCTGCTTAACTTAGAATGTCTACTGGGGGTTTTTCTGTAATAAAACTGAACAGAATTTAAAAGAGCTTTTTTCAAGCAAGACGCTATATTTTCATTTTTTTAAACTACTAAAATTTGGACTACTACAAAACAAACAAACACAACAATAAAGCTACTAATCTGGTTAGATGTGCCTTATAGTTACAATATAGAGAGGCAGATTTTTAGTTTCAATTTGAGCTATCCATGTTGTTTAGGAATAAGCTAGGTACCATAATAACTAAAAGGACAGGAGGCAACAGTATTTTTGTACCACAAACTTTCCAACCTGGATAATTAACTTCTTTCTTTTTAAAGAAATCACAGTTTTCTGCTTACAGAACACATGTATACCAGTAAACTTTCATTCACAAGGATGGAAACCATATGTACAGGCAACAAGGTAGTCAGTGTTGTAAGCTCTCCCCATTTCCACACAGTAAATCACAATGATGATGCAAATGCTTAACTGTTTTGCATAGAAGTTTGATTTATTATTTTACAAAAGAATCTGGGTAAAACTTATATCAGGTCTTTTAGTACTACTTGGTATTTCAAGAGGTTTTCAACTAGACATTCAATAATAAATACAATTATTTTACACTTTTTCATTCAGCACTCCTTGCAGATTCAGAGAACATTCTCTTCTAATATATAGATCAATTGCTGTAATCAAAACTTTCCATTGTTCATGGAGGAACGAAAAGCAGTGCAGTCCTCAAAGATGACAATCCATTGTTCTTGTGCTCCCAGAATTATGAAAAAATTAACAGAAGTTCATCTTCTTGCAAATCTGAACTACAAAGTAGTAGGCAAAGTCTCAATTAGATAGAAAGACTACTCGGCAGAAATGTTTTTTTTTTTCTCACCACAAGATAAAAGAACGATGCAGGATTGCAAAAGTGTGTTTGAAGGCATCTAATCGTTTTGTACATAATTTCTTCAGTTGATGGGTGTGGATGCGGTTTCTCAGAACTGATCTATGTTTCTTTCATACAGGTGGTGAGAGTCCACTATCCATTACTCCTGGGAATTACTCTTCCCTTTTACTAGGAAGAGGTAAAGATTTCCAAACCCCAAGAACTCTGTAAAACCCCTCCCACTTTACCAGTACCTCAGTCTTGTCTTTGCCTCCACTGGAGGTGGTTAAAGAATAAAGATTTGCATTTAATTCTTCAGAGAGAAGGGGTTCTCAATTTGAGTTGGAGGGATGTATTTGGAGTTTTGCAAGTGATATATATTTTACTGGTGGGGATTTAGTCACAAGCCTTGCCATGGGGGTCGCAGGGACTTGTCCTGTGCCTCTGTCTGTTGGTTCATCTTTCTGGGCAGTTTTTTTATGATTCTGCAAATGCTTTATTTTGTCATGTATTTTTTATATCATTCATTAATACTAGAGTATGTTCAGTGCCCATTAGTTCAATAAATCTTCTCCCGATCCAAGTCGGCATTAAGGTTATGACGCCGATCCAGAGGTTCTGGTAGGGAGGCATTTTACACATCTTTCAGGTAGCTTGGTTTTAGTCTCAAGGATACTGACTAGGTTTCAGATCAAGGAATCCGAAGGGAAAGTTTTTTTCTGTCCAATGTTCCTAGAAACTCTGTAAAGGCTCAGGTTGATGGGAACTCCAACCTATTCATTATTCCAAAGAAGGAGGGAACTTTGGTTCAAATTCTGATCAAAAAACACATTTTCTACTTTTGAATGGAAACTATTCGGACTATTCTGTGAAGTCAGTTTATGTCCACAATAGATTTTTAGGATACTTACCTCTATGTTCTTATTTCTAAGAACATCGTCAGTTTTGGAGGTTTGCTTTTTTGACAAGCATTTTCAGTATGTTCGGTTTGATCTGGCTATGGCTCTCAGAATATTCTTCAAGGTTCTTGATACCCTCTTATCTGTAATCAGGTCTCAGGGTATTGCAGTGTTTCCTTACCTGGATGATATATTGGTTCAATAAGCTCCATTTTTTTTCATTTAGCAGTATTTCAGTCCTACAATCTGTTGTTGTATTAAAGATTAATAATTATTTGGAATATAATATTTATATTTATAGGAATAATATTAATTTGCCAATTACTAATAATAATAATTAGAACTTTCCTGGAGTATATCAGCCTGATCCTATCCTGCCTATTATGGTCAGTCAAGCGCTAAAATACCAGGGTATTCCTCTCTGAACAAGGAACACAGCAACCCCAGATGATCATTTCGGCCTTCATTGGGTCAGTCAAGCTCTGAAATACCAGGATATTCCTCAAGGAACACAGCAACCCCAAATGATCATTTTGGCCTTCGCTGGGCCTTGTCAGTGTGATGTAGCCATATTCCTCGTCAGTGTGGTGTAGCCATATTCCTCTAAGCACATTAAGCTTGGAGTCCATGTCTGGTTGCCCCTTTTTCCCTTAGGGAGACATAATACACACACAGCGCACTCTCAGTGACAAACAAGCAGATCAATAACTTGCTATCTTGTTCTATGGTGATTTACCACCTGGGTGCAGCTTCATTTTAGTCCAGTAATGCTTTTCACAGAGTAGACACAGACTTCTTGCTCAATGTGCTTAGAGGAATATGGCTGCACCTCACCGACAAGGCCCATTGAAGGCCGAAACGATTGTCTGGGTTTGCGTTTTTGTTGATAATTTTTGTTGAAAAAAAAAATGGTACCTAAAAAAAAAAACACACGTGTAAACAAAGGAATACAGTTAAAGATCAGTTCAATGTCTACTTCCTGTGTTTATCTGCATAGTGATGTTTATACTATCCATGGCAACAGCACATAGCTTAACCTATTGGCTGCCGCTAGGGACTTTAAAGCTTTTTGAATTTTGCAGTGCATAAGGTAACAACGTGGTCTTCATCTCAGCCATGTTGTTGTGTGCAAAGCATCTAGCCACATTGTCGTGACTCTTAGGGGTAATTAGAGTGTGCCCAGGCACACCTCGTGCACACACCTATGATTCTAATCATACTGGGGATATACTTTTGGCCATCGCCTGCTGTTAGTTCTGATTGCATCACTTATGAGCTCACTGACAGGCTTTGTGCATTTCCTTTTGGAAAGGAATTTTAATGGTTTAATATGGTGCAAAATAAGGTATAAACATTTAAACAACATATCTTTAGGAGGTCTAAAATGCAGATTTTAATTATGTGAAAAAAAATATTACTTCCATATCCTTTGGAATGGATGTTTTTATTTTTGGCATTCGTCTGCATTAATAATATATGTGAGCAGACATAGGAGAAAAGCATTACCCATTGAACCGTCTTCCTATCATACCTACAGTATTATAGACCAATCAGATTCATAAATAAACTAAGTTAAATGATGGAGAGCATTGTGTTCATTTTTAGATTGAATTTTTAGTTTGTGCAATACGTAAGTAAATTCAATATTTGCTTTTAGTAACTCTATTATTATTTTTTATTTTATATATAATATTATTGCAGTACTCTTAAAAATCCTTATTTGCTTTACTTTTCACATGAACCATATTATTGTAAAGTTGAGTTTTATTGTTTATGTCCTTAAAGAACATTCATGCATCTCTGCGGTTTTCTGGATGTCACCATGTTATGTTTTGTATGTCATTGTGTCATCTTTTCTCTGTCTGGGAAACTCATAAATTAAATGTTCTTGTCTTGTAACAAAAAAGACCCATTGTTCAAGAATGTTCCATTGGCTTCTTTTGTTTTATTCATTTTGTAACACCCACTAAAGTAAATCACATGTTTAGAAAGAATAAGCAACTGTTTTTAGCCATTTGTTTAAAAATGGGAGAACCAAGGTTCTCTAGTCACAATAAACTTTCTTTAGTGTTTCTTAAAACAATACAACAAAAGTTAAAATTTTGTTTCCACTTACCCTTTGAAATAACAAAGTGTATTTTTTATATGTGACCATTTAAGAAAAAATAAAGAGACAGTAAACGTAGGAGTTAATGTTACATAATTCTGCACTACATTTAGTACAACGGCACGATTGGGCGTGTTGTTATTAGACAGCAGAGCAGAAGAGGATAGCGATGCAGGTAAGATACTTAAATTTGTGGACTGTTAAATCTTTAATTTTCTTAGTTTTTTCACAGGCACGGCTAGTATAATGTTGTATAATTAAGGTAACATGAATTCCTATGTTTACTATCCCTTTAACTATAATTTGTTTGTCAAATAGTTATCAACACTCTGGACCTTCTTATTCTACTGTACACGTTTTTATCATGGACGTCTTGTTTTGATTTATATAGGAGAATTAATATAAGTTGGCAGCTTTTGTCACATTGCTAATGGAACAATAATGCGCCACAATATTAAAGTGCTCCGGTTCCATATAAAGGCAGATGCCAGATCGTTCCAGACGGGATCATCTGCTGGTGCTGGCGGGAGGTGTGGGTAGGAATCCAGGAGGTGGGTGGGTGGTCCAGCAGCGGAAGGGGGGGAGGTAGTGGGATAGCCCTATGAGAGGGGAGGGTTAGAGAGCTTTTTGGGAGGGATCAGGGAGGTTGGAGGGTAAGGGGGACCCCACACTGCAGAAAGGCAGAAGGCCCTGCATGTAGGGCGGGCCCACAAATGGCATCTCCATGTCTCCTAGTGTGCTGCTTAACCTGGGGTTGACAGCTGCCCTATCAGTAACTGAGCAGTTAAGTGTGGGTTTAGTGGGTGCCCTGGCCTTGTGTCTGGATGTGGGGTTTGTTGCTTGGGGGGCCCTAGAGTGAGGGGGGGTCCTGGAGGTTGGGGGCCCTGTGGCTGGCTCTTGATGTTGGGGGTCCTGGCCCTGCAGGTTGGTGGGGGCAAGGCAAGACAGGGAGGCTACCATGTTGATTTGCATAAATATGGATACATTTGGGTCAGTGTAAGACAGTGGGGGCCCTTTCCTAATTTTTTCCTGGGGTCCTGATTGGTCTCAGTCCGCCCCTGCCCTAATTTAGTATTAAATTCCCAATAGCCCTTTAAAAGGGCATTGTAGGGCATCGCTCAGGATGAAGATAGAAGATGATGGAGCCGCCTGGAAGAAGACCTCCGCCGGACTTCAGGAATGGTGAGTACCTATTTGGGGCTTAGTGTTAGGATTTTTTTTTTTAATATTAGGGATTTAATGGGCTGAAAAGAGCTGATTGACCTTTTAAGGGTGGTAAAAGAGCTGAATGCCCATACAATGCCCCTTTAGGGGCAATGGGTACTTTAGGTTTTTTAGTGTTAGTTTTTTTTTACTTTTGGGGGTTTGGTGGGTGGGGGGTTTTACTTTTAAGGGGGGATTTAGTCATTTTTAAATGTAAAAGAACTGTTTAACTTATTTCAATGCCATACAAACAGCCCCTTTAAGGTAGTGCTTTTATTTGGGGGGGGGGGGGGCTTTTTTATTTTCATAGGGATTAGGTTTAATTTTTTATTTTTTGATAATTTTGTTTATTTTTTTATGTGGTTTTTTATTTTTTGTAATTTTAGATTGTTGTAATTTAATGTTAGGTTTTATTTAAAGGGACACTGAACCCAAATTATTTCATTTGTAATTCAGAAAGAGCATGCAATTTTAAGCAACTTTCTAATTTACTCCTATTATAAATTTTTCTTCATTCTCTTGCTATCATTATTTGAAAAAGAAGGCATCTAAGCTTTTTTTGTTTCAGTACTCTGGACAGCACTTGAGTAAATTCAAAATTTGCTTAAAATTTCATGCTCAATCTGAATCACGAAATTACATTTTTGGGTACATTGTCCCTTTAAGTGTAACTTAGTATTGGGGTTAATTTAGGGGGTGTTAGGTTTGGGGGCTTAGTAATAAAATTAGTTATTTGCGTTGTGGGGGGGTTGGCGGTTTAGGAGTTAATAGGTTAATTAGGTTTCTTGCGATGTGGGGGTTTGGTGGTTTAGGGGTTAATTAGGTTTATTGCGATGTGAGGGGTTGGCGGTTAAGGAGTTAATATTTTAATCATGTTATTTAGGATTATGAGTTAATTACTTTATTATTTTGCGATGTGGGGGTTTGCGGTTTAGGTGTTTAATACTTAGTGCTGGAGGTTAGTTTTTTTTGTTATACTTCGTGTGGGCGGGTATTTTTTTTTTTATTATACATTGTGCTGGTGGTTATGTGTTTTTTATTTATTTATTTATTTCTTGCGGGCGGTTACGTTGTTTTTTTGTTTGTTTTTTTTTTAAAGGCTTCGGGTTTGCATACGCTGCGCGCGCAGCCAACATTCTTTTGGCTGCCACTCCTAACCAACATTCCTTTGAGGATGCATGCGCAACTGGCAAGGGACACGTTAAAAACGCGATTATAGTATAGATAATTTATTGTGGTGATATGTACCAGAAAATCGCCCCCTTTTGTTAACAAAACAACGTTTTATTGCATTTATTTGTTAAAATTAAACTATACTAACCACATTAATATTCTTTTTTGATATCCTTAGAGATACCCTAATACAGACATTTTACCTCATTCATTTTTAGAGCACGACTCTCTTGCTTTAATGCTGCATGATACTGTGAACCACCCTTTATAAAATAAGAATATTAAAGCGTGTGGTTTTCAGATTTCTTTCTATAGTTGGAATAGTACAAACTATTTACTACTAAAAAAAAAAAAGTACAAACAATGAAAATAAAACTGGTCACCTACCTTGTGTGTGTATTGTAACAATTTAACAAAGTGATATTAGTGTGAAAAACGTCTGTGATGGACATGCATCAATATGAAGGTTAAGGTAGGTCATAGACATCAATGCACAAAATGACACTCAGACACCTTGTTTGTGTTTTAGCTGTGACTGAAATCATTACAAAATATGTAAAATATCTAGGTGGTCGCTGTCAAATACACAGCAGAAAAACATGCAGAATAGAATTTAACCTAATTGGAATTTAATTTGAAAGGTCACAGTGTGACTTATAACAGACACACAAGTTGTAACCCAAAGGTCACGGTTTCTGCTTATGTCTGTAAAAGTTACATGAGACATTCTTGTGCTTTTAATATTATTATCATTATCATCAGCATCTTCATTATATTTATTTTTATTATTATTATTTAAGTGCTGAATTTTTTTTCTATTAACCCCCCCACTTATTTAAGAAACTTTTTATTTTTTAATTAGTATAATTAACAGTACAATAACCAGTAAACAGTTAAAGGCTTACTGTTATTAACTAGTTAAACATTTACATTGGATTTATTCTAGGAATGTCACTTTAGTCTGTTTTATAAGTCTGTTCCATAAGTTCATGAAAACCATGAAGTCATACTTGATAGTTTAATTATTCTTTTTCCTCCCTAAAGTAGCAGTTGTTCAGTAGCTTTGTTGTCCATTAAAACAGATTTTGAAGACAAATCTAATTTCCTCATTTCCCTAAAAAACACAGGCTTGCCTAATGCAGGAAAAAGCATTAAAGAGACAGTAAACCTAAAATATGTCTGCAGTGTATTTAAAACATTGCATGATGTATATATTAAAGGTCACCTGCATAAGGCAAAAAAGATGCATATTTCCCTTTTCTGCCACATTCAAATAAGTGAGCAGTACAGCCAGTATTCTCCACCTTATTAACACATACCATTAGGCTTGCTAAGGGGTGTATCCCTGGACCACTCCAGTATATAACCCAGGACAATTTGGCTAACAAACAGCTAGATTACGAGTTTGGTGTTATGAGTGAAAAAGCAGTGTTATGGCCCATAACGCTGCTTTTTCCCTAACACTGCCATTACAAGTCTTGTAGGTATAGGTGTACCGCACACTTTTTAGCCTGTCACGCAACGGCAGTACCGCACTTTTTGAAAAATTTTCAAATTTCCCTTTTTCAATGGGACTCCTATAGTGCCGGTACTACGAGTTTGCCTGGGAGGCCAAAAAGTGAGCGGTACACTCTATAACCACAAGAGCCATAACACCATCTAAAGTCAGTAGTTATGAGTTTTTCGTTGCAAAGCTGTACCATAAAACTCATAACTACCTATTAACCCCTAAACCGAGGCCCTCCCGCATCACAAACACTATAATAAATGTATTAACCCCTAATCTGCCGCTCCCGACATCGCCGCCACTAAAAAAAATATATTAACCCCTATTCCGCGGCTCCCCGACATCGTTGCCACTATAATAAACATATTTACCCCTAAACCACCGCCCTCCCACATCACAAACACTATTTAAAGATTATTAACCCCTAATCTGCCGTCCGCCCACACCGCCGCTATAATAAACCTATTAACCACTAAACCACAAGCCCCCCACAACGAAATATACTATAATAAATTATTAACCCCTAAACCTCTGACCTCCCACATCACTAACTCTACATAAATATATTAACCCCTAAACCTTACCCTAACGTAAGCCTAAATCTAACCCTAACACCCCTAACTTTAACGTAATTAAAATAGAGCTAAATTAAAGTTACAATTATTAACTAAATAATACCTTTTTAAAACTAAATACATACTTGTGAAATAAAACCTAAGCTAGCTACAATATTACTAATAGTTACATTGTATCTATCTTAGGTTTTATTTTTATTTCACAGGTAAGTTTGTATTTATTTTAACTAGGTAGACTAGTTAGTAAATAGTTAACTATTTACTAACTACCTAGTTAAAATAAATACAAAGTTACCTGTAAAATAAAACCTAACCTGCCTTACACTAAAAACTAACATTACAATAAAATAAATTCAATTATTAAAATACAATTTTCTAAATTACAAAAAAAAACACTAAATTACAAAAAATAAAAAACAAATTATCAAAAATAAAAACGAATTACTACTAATCTAATAGCCCTATCAAAATAAAAAAGCCCCCCAAAATAAAAAAACCCTAGCCTACAATAAACTACCAATGGCCCTTAAAAGGGCCTTTTGCGGGGCATTGCCCCAAAGATAACAGCTCTTTTACATTGCAATAAAAAATACAAACATCCCCCCAACCCTCTGGAGGTCCACTTGTACCCGGCTGGGTGAAGACGTCTCAAGGTAGGGTGATCTTCAAAGGGGTAGTGTTAGGTTTTTTTAAGGGGGGATTGGGTGGGTTTTAGAGTAGGGTTGGGTGTGTGGGTGGTGGGTTTTAATGTTGGGGGGGGTATTGTCTTTTTTTTTTACAGGTAAAAGAGCTGATTACTTTGGGGCAATGCCCCGCAAAAGGCCCTTTTAAGGGCTATTTGTAATTTAGTGTAGGGTAGGGAATTTTTTTATTTTGGGGGGCTTTTTTATTTTATTTCTTGTAATTATTTTTTTATTTTCTGTAATTTAGTGTTTGTTTGTTTTTTCGTACTTTAGTTTATTTATTTTAATTGTAGTTAATTGTAGTTAGTTTATGTAAGTAATTTAATTATAGTGTAGTGTTAGGTTTAATTGTAATTTAGGTTAGGATTTATTTTACAGGTAAATTTTTATTTATTTTAACGAGGTAGCTATTAAATAGTTAATAACTATTGTACCTAGTTAAAATAAATACAAACTTGCTTGTAAAATAAATATAAACCCTAAGCTAGCTACAATGTAACTATTAGTTATATTGTAGCTATCTTATGGTTTATTTTATAGGTAAGTATTTAGTTTTAAATAGGATTAATTTATTTAATTGTAGTAATTTTATTTCGTTTTATTTAAATTAGGGGGGTTAGACTTAGGTTTAGGGGTTAATTAATTTAATATAGTAGCGGTGACGTTGGGGGCGGCAGATTAGCGGTTAATAAATGTAGATAGGTGTCGGCGATGTTAGGGACGGCAGATTAGGTTTTAATAAAATGTAACTAGTGTTTACGAGGCGGGAGTGCAACGGTTTAGGGGTTAAAATATTTATTACAGTGGCGTCGATGTCCGGTCGGCAGATTAGGGGTAAAAAATGTATTTAAGTGTTTGAGATGTGGGGGGGGGCCCTCGGTTTAGGGGTTAATAGGTAGTTTATGGGTGTTAGTGTACTTTTTAGCACTTTAGTTAAGAGTTTTATGTTCTGGAGTTAGCCCATAAAACTCTTAACTACTGACTTTTAAATGTGGTAGAAGTCTTGACAGGAGAGGGTCTACCGCTCACTTCTTCCAAGACTCGTAATACCGGCGTTAGGCAAATCCCATTAAAAAGATAGGATATGCAATTGACGTAAGGGGATTTGCAGTATGCTCGAGTCGCGGAAGAAAAGTGAGCGGTACACCTGTACCTGCAAGACTCGTAATACCAGTGGGCGTTAAAAAGCAGCATTGGTACCTCTCAACGCTGCTTTTTAAGGCTAACACAAGACTCGTAATCTAGCCGTTTGTAAAGCCCACTGTTGTAAACAGGAAAAGTTGCGTACACTTTCTGTTAGATATTAATATCTCGCATTGTTACTCTTGTTTCTAGACCAAAACCTCACCAAATAAAAAAACACATTTCTATTTAACAAAGAAGAAAGTTAGTAAAATGATATAATAAGCAAGATATAGTGTAATGCATACAACAAACACACCATATACACATGCACAGTACAGTAAGTCCCTTACTTACAAACTTTAAAGTTAAGAACTTTCAAAGATGCAACAATGCGTTCGCATGTCAAATCACGGAAGTTAGTTCTGTTTTTGTTCACTCCATGCCAGCCCTGTAAGCTGTTTTACTATACAAGGTAAGATTAAAAATGTTTTCTTTACAGTATTGTTTGGTTTTTATGTACTACTGTACTGTATTTTGTGTGAAAAGTATTATAAAGGGAGGTTTATAATACTTTTCACACAAATTACAATACAGTTGGACTTACAAATTGGACTTACAAACATGCTCCCCGAACAGAACTCGTTCGTAAGTAGAGGACTTACTGTATACCCATAATGCCCCAGCACAAATGGATTAATTATTAGTTTACAAGTTTAACTATTGTTTTGTGACTAAAGAAGTTAAGTTCACACATGTAAATTGTTATTATCAGTACACAGAGATCAATTCCACTAACCTTCTCTGCACATTGCTCGGCTGCTGTGTTGATAGAATAGAACCCTCAAATCACACAGTTAAGTATACTGAACTGCTTCATTGTGAGACCACCTTCAAACAATGATAATATTCCTTTAGAACAGTGGTCTCAAAGTGTCAGCCCTGGGGCCATATGCGGCCCTCAAGATAGTTTAATATGGCTCTCCCTTGTTTATTAGGTAAATTATTCATTTGGCACCATATTTTTTTTAGGGTTCTAAGAGGTATAAAAAGTTGATGTTCTATATAGGCACTGACAAGATAAATATAAAGACAAACATGCATTGCCCAGTGTAGACTCCCATTATTTACTACTTGGATAAATGTTACTTTTTATTCAGTTCCAGAATGATCACTTCACTTGGCACTCACAAGATAAATATACAATGTGTATGTCTATTGAGGGATGCAACTCCTATCATGCACTATTACTTGGGTAAATGTCACTTCCAGTTTCCAGTATATCCAGTTCCAGAACACTCACTCTGTTCTAGTGGCCCCCATGGGAGAAGAACACTTGGCCAGTGGCCCCTTAATACAATGAGCTTGATACCCCTGCTTTAGAACATTTCACATGCACTTTCAATTTTGTGATGTTTTAGATCACCTGGCTCTAGGGCCTTATATTCAAAACCTCGCCAATCAGGCAAGATATTTAAAGAAGTCTCATCGTTCTGGCGAGGCTCTTAAAAAGAAATGTAGAAACACAAATATTAACTTGAGAAATGTTTATGTTTCTATGTAGTGTTCTTTATGTGAAACAGAGACTCCTACATTACAATCCAAGGTCTAAGATTATGTGTGATTTCTCTCCATGCCGGGGAGATTTTGAATATCAGGCCATTCTAAACATTTTTGGGTATCTCCCAGTACTGTTGAGACTTTTTAACCACTTCTCCTTCTTTTGCTCCACCATCACCATATTAAAACCCAAAATACAAGAATTTTAGAAAAGACTTAGATTTTACTATCTCTACACCCTTACCCTTTTCAGCTTGTATGAGCATTTATCCAGTCGCTGTGTGTTTCCTAGAGATGCTGGTATATAAACACACAAAACAGTGCTGACATTTGCTTGTTTTGATGTCTACATTTTATACAGACTGGTCAAATCCAGCGTTAAATAGTTACTTATGAGTTAATAATATCTCAGTGAGAATTTTTGTCTTGCTGCATTTATTCCCAGTGCTGGAATGTAAATGGTACATTGCACATTATTTTTTATCTTAGCAGTTTTGTGTGTAATATTACAGGTTGATTTTAGTGCTAAAGAAATAAAGAGCTGAATGAGATGTAGATTTATAGTACAACCATTCCAGGGCTTGAGTCAAATGAATAAAACAGAGGAACATGTTACTAAATAGTTCCCCTGGCTTATATAAACCATTGTTTTTTTTTATTATTTTATTGTTTTTTTTTGCTTTAACTTTCACATTCTTTGTTATCAAAGGTGTACTCTCTGTGGAGTCAAAGCATAACTAAGATTTCTTTTGATCTAATGAATTCATCGCAGTGCAGTAATTTGTCCCTTGGCTTCAGTCCAATTGGCAGATATCATGTGGTACAGTGTTTCACTCGCTTGTTTTCACTGCTCACATAAAAAGGCTCTTTGAAGGTAATTCTGAAATACTCATGAGTCTTAAAGTGTTTTAATTTACCAGTAGGTTACATGTGATTAACAAATATCTGTGTAACAAGGGTCGTTGGGTTAAGTACCCAGATAATTGATTGAAAAGCTTGGAGCATTTAGGTTTGCTAATGTTTGTATGGTGTTTATCCGATAAATTTAAAGGGATATAGAAGTGATGAAAACTCTCTAAATGCTATTAATTGTGTGCGTGAAAACAAGCAGTTTTACTTTTTGAAATCTGATGTATTTTTAGTTAGGACTTTTTTTTTGTAAGGTACGTAAATTAAAATCTTAAGACAACTCGAAATTAAATGATTCATTAGATATTTCATTAGGGGCAATATTAATGTAATGCTTAGTGCAGGTGTGGAGATATAATTTAATTCACTGAATTTTTAAGAAGTTAGATGCAATACACTGTAGTGAATTTCAGACTTGAATAGAAGCTTTTTGTTTTGTTATGTAATATCATTTATTGTGTATGTGACCTGTTAAGGATACAGCGCTATGGCTGTGTACACGCACTTCACAGCAGGCTGTAAATTCTAGGCATGTGCATTCGCCAGTTTCGTTAGCTGTTGAATGCGGAAGAAGAAGGCGGCCGCTCACAACATTTGTCTCTTTTCAGAGCTGGATTTATTTTTGTGAAGTGCAACACACTCAGATCTGGATTTGCACAGATCTTATTTTGTTGCACTTTCATAAGGAGAAATCTGACTCCAAAAAGAGCCAAACACCTTGAGCATCCGTATTCTAGCTAAAAAAACTGCCGAATGCAAATGCCGGCTAGTAAATTATCACTGTCTTGTGCATTTTCTGACACTTAAATATATTCTATCACTTTACAAAATGATGTACATTTAAAAATCTCCTTCAACTTTAATTGGGAATTTTGCGTTGTGAGTTGCTGTCACCTCCTTTTCTCATTGCGCTTTTTAGGAAATACTCTCACCTTCTGTCCTTACCACGTCACTTTAACTTTAAAGGGACAGTAAAGTTTAAATTAAACTTTCACGATTGAGGTAGAGCATACAATATTCAAACATCTTTCCAATTTACTGCTATATTTTGATTTGTTCTCTTGTTATCCTTTGTTAAAAAGCATACATTGGCAGGCCCAGGAGCTATAATGCACCACTGGGAGCTAGCTGTTGATTAGAAGCTTCACATATATATGCCTTTTGTCATTGGCTCGCCTGATAGGTTCAGTTAGCTCCCAGCATTGCCACTCTTTCAACAAAGAATACCAAGAGAATGAAGAATATTTGATAATAGAAGTAAATTGAAAAGCTGCTTAAAATCTTAAGCTCTATCTAAACCATGAAAACAATTCTTGTTTCATGTCCCTTTAAGCTCCTACAGGAGTAGAGCCTTTTAGTCCTTCTGTATTACTTTTCACTGCGCTGTATTATTTAAAGGGACATTAAATACTTTGAGATGGTAATCTAAAATTATAAATCATATACTGTATAGAAAAAAACACTCTGTAATATACATTCAATATGTTTCCCCTTTTCCAGTAATTCCATTTGGAAAGTCTGAGCTTTTCAGTTCCTATTAGAGTGGAAGTGCAGAACACTTGTATTTCACACAGCCATTGGCTGCACACTCTAGTGACCTATTTATAACTGTCCCTAATTGGACACAGCAGAAAAGGTAACCTAAGTTACAACATGGCAGCTCCAATTGTTTTATAGACACTAAAACTTTACACTTATTTTGTCAATATTTAAACATCTAATGAAACTAAAAAAAAAAACATCTACGTGTTATTCTCAGACTAATCTTTTCTTTGAATGTGTCATTCTATCTAGCCTTTATTTAGCGTTTAATGTCCCTTTAATGTTGACTTGTTTGCTTCAGCCTCTGCATAGACTCTTTAATCAAGTGTGTCTTACAGTCTAAATTGTCTATGTAGTACAGGCACAAGAAAAGGAAATAATATCAGGTGAATGTTCCTCTCTCATCATCTTAAACCATATATGTATTAGCAACTTAGTACTTATCCAATATCTAAACTGGTACTTATCTAATATCAAAATGGGCACATCATGTAGGTAAATATTATGATCCTCATATTTGGAATATTTGACACTTTGTCATCTTTTTATTTAAGATGGAAATCACTGCAACTGAAAGCGCAGTTTTCCTTTTATTAGAAAAGCAGCTATTTATTTTCTTTTTGCTGAAAAAGAGAATGCTCATAATCAAAGCTTGGTAAACTCATTTTTTTCCCCAACTGAGCTGAGTTTACAATGGGGGAGTGACATCGGATAAAGTGATTCTTTCATGCTCTTTATCTATGATATTGCTCATGTTGTACATCTGGAATTTTCATGTGAAAGATTTTTTTTTCACTTAAAGACTAAAAATTTGTATTTTGGATATAATCTCAATTAAACTGTAAGGAAACAGACGCAGTTACATAGTTTTCTCTATTTATGTCTGAAAGATTAAATGCTTGAGATTTGTTAAACTAATGTATCCGATTTTGGTGTTGCATTAATATCTCCTGCCCGCGCAATACATTTTCTGCTGGGCTTTAACATTCCATAGTGGAATTAGCTAGTTTAAAAAATGTATATCTTGTATATAAACAGAGAGTGTCCTGTAAAAATAAAGTTCAATCAAAACCTTGCTGAAAAGTTCGTATTTGGACCAAAATAAATGTGGATAAAGAACTTGCATATATTTTAGAACATAATATTAACTCACTAATACATTTATTAGCAGACTCAAAGTTTATGTTGAGGTTTGTTTGTTTTTGTTAGATTGTTAAATTACGTTTACATTTCTAGATATGATTTGCAGTGTATTTGGAAGATAAAGGGATTCTGAACCCAATTTTATTTTTCATGATTCAGATAGAGCATGCAATTTTAAGCATCTTTCTAATTTACTTCTATGATCAATTTTTCTTCATTCTCTTGGTATCTTTGTTTGAAAAAGCAGGAATGTAAGCTTACGAGCCGGACCATCTTTGGTTCAGCACCTGAGTAGCGCTTGCTGATTGGTGGCTAAATGCAGACACCAATCAGCATGCGCTATCCAGGGTACTGAGCCAAAAATGGTCCGGCTCGTAAGCTTACATTCCTGCTTTTCAAATAAAGATACCAGAGACCAAAGAAAAATTGATAATAGGAGTACATTAGAAAGTTGCTTAAAATTGCCTGCTCTATCTGAACCATGAAAACAAATTGGGTTCAGTATCCCTTTAATATTGAAAAGTAATTTGGTTATAATTGTTGGTTTCATGATCTATGCCTGAGAAAGTTTGTTGTTGATTTTTTTAGTGGAGGGGGTAAGGGGGCGTGTAAGGAATGCACAAAATTCTGGATTTTGACAAAATCTTAAAGGGACATTTAATTAAAAAAATGAAAAGTACATGAAAGTATTTAAGTTTTTAAAAAGAAGAATTTTTCCAGTCAACATATATTAGGATAGGCAAATGCTTTTAATAAAAGTTATCATTGTTTCAGTGTTAGTGTTTACAGTGTACAGAGCATATGTACATATACCTTGTAAACCCTCATTCAAACACTGTCTAAGCTTAGAAAGCCAGTGCAGTCAGTGATGGCACAATTCATACTCTCTTAGCAGGTGTTGGGATATAATGCAGGTGCAAGATGCATATGTACATATATGTGCACAGTAAAAGCTACAACAGAGAGAAATTAACTTTTTTGTTCTATTGGTATCCTTTGCTGAAAAACATACCTAGGTAGGCACGGTAGCAGCAACGCATTAGTGGGAGCTAGATTGCTGATTGATGGCTGCACACATATGCCCAGTGAGCTAACCAGATGTGTTTAACTAGCTCCCAGTAGTACAATGCAGCTGCGAACCGGCCCTTAAAGGGACACTGAACCCCAAATTTTTCTTTTGTGATTCAGATAGAGCATGAATTTTTAAGCAACTTTCTATTTTACTCCTATTATCAAATTTTCTTTATTCTCTTGGTAACTTTATTTGAAATGCAAGAAACTAAGTTTAGATGCCGGCCCATTTTGGTGAACAACCTGGGTTGTCCTTGCTGATTGGTGGAAAAAATCCATCCACCAATCAAAAAGTGCTGTCCAGAGTTCTTAACCCAAAAAAGCTTAGATGGCTTTTATTTCAAATAAAGATAGCAAGAGAACGAAGAAAAATTGATAATAGGAGTAAATTAGAAAGTTGCTTAAAATTGCATGCTCTATCTGAATCACAAAATAAAAAAATTGGGTTCAGTTTCCCTTTAACCATTTTTTTAACCACTTTTGCACATAGTTATACTCAAGCAACAGAGCAATAATAAAATGATCTAACACATAAGAATATTTTCCTTTTGCATTTTTAAGTCCCTTTAATTATGTTAAAGGGATACTAAACCAAAAATTTTTATTTCATAATTCAGATAGAGCATGCAATTTTAAGCAACTTTCTAATTTACTCCTATTAGCAATTTTTCTTTGTTCTCTTTGTTTAGCCACCAATTGGCAAGTGCTATCCAGGTTCTGAACCAAAAATGGACTGGCTCCTAAGCTTACATTCCTGTTTTTTTCAAAATAAAGATACCAAGAGAAAAAAGAAAAATTGATAAAAGGAGTAAATTAGAAAGTTGCTTAAAAATGCCGCTTTATCTGAATCATGAAAGAAAACATTTGGGTTTTATATAGCTTTAAGGATGCCTCCATAATTAATGTTCAGTAGCTTCATTGATTTCAGCTGCATTTTTTGTGGTGCATGATATTCCCTATGTTTGGTAACTCATTCTCACCATCATACTTTTATGATGTGCTGATGTAACTAGTACTGTTGCATAGTTTGATTTGTTGTATTTGGAAAAAGAAGAAACTTCCAAATTGGTAGGAGGGGAGCTGGAAATTGAATGGAGGTGTTGAAAATAATGTGAAAGGTCTGTAGATTTTTTTAAATCTTCTGCCTCCAAGAGGCAATATATCAGTCCTGAGTATATCATCAGTTTGCATAGGAATACTTTTTGGGCCAGTTTACAAGTAGAGCACAAACCTTTCTGTCAGAGAGATAAGGTGTTTATCACGGGGGTTTGTGCTCATCGAGCTTTTGTCATTAAGTATATATATAGGTATAGATATATATGTTACCATATCATCAGATATATATCTGCATTCAGTGCTTAAGACCTGGCTGACTACTTTTTCAATAAAACACTTGCCATCCGAAGAAACATCCCAACACAAGCCTGCAATCTCACAACTTCGCTCTCAGTCACACCCTCTGCCAATCTCTGCACCCTCCTCCCTACCACTGAGAGTGAAGTGGCTTCCCTATTGTCTTCCTCACACCTCACTACCTGCCCACTTGACCCTATTCATTCACATCTAATACCTTTTCTGTCTCCCACCCTCAATCCGGCTCTTACTCACATATTCAACATATCCTTTTCTATCGGCTCATTCCCTGCCTCCTTCAAGCATGCAAAAGTCACCCCCATCCTCAAAAAACCCTCCCTTGACCCTATCTCTCCAGCAAACTACCTCCCCATATCACTGCTCCCGCTAGCTTCAAAAATCCTTGAAAAATTAGTTTTCGATCGCCTAACCCACTTCCTGTCCTCAAATTCATTGCTTGACCCCCTGCAATCTGGTTTCCGTCCCCAACACTCAACCGAGACTGCCCTCACCAAAGTTACTTACGATCTCCTTTCTGCTAAAAACAAAGGCTACTTCTCCATACTCATCTTACTTGATCTCTCTGCTGCCTTTTACACTGTTGACCATCCCCTTCTCCTACGGACTCTCAGCTCTCTTGGGCTCTGTGATACTGCCCTCTCCTGGATTCACTCTTATCTCTCTAATAGATCCTTCTCTGTCTCTTTTGCTGGTGACTTCTCCTCTCAATTGCCTCTGTCTGTTGGAGTACCTCAAGGCTCTATCCTGGATCCTCTACTCTTCTCTATTTACACTTCTTCACCGGGTAAACCTATCAACAGCTATGGCTTCAACTATCACCTCTATACTGATGATACCCAGATCTACCTTTCCACCCCTGCACTCTCTCCTTCTGTCAATTATCACATCAGCTACTGCTTATCTGGCATTTCCTCCTGGATGGCCTCTCACCACCTAAAAATAAACATGTCCCAGACCAAACTACTTCTAATCCCCCCCCCTCTAACTCCAGTTTCTAATTTTTCCATCACTGTTGGCGGCACCACTATCTCCCCATCACCAAGTCTGCTGCCTCGTAGTCACACTTTACTCAAATCTGTCCTTCATTTCCCACATCCAATTGCTCTCTTCATCCTGCCGCAACCACCTACGGAATATCTCCAAAATTCTTCCATTTCTGAGTGCTGAAACTACTAAACAACTAATCCACTCCCTGGTAATTTCTCAATTTGACTACTGTAATAACTTACTATGTGGCCTCCCTCTCTTCTGCCTCTCTTCCCTTCAATCCACCCTAAATGCATCTGCCAGGCAAATCCACCTCTCTCGACGCTCTGATCCTGCTGCATCTCTATGTGAGTCCCTTCACTGGCTCCCCATTCACAGCAGAATTAAATTCAAAATTCTCACCCAGACCTACAAAGCCTACACCAATGCTGCCCCCCCTACCTGTCCTCACTCATCAACAAATATACTCGAGCCCGCCCCCCTAAGATCCAACAATGACCTGCTCCTCGCGTCCTCTACCATCACCTCCTTGCGTCCTCTACCATCACCTCCTCTCATGCTAGACTACAGGACTTCTCTTTTGCGGCACCAACCCTCTGGAACACACTTCCTAGAGCTTTCAGACTTTCCTCTATCCTCTCCTCCTTTAAACGTTCCCTAAAGACCTTTTTGTTCAGGGAAGCTTATCAACCAACTCATTAACAAATTACCTTCACTTACCTAACAGTTGCCCTCAACTATCTCCTCACTAATATCATTCTTACCTTTGCAGTCCCCACCTCCTGTTTCCCATCCTCCTACCAATCTAGATTGTTCCCACAAGAATAGGGCCCTCAATTCTCCCTGTATTTGTCTCTAAAATTTAATCTTTTATTGTAGTGTTTCTCTGTTGTACTTTTATCCTTGTACCCATGGCCAGCACTGCAGACTCTTTTGGCGCTTTATAAATAAACTAGTACATGGGCCATTTTTTGCAGTACAGCGGTTTCACCCCTTGTTCACTCTCTCTTCTGCTCTCTCTCCCCCTTCTCTCTATTTTGCACTCTGTCTCCCCCCTCTCTTTTGCGCTCTCTCCCCTCTTGTTTGCACTCTCCCCTTCTCTTTTGCGCTCTCTCTCTCCCCCTCTCTTTTGCTGTCTCTCTCCCTCCCCCTCTCTTTTGCTGTCTCTCTCCCTCTCTCTTTTACTTTCTCTCTCCCTCCCCCTCTCTTTTGCTCTCTCTCCCCTCTCTTTTGCGCTCTCTCTCTCCCCCTCTCTTTTGCTGTCTCTCTCCCTCCCCTCTCTTTTGCTCTCTCTCCCCTCTCGTTTGCGCTCTCCCCCCTCTCTTTTGCTGTCTCTCTCCCTCTCTTTTGCTCTCTACCCCCCTCTTTTGCTCTCTCTCTATCCCCACTCTCTTTTGCTCTCTCTCTCCCCCCTCTTTTTTGCTCTCTCCCCCTTTTTTTGCTCTCTCCCCCTCTTTTTTGCTCTCTCCCCCTCTCTTTTGCTCTCTCTCTCCCCCCTTTCTTTTGCTCCCTCCCCCTCTCTTTTGCTCTCTCTCCCCTCTTGTTTGCTCTCTCCCCTCTTGTTTGCACTCTCCCCTTCTCTTTTGCGCTCTCTCTCTCCCCCTCTCTTTTGCTGTCTCTCTCCCTCTCTCTTTTACTTTCTCTCTCCCTCCCCCTCTCTTTTGCTCTCTCTCCCCTCTCTTTTGCGCTCTCTCTCTCCCCCTCTCTTTTGCTGTCTCTCTCCCCCTCTCTTTTGCTGTCTCTCTCCCTCCCCCTCTCTTTTGCTCTCTCTCCCCTCTCGTTTGCGCTCTCCCCCTCTCTTTTGCTGTCTCTCTCCCTCTCTTTTGCTTTCTCTCTCCCTCCCCCTCTCTTTTGCTCTCTCTCCCCCTCTTTTGCTGTCTCTCTACATCTTTTGCTCTCTCTCTCTCCCCCCTTTGCTCTCTCTCCCCCCTTTGCTCTCTCTCCCCCCTTTCTAATGCTTTCTCTCCTCCCCCTTTCTAATGCTCTCTCTCCCCCTTTCTAATGCTCTCTCTCCCCCTTTCTTTTGCTCTCTCCCCCTCTCTTTTGCTCTCCCTCCTCCTCTCTTTTGCTCTCTCCCCCCTCTCTTTTGCTCTCTCCCCCCTCTCTTTTGCTCTCTCCCCCCTCTCTTTTGCTCTCTCCCCCCTCTCTTTTGCTGTCTCTCTCCCTCTCTTTTGCTCTCTACCCCCCTCTTTTGCTCTCTCTCTCTATCCCCACTCTCTTTTGCTCTCTCTCTCCCCCCTCTTTTTTGCTCTCTCCCCCTCTTTTTTGCTCTCTCCCCCTCTTTTTTGCACTCTCCCCCTCTCTTTTGCTCTCTCTCTCCCCCCTCTCTTTTGCTCTCTCTCTCCCCCCTCTCTTTTTCTCTCTCTCTCCCCCCTCTCTTTTGCTCTCTCTCCCCCTCTTTTGCTGTCTCTCTACATCTTTTGCTCTCTCTCTCTCCCCCCTTTGCTCTCTCTCCCCCCTTTGCTCTCTCTCCCCCCTTTGCTCTCTCTCCCCCCTTTCTAATGCTCTCCCCCCCCCTTTCTAATGCTTTCTCTCCCCCCTTTCTAATGCTCTCTCTCCCCCTTTCTTTTGCTCTCTCCCCCACTCTTTTACTGTCTCTCTCCCCCTCTCTTTTGCTCTCCCTCCCCCTCTCTTTTGCTCTCTCTCCCCTCTCTTTTGCTCTCTCCCCCCTCTCTTTTGCTCTCTCCCCCCTCTCTTTTGCTCTCTCCCCCCTCTCTTTTGCTGTCTCTCTCCCTCTCTTTTGCTCTCTACCCCCTCTTTTGCTCTCTACCCCCTCTTTTGCTCTCTCTCTCTCTTTTGCTCTCTCTCTCTCTATCCCCACTCTCTTTTGCTCTCTCTATCCCCCCTCTTTTTTGCTCTCTCCCCCTCTTTTTTGCTCTCTCCCCCTCTCTTTTGCTCTCTCCCCCTCTCTTTTGCTCTCTCCCCTCTCTTTTGCTCTCTCTCTCCCCCCTCTCTTTTGCTCTCTCTCTCCCCCCTCTCTTTTGCTCTCCCCCCTCTTTTTTGCTCTCTCCCCCTCTCTCTTGCTCTCTCTCCCCCCTCTCTCTTGCTCTCTCTCTCCCCCCTCTCTTTTGCTCTCTCTCTCCCCCCTCTCTTTTGCTCTCTCTCTCCCCCCTCTCTTTTGCTCTCTCTCTCCCCCCTCTCTTTCTTTCATGTAATTAACAAGAGTCCATGAGCTAGTGACGTATGGGATATACATTCCTACCAGGAGGGGCAAAGTTTCCCAAACCTTAAAATGCCTATAAATACACCCCTCACCACACCCACAAATCAGTTTTACAAACTTTGCCTCCAAGGGAGGTGGTGAAGTAAGTTTGTGCTAGATTCTACGTTGATATGCGCTCCGCAGCAAGTTGGAGCCCGGTTTTCCTCTCAGCGTGCAGTGAATGTCAGAGGGATGTGAGGAGAGTATTGCCTATTGAATGCAGTGATCTCCTTCTACGGGGTCTATTTCATAAGGTTCTCTGTTATCGGTCGTAGAGATTCATCTCTTACCTCCCTTTTCAGATCGACGATATACTCTTATATTTACCATTTCCTCTACTGATTCTCGTTTCAGTACTGGTTTGGCTTTCTACAAACATGTAGATGAGTGTCCTGGGGTAAGTAAGTCTTATTTTCTGTGACACTCTAAGCTATGGTTGGGCACTTTATTTATAAAGTTCTAAATATATGTATTCAAACATTTATTTGCCTTGACTCAGAATGTTCAACTTTCCTTATTTCCAGACAGTCAGTTTCATATTTGGGATTATGCTTTAATTATCATATTTTTTCTTACCTCAAAAATTTGACTTTTTCCCTGTGGGCTGTTAGGCTCGCGGGGGCTGAAAATGCTTCATTTTATTGCGTCATTTTTGGCGCGGACTTTTTTGGCGCAAAAATTCATTTCCGTTTCCGGCGTCATACGTGTCGCCGGAAGTTGCGTCATTTTTTGACGTTATTTTGCGCCAAAAATGTCGGCGTTCCGGATGTTGCGTCATTTTTGGCGCAAAAAGCATTTAGGCGCCAAATAATGTGGGCGTCTTTTTTGGCGCCAAAAAATATGGGCGTCGCTTTTGTCTCCACATTATTTCAGTCTCATTTTTCATTTGCTTCTGGTTGCTAGAAGCTTGATGTTTGGCATTTTTTTCCCATTCCTGAAACTGTCTTATAAGGAATTTGATCTATTTTGCTTTATATGTTGTTTTTTCTCTTACATATTGCAAGATGTCTCACGTTGCATCTGAGCCAGAAGATACTACAGGAAAACCTCTGCCTGCTGGATCTACCAAAGCTAAGTGTATCTGCTGTAAACTTTTGGTAGCTATTCCTCCAGCTGTTGTTTGTATTAAATGTCATGACAAACTTGTTAATGCAGATAATATTTCCTTTAGTGATGTACCATTGCCTGTTGCAGTTCCCTCAACATCTAAGGTGCAGAATGTTCCTGATAACATAAGAGATTTTGTTTCTGAATCCATAAAGAAGGCTTTGTCTGTTATTTCTCCTTCTAGTAAACGTAAAAAGTCTTTTAAATCTTCTCTTTCTACAGATGAATTTTTAAATGAACACCATCATTCTGATTCTTTGGACTCTTCTGGTTCAGAGGATTCTGTCTCAGAGATTGATGCTGATAAATCTTCATATTTATTTAAGATGGAATTTATTCGCTCTTTACTTAAAGAAGTACTAATTGCTTTAGAAATAGAGGATTCTAGTCCTCTTGATACTAATTCTATACGTTTAGATAAGGTTTTTAAAGCTCCTGCGGTTATTCCAGAAGTCTTTCCTGTTCCTAATGCTATTTCTGCAGTAATTGCTAAGGAATGGGATAGATTGGGTAATTCATTTACTCCTTCTAAACGTTTTAAGCAATTATATCCTGTTCCGCCTGACAGGTTAGAATTTTGGGACAAAATCCCTAAAGTTGATGGGGCTATTTCTACCCTTGCTAAACGTACTACCATTCCTACATCAGATGGTACCTCGTTTAAGGATCCTTTAGATAGAAAAATTGAATCTTTTCTAAGAAAAGCTTATCTATGTTCAGGTAATCTTCTTAGACCTGCTATATCATTGGCTGATGTTGCTGCAGCTTCAACTTTTTGGTTGGAAACTCTAGCGCAACAAGTAACAAATCGTGATTCTCATGATATTATTATTCTTCTCCAGCATGCTAATAATTTCATCTGTGATGCCATTTTTGATATTATTAGAGTTGATGTTAGATTTATGTCTCTGGCTATCTTAGCCAGAAGAGCTTTATGGCTTAAGACTTGGAATGCTGATATGGCTTCTAAATCAACTCTACTTTCCATTTCTTTCCAGGGAAACAAATTATTTGGTTCTCAGTTGGATTCTATTATTTCAACTGTTACTGGTGGGAAAGGAACTTTTTTACCACAGGATAAAAAGTCTAAAGGTAAAAACAGGGCTAACAATCGTTTTCGATCCTTTCGTTTCAACAAAGAACAAAAGCCTGATCCTTCGTCCTCAGGAGCAGTTTCAGTTTGGAAACCATCTCCAGTCTGGAATAAATCCAAGCCTGCTAGAAAGGCAAAGCCTGCTTCTAAGTTCACATGAAGGTACGGCCCTCATTCCAGTTCCGCTGGTAGGGGGCAGGTTACGTTTTTTCAAAGAAATTTGGATCAATTCTGTTCACAATCTTTGGATTCAGAACATTGTTTCAGAAGGGTACAGAATTGGTTTCAAGATGAGACCTCCTGCAAAGAGATTTTTTCTTTCCCATGTCCCAGTAAATCCAGTGAAAGCTCAAGCATTTCTGAATTGTGTTTCAGATCTAGAGTTGGCTGGAGTAATTATGCCAGTTCCAGTTCCGGAACAGGGGATGGGGTTTTATTCAAATCTCTTCATTGTACCAAAGAAGGAGAATTCCTTCAGACCAGTTCTGGATCTAAAATTATTGAATCGCTATGTAAGGATACCAACGTTCAAGATGGTAACTGTAAGGACTATATTGCCTTTTGTTCAGCAAGGGAATTATATGTCCACAATAGATTTACAGGATGCATATCTGCATATTCCGATTCATCCAGATCATTATCAGTTCCTGAGATTCTCTTTTCTAGACAAGCATTACCAATTTGTGGCTCTACCGTTTGGCCTTGCTACAGCTCCAAGAATTTTCACAAAGATTCTCGGTGCCCTTCTGTCTGTAATCAGAGAACAGGGTATTGTGGTATTTCCTTATTTGGACGATATCTTGGTACTTGCTCCGTCTTTACATTTAGCAGAGTCTCATACGAATCGTCTTGTGTTGTTTCTTCAAGATCATGGTTGGAGGATCAATTTACTAAAAAGTTCTTTGATTCCTCAAACAAGGGTAACCTTTCTGGGTTTCCAGATAGATTCAGTGTCCATGACTCTGTCTTTAACAGACAAGAGACGTCTAAAATTGATTACAGCTTGTCGAAACCTTCAGTCACAATCATTCCCTTCGGTAGCCTTATGCATGGAAATTCTAGGTCTTATGACTGCTGCATCGGACGCGATCCCCTTTGCTCGTTTTCACATGCGACCTCTTCAGCTCTGTATGCTGAACCAATGGTGCAGGGATTACACGAAGATATCTCAATTAATATCTTTAAAACCGATTGTTCGACACTCTCTAACGTGGTGGACAGATCACCATCGTTTAATTCAGGGGGCTTCTTTTGTTCTTCCGACCTGGACTGTAATTTCAACAGATGCAAGTCTCACAGGTTGGGGAGCTGTGTGGGGATCTCTGACGGCACAAGGAGTTTGGGAATCTCAGGAGGTGAGATTACCGATCAATATTTTGGAACTCCGTGCAATTTTCAGAGCTCTTCAGTTTTGGCCTCTTCTGAAGAGAGAATCGTTCATTTGTTTTCAGACAGACAATGTCACAACTGTGGCATACATCAATCATCAAGGAGGGACTCACAGTCCTCTGGCTATGAAAGAAGTATCTCGAATTTTGGTTTGGGCGGAATCCAGCTCCTGTCTAATCTCTGCGGTTCATATCCCAGGTGTAGACAATTGGGAAGCGGATTATCTCAGTCGCCAAACGTTGCATCCGGGCGAATGGTCTCTTCACCCAGAGGTATTTCTTCAGATTGTTCAATTGTGGGGGCTCCCAGAGATAGATCTGATGGCCTCTCATCTAAACAAGAAACTTCCCAGGTATCTGTCCAGATCCCGGGATCCTCAGGCGGAGGCAGTGGATGCATTATCACTTCCTTGGAAGTATCATCCTGCCTATATCTTTCCGCCTCTAGTTCTTCTTCCAAGAGTAATCTCCAAGATTCTGAGGGAATGCTCGTTTGTTCTGCTAATAGCTCCGGCATGGCCTCACAGGTTTTGGTATGCGGATCTTGTCCGGATGGCATCTTGCCAGCCATGGACTCTTCCGTTAAGACCAGACCTTCTGTCACAAGGTCCTTTTTTCCATCCGGATCTGAAATCCTTAAATTTAAAGGTATGGAGATTGAACGCTTGATTCTAGGTCATAGAGGTTTCTCTGACTCCGTGATTAATACTATGTTACAGGCTCGTAAATCTGTATCTCGAGAGATATATTATAGAGTCTGGAAGACTTATATTTCTTGGTGTCTTTCTCATCATTTTTCTTGGCATTCTTTTAGAATACCGAGAATTTTACAATTTCTTCAGGATGGTTTGGATAAGGGTTTGTCCGCAAGTTCTTTGAAAGGACAAATCTCTGCTCTTTCTGTTCTTTTTCACAGAAAGATTGCTATTCTTCCTGATATTCATTGTTTTGTACAAGCTTTGGTTCGTATAAAACCTGTCATTAAGTCAATTTCTCCTCCTTGGAGTTTGAATTTGGTTCTGGGAGCTCTTCAAGCTCCTCCGTTTGAACCTATGCATTCATTGGACATTAAATTACTTTCTTGGAAAGTTTTGTTCCTTTTGGCTATCTCTTCTGCTAGAAGAGTTTCTGAATTATCTGCTCTTTCATGTGAGTCTCCTTTTCTGATTTTTCATCAGGATAAGGCGGTGTTGCGAACTTCTTTTGAATTTTTACCTAAAGTTGTGAATTCCAACAACATTAGTAGAGAAATTGTGGTTCCTTCATTATGTCCTAATCCTAAGAATTCTAAGGAGAAATCATTGCATTCTTTGGATGTTGTTAGAGCTTTGAAATATTATGTTGAAGCTACGAAATCTTTCCGTAAGACTTCTAGTCTATTTGTTATCTTTTCCGGTTCTAGGAAAGGCCAGAAAGCTTCTGCCATTTCTTTGGCATCTTGGTTGAAATCTTTAATTCATCTTGCCTATGTTGAGTCGGGTAAAACTCCGCCTCAAAGAATTACAGCTCATTCTACTAGGTCAGTATCTACTTCCTGGGCGTTTAGGAATGAAGCTTCGGTTGACCAGATCTGCAAAGCAGCAACTTGGTCTTCTTTGCATACTTTTACTAAATTCTACCATTTTGATGTATTTTCTTCTTCTGAAGCAGTTTTTGGTAGAAAAGTTCTTCAGGCAGCGGTTTCAGTTTGAATCTTCTGCTTATGTTTTTTGTTAAACTTTATTTTGGGTGTGGATTATTTTCAGCAGGAATTGGCTGTCTTTATTTTATCCCTCCCTCTCTAGTGACTCTTGTGTGGAAAGATCCACATCTTGGGTAGTCATTATCCCATACGTCACTAGCTCATGGACTCTTGTTAATTACATGAAAGAAAACATAATTTATGTAAGAACTTACCTGATAAATTCATTTCTTTCATATTAACAAGAGTCCATGAGGCCCACCCTTTTTTGTGGTGGTTATGATTTTTTTGTATAAAGCACAATTATTCCAATTCCTTATTTTATATGCTTCGCACTTTTTCTTATCACCCCACTTCTTGGCTATTCGTTAAACTGATTTGTGGGTGTGGTGAGGGGTGTATTTATAGGCATTTTAAGGTTTGGGAAACTTTGCCCCTCCTGGTAGGAATGTATATCCCATACGTCACTAGCTCATGGACTCTTGTTAATATGAAAGAAATGAATTTATCAGGTAAGTTCTTACATAAATTATGTTTTTGCTCTCTCTCTCCCCCCTCTCTTTTGCTCTCTCTATCCCCCTCTATTTTGCTCTCTCTATCCCCCCTCTTTTGCTCTTTCTATCCCCCCTCTTTTGCTCTCTCTATCCTCCCTCTTTTGCTCTTTCTATCCCCCCTCTTTTGCTCTCTCTCTCTCTCTCTACCCTCTCTTTTGCTCTTTCTCTCCCCCTCTCTTTTGCTCTCTCTCTCCCCCTCTCTTTTGCTCTCTCTTCCCTCTCTTTTGCTCTCTCTCTCCTCTCTTTTGCTCTCTCTCTCCCCTCTCTTTTGCTCTCTCTCTCTCTCTCTCTCACCCTCTCTTTTGCTCTCTCTCACCCTCTCTTATGCTCTCTCTCCCCCCTCTCTTTTTCTCTCTCTCCCCCTCTTTTCCTCCTCTTTTTTCCACTCTCTTTCCCCTTCTTTCTTCTCCCTTCTTTCTTCCCCCTTCTCTCTTCCCCCTTCTCTCTTCCCCCCTCTCTTTTGTGCTTTCTCTCCCCTCTCTTTTGCTCTCTCTCTCTCCCCTCTCACCCCCTCTCTTTTGCGCTCTCTCTCCCCTCACTTTTGTACTCTCTTTCCCCTCTCTTTTGCTCTCTTTCCCCTCTCTTTTGCTCTTTCTCCCCCTCTTTTCCCCCTCTCTTTTCCACTCTTTCCCCTTCTTTCTTCCCCCCTCTCTCTCCCCTTCTTTCTTCCCCCTCTCTCTCCCCCTCTCTTTTGCTCTCTCTCTCCCCCTCTCTTTCACTCTCTCTCTCCCCCTCTCTCTCTCCCCCTCTCTTTCACCCCCTCTCTTTTACTCTCTCTCTCCCCCTCTTTCACCCCCTCTCTTTTGCGCTCTCTCCCCTCTCTCTTTTGCTGTCTCTTTTGCTCTTGTTATCCCCCTCTTTTGCTTTCTTTATCCCCCTCTTTTGCTTTCTTTATCCCCCTCTTTTGCTTTCTTTATCCCCCCTCTTTTGCTCTCTTTATCCCTTCTTTTTTGCTCTCTCCCCCCTTTCTTTTGCTCTCCCCCCTTTCTTTTGCTTCCCCCCTTTCTTTTGCTTCCCCCTTTCTTTTGCTTCCCCCTTTCTTTTGCTCTCTTCCCCCTCTCTTTTGCTGTCTCTCTCCCCCTCTCTTTTGCTGTCTCTCTCTCCCTCTCTTTTGCTCTCTCTCCCCCCTCTCTTTTGCTCTCTCTCCCCCCTCTCTTTTGCTCTCTCTCCCCCCTCTCTTTTGCTCTCTCTCTATCCCCCTCTATTTTTTTCTCTCTATCTCTCCTCTTTTGCTCTCTCTATCCCCCTCTTCTGCTCTCTCCCCTTTCTTTTGCTCTCTTTCCCCCCTCTCTTTTGCTCTTTCTCTCCCCTTCTCTTTTGCTCTTTCTCTCCCCTTCTCTTTTGCTCTCTCTCTCCCCCTCTTTTGCTCTCTCTCTCCCCCTCACTTTTGCTATCTCACCCCCTCTCTTTTGCTCTCTCTATCCCCCCTATTTTGTTTTCTTTCTGCTCCCTTTCTTTTTCTCTCTCCTGCCTCTCTTTTGCTGTCTCTCACCCTCTATTTTGCTCTCTCTATAGCCCTCTTTTGCTCTCTCTCTAGCCCTCTTTTGCTCTCTCTCTATCCCCCCTCTCTATTGCTCTCTCTCTAGCCCCCCTCTATTTTGCTCTCTCTATAGCCCTCTTTTGCTCTCTCTCTAGCCCTCTTTTGCTCTCTCTCTATCCCCCCTCTCTATTGCTCTCTCTCTAGCCCCCCTCTCTTTTGCTCTCTCTCTATCCCCCCTCTCTTTTGCTCTCTCTCTATCCCCACTCTCTTTTGCTCTCTCTCTATCCCCCCCTCTCTTTTGCTCTCTCTACCCCCCCTCTATTTTGCTCTCTCTGTCCCCCCTCTTTTGTTCTCTCTCTCTCCCCCTCTTTTGTTCTCTCTCTCTCCCCCTCTTTTGCTCTCTCTCTCTCCCCCTCTTTTGCTCTCTCATTCCCCCTCTCTTTTGCTCTCTCACCCCTCTCTTTTGCTCTCTCTATCCCCCCTATTTTGTTTTCTTTCTCCTCCCTTTCTTTTTCTCTCTCCTCCCTCTCTTTTGCTGTCTCTCTCCCTCTATTTTGCTGTCTCTCTCCCTCTATTTTGCTCTCTCTATAGCAATCTTTTGCTCTCTCTCTATAGCCCTCTTTTGCTCTCTCTCTATCCCCCCTCTCTTTTGCTCTCTCTCTATCCCCCCTCTCTTTTGCTCGCTCTCTATCCCCCCTCTCTATCCCCCCTCTCTTTTGCTTTTTCTCCCCCCTCTCTTTTGCTCTTTCTCCCCCCTCTCTTTTGCTCTTTCTCCCCCCCTCTCTTTTGCTCTTTCTCCCCCCTCTCTTTTGCTCTTTCTCCCCCCTCTCTTTTGCTCTTTCTCCCCCCTCTCTTTTGCTCTTTCTCCCCCCTCTCTTTTGCTCTTTCTCCCCCCTCTCTTTTGCTCTCTTTCCCCCCTCTCTTTTGCTCTCTTTCCCCCCTCTCTTTTGCTCTATTTCCCCCCCCTCTCTTTTGCTCTTTCTCTCCCCCTCTCTTTTGCTCTCTCTCTCCCCTCTCTTTCGCTCTCTCTCTCCCCTCTCTTTCGCTCTCTCTCTCCCCTCTCTTTCGCTCTCTCTCTCCCCTCTCTTTCGCTCTCTCCTCTCTTTCTCCCCCTCTCTTTTTCGCTCTCTCTTTTTCGCTCTCTCCCTTCTCTTTTGCACTCTCCCCTTTCTCCCCCTCTCTGTTGTCTCTCTCCCTCAATTTTGCTCTCTCTATCTCCCCTCTTTTGCTGTCTCTCTCCCTCTCTTTTGCTGTCTCTCTCCCTCTCTTGTTGTCTCTCTCCCTCTCTTGTTGTCTCTCTCCCTCTCTTGTTGTCTCTCTCCCTCTCTTTTACTGTCTCTCTACCTCTCTTTTACTGTCTCTCTCCCTCTCTTTTACTGTCTCTCTCCCTCTCTCTTTTGCTGTCTCTCCCCCTCTCTCTTTTGCTGTCTCTCTCCCCCTCTTTTGCTGTCTCTCTCCCCCTCTTTTGCTGTCTCTCTCCCCCCTCTTTTGCTGTCTCTCTCCCCCCTCTTTTGCTGTCTCTCTCCCCCCTCTTTTGCTTTCCCTCTCCCCCCTCTTTTGCTTTCCCTCTCCCCCCTCTTTTGCTTTCTCTCTCCCCCCTCTTTTGCTCTCTTCCCCCTCTTTTGCTCTCTCTCCCTTCTCTGTTGCTCTCTCTCTCCCCTTTCTCCCCCTCTCTTTCTCCCCTTTCTCCCCCTCTCTTTTGCTCTTTCTATCTCCCCTATTTTGCTCTCTCTCTCTCCCCTTTCTTTTGCTCTCCCCCCTCTCTTTTGCTGTCTCTCTCCCTCTCTTTTGCTGTCTCTCTCCCTCTCTTTTGGTCTCTTTCTCCCCCCTCCTCTTTTGGTCTCTCTCTCCCCCTCTTTTGCTCTCTGTCTATCCCCCTCTTTTGAGCTCTCTCTTTCCCGTCCGTACGGCCCTGTCCACGTCACGCCTGGTCCTCGCGCACGGTCGGCCCCAGAATCCAGATGCCAGGTCAGTGTGTTTAAGCTTCGGACAAACACACTTGGCCTTTTATATTATAGGATAATAATAATAAAAAAAATATGTATTACTGAATAAATAGAAAATATTATGTTATGTAAAGAACATTGTAATATGAAATATTAATATTTTTATGTCGGGTTAGTGCAAATGAGAATATACGATCGGGTATGCGCGAGTGTGGGGTGTTATTTCTTTTTTTCACTTCTTGTCTCTATTGACTCCTGTGGGGGAATATGTGAACGTGCATGCCATATTCTAACTTAAAATTTTTGTGCTCGTTGGGTTATAGTGAGAGTGGAAACAGTTTACTTTCTACTCTTAACATGAGCGCAAACCGACGAACGCAAAAATCTTAATTTTAGCGCAATTAACGCTCAAGCGGGAACGTTAATTTGCACTCCACTTGTAATCTAGCCCTTTATTGGTACATTTATTTCTGTCTGTTCGCTAACCTTACAAATTATTTTTAATCCTTTTAGATCATAATCTCTTATTTGTGGGAAATATTTTTCATCTTTTGACATCTTTATTGGAACAACATATCAGATCATCTCTGATTTTTCCTAGGAGTATACTTGAAAACAGACAAATGGGGATTTTAGCGTAATGCCTTTCTCATACGCCAAAATGGCAACCAGTAGTTTCAACCAAAAGACATTCATATTTTCCTTTAATTATTTTGAAAATGTATTTCAAATATTTGTTGCTAATTTTCAAAACTTGGCAGATTCGCAAACTTCTGTACTTTTTATTCTCATGAAATTCATTAAACTAAGTCATTCCTAAGTTCCCATGTTACTGTATGTGTACACTACAGATAATTTATTAGAAATTAATGTTGTAAGGAATACTGATGTCAAGATTTGATAAGGAAGAATAGGACAAGATTGTTCTAAAGGTTTAGAGGACAGTGTGAAACGATGATACAAAACTGCTACTAAAATTTATATTTTAAGCAATTTTATTGACTTTCTTGAAATTAAAGAAACAAAAGTAACAGTATATTAGCTCTTATATTTGCAACATATTTAAACTTAAAGGGAAAGTCTACTCCAGAATATTTATTGTCTAAAAATAGAAGATAATCCTGTTATTACCCATATCCCAGTTTTGCATAACCAACATTAGCATATTAATACACTTTTTACCTCAGTGATTACCTTGTATCTAAGCCTCTGCAGACTGCCCCCTTAATTTAGTTCTTTTTACAGACTTGCATTTTAGCCAATCAGTGCTGACTGATAAATAACTCAGCAGCACAATGATATCTATATAGCACTCATGAACTAGTCCTGCCTAGCTGTGAATAAATGTCAAAATGCCTCGAAATAAGAGGCGACCTTCAAGGGCTTAGAAATTAGCCTATGAGACTACCTAGGTTTAGTTTTCAACAAAGGAAACCAAGAGAACAAAGCAAATTTGATGATAAAAGTAAATTGGTAAGTTGCTTGAAATTGCATGTCCTATCTGAATCATGACAGTTTAATTTTGACTTTAAAGGGACAAAATAATTAATTTAAACATTAACGGCACATTTTATTTAACAGCTAATGTTGTTTCTTCAGCAATACTACAGTATGTATATTTGGACAGGACGGGACCCAGGCAGCATTTGGCAGGATTAAGTTTTTTTTTTTTTTTTTCTAAAATACTCTCATATAGGGCCCATCAATTGGGTATCTCTATGCTCTCATAGGAAATTTCAATCTGCTGAATAACTGTAAGTGATGGAGAATTAGGGGGCATCATTGTATTTTTGGACCCAGGTATCATAATGTTTTATAAAGTTTAATGCAGAGATTGGTTACACATCCATGTCCTCAGAACTTGCTGGGTCGCTGTCCATCAACCAAAATAGTTAATGAGAGCTTAGTTTCCAATCGGTGACAGGCATTTACTATTGATACCTCATTAGTTATTGCACTAGACATTAAGAAGACTCAATAAATATAACAAAGCACTCAGATCAGATGCTGTTCAGGCAATCTAGTTGATACCTCCCCAGCGTAAAATTTAATATGAAATATACTATACTTTTCACAAAAAGTAATTTTAAATCTCTTAACTATAAGAATCTTGCTGTCTTGGCTACTCTCCTCTGATTGGCCCATCCAGCATCGGTTGTTCTGTTTATTATAGGGATGGACCTGTAAAAGAGTTTAGAGATGCCAATCTAATGGGGGAAACGCTTAAAGGGGACAGTACACTGTAAAATTGTTTTCTCTTGTAAGGTGTGTCCAGTCCACGGATCATCCATTACTTGTGGGATATTCTCCTTCCCAACAGGAAGTTGCAAGAGGACACCCACAGCAGAGCTGCTATATAGCTCCTCCCCTAACTGCCATATCCAGTCATTCTCTTGCAACTCTCAACAAAGATGGAGGTAGTAAGAGGAGAGTGGTAAAATATAGTTAGTTTTTTCTTCAATCAAAAGTTTGTTATTTTCAAATAGTACCGGAGTTGTACTATTTTATCTCAGGCAGTATTTAGAAGAAGAATCTGCCTGCGTTTTCTATGATCTTAGCAGCTTGTAACTAAGATCCACTGCTGTTCTCACATATGTCTGAGGAGTGAGGTAACTTCAGAGGGAGAATGGCGTGCAGGTTATCCTGCTATTGAGGTATGTGCAGTTTTAAGTTTTTTCTAGGGACTAGAAAATGCTGCTGGTACCTGATTAATGTAAGTTAAGCCTAAAAACAGTGATTTAATAGCGACTTGTATCAGGCTTACTACCAGAGATATATACTCTGATAATATGGCAATATAAAACGTTTGCTGGCATGTTTAATCGTTTTTATATATGCTTTTGTGATAAAACTTATTGGGGCCTAGTTTTTTCCACATGGCTGGCTTGATTTTTGCCTAGAAACAGTTTCCTGAGGCTTTCCACTGTTGTAGTATGAGTGGGAGGGGCCTATTTTAGCGCTTTTTTGCAAAGTTAAAATTACATTCAGCTTCCCTCAGCAGTCCCCTGCATGCTATAGGACATCTCTGAAGGGCTCTAAAGGCTTCAAAAGTCGTTTATTGAGGAAGGTAGGGCCACAGCTGAGCTGTGGCAGTTGTTGTGACTGTTTAAAAAACGTTTATTTCGTTTTTTTGATCCGTTTTTTGCATTAAGGGGTTAATCATCCATTTGCAAGTGGGTGCAATGCTCTGCTAACCTATTACATACACTGTAAAAATTTCGTTTGATTTACTGCCTTTTTTCACTGTTTTTCAAATTTTGACAAAATTTGTTTCTCTTAAAGGCACAGTACCGTTTTTTATATTTGCTTGTTAACTTGATGTAAAGTGCTTTCCAAGCTTGCTAGTCTCATTGCTAGTCTGTACAAACATGTCTGACATAGAGGAAACTCCTTGATCATTATGTTTAAAAGCCATGGTGGAACCCCATATGAGAATGTGTACTAAATGTATTGATTTCACTTTAAACAATAAAGATCAGCTATTGTCTTTAAAAATTTATCACCAGAGGATTCTGACGAGGGGGAAGTTATACCGACTAACCTACGTGTCAGACCCTTTGACTCACGCTCAAGGGACTCACGCTCAAATGGCGCCAAGTACATCAAGGACGCCCATAGCGATTACTTTACAAGACATGGCGGCAGTCATGGATAATACACTGTCAGCGGTATTAGCCAGACTACCTGAATTTAGAGGAAAGCATGATAGCTCTGGTGTTAGGCGTAATACAGAGCATACAGACGCTTTAAGAGCTATGTCTGATACTGCCTCACAATATGCAGAAGCTGAGGAAGGAGAGCTTCAGTCTGTGGGTGATATCTCTGACTCAGGGAAACCTGATTCTGATATTTCTACTTTTAAATTTAAACTTGAGAACCTCCGTGTTTTGCTTAGGGAGGTTTTAGCTGCTCTGAATGACTGTGACACAATTGCAGTGCCAGAGAAATTGTGTAGACTGGATAAATACTTTGCAGTGCCAGTGTGTACTGAGGTTTTTCCAATACCTAAAAGGTTTACAGAAATTATTAATAAAGAGTGGGATAGACCCGGTGTGCCGTTTTCCCCCCCCCCTCCTATTTTTAGAAAAATGTTTCCCATAGACGCCACCACACGGGACTTATGGCAAACGGTCCCTAAGGTGGAGGGGGCAGTTTCTACTTTAGCAAAGCGTACTACTATCCCTGTCGAGGACAGTTGTGCTTTTTCAGATCCTATGGATAAAAAATTAGAGGGTTACCTTAAGAAAATGTTTATTCAACAAGGTTTTATCCTGCAGCCCCTTGCATGCATTGCTCCTGTCACTGCTGCTGCGGCGTTCTGGTTTGAGTCTCTGGAAGAGGCTTTACAGACAACGACTCCATTGGAGGACATACTTAACAAGCTTAGAGCACTTAAGCTAGCTAATTCTTTTGTTTCTGATGCCATTGTTCATTTGACTAAACTAACGGCTAAGAATTCTGGATTGGCCATAGCGTAGGGCGCTATGGCTCAAATCTTGGTCAGCTGACGTGACTTCAAAGTCTAAACTACTTAACATTCCCTTCAAGGGGCAGACCCTATTCGGGCCTGGTTTGAAGGAAATTATTGCTGACATTACTGGAGGTAAAGGTCATACCCTTCCTCAGGACAGGTCCAAATCAATGGCCAAACAGTCTAATTTTCGTGCCTTTCGAAAATTCAAGGCAAGTGCAGCATCAACTTCCTCTGCTACAAAACAAGAGGGAACTTTTGCTCAGTCCAAGACGGCCTGGAAACCTAACCAGTCCTGGAACAAAGGCAAGCAGGCCAAAAAGCCTGCTGCTGCCTCTAAGACAGGATGAAGGAATGGCCCCTTATCCGGTAACTGATCTAGTAGGGGGCAGACTTTCTCTCTTCGCCCAGGCGTGGGCAAGAGATGTTCAGGATCCCTGGGCGTTGGAGATTATATCTCAGGGGTATCTTCAGGACTTCAAGGCTTCTCCACAAGGGAGATTTCACCTTTCACGATTATCTGTCAACCAGATAAAGAAAGAGGCATTCTTACACTGTGTGCAAGACCTCCTAGTTATGGGAGTGATCCATCCAAAGGAGGAACAGGGACAGGGATTTTACTCATATCGGTTTGTGGTTCCCAAAAAGAGGGAACCTTCAGACCAATCTTGGATCTAAAGATCTTAAACAAATTCCTCAGAGTTCCATCATTCAAAATGGAAACTATTCGGACCATCCTACCTATGATCCAGGAGGGTCAATATATGACTACGGCGGATCTAAAGGATGCTTACCTTTACATTCCGATACACAAAGATCATCATCGGTTCCTAAGGTTTGCCTTTCTGGACAGGCATTACCAGTTTGTGGCTCTTCCCTTCGGGTTAGCTACAGCCCCAAGAATTTTTACAAAGGTTCTGGGGTCGCTTCTGGCGGTCCTAAGGCCGCGGGGCATAGCAGTGGCCCCTTATCTAGACAACATCCTGATACAGGCGTCGAATTTCCAAATTGCCAAGTCCCTTATGGACATAGTTCTGGCATTTCTGAGGTCGCACGGGTGGAAAGTGAACGAGGAAAAGAGTTCTCTGTCCCCACTCACAAGAGTCTCCTTCCTAGGGACTCTGATAGATTCTGTAGAAATGAAAATTTACCTGACGGAGTCCAGGTTATCAATACTTCTAAATTCTTGCCGTGTTCTCCATTCTATTCCGCGCCCTTCGGTGGCTCAGTGCATGGAGGTAATCAGCTTAATGGTAGCGGCAATGGACATAGTTCTGGCATTTCTGAGGTCGCACGGGTGGAAAGTGAACGAGGAAAAGAGTTCTCTGTCCCCACTCACAAGAGTCTCCTTCCTATGGACTCTGATAGATTCTGCAGAAATGAAAATTTACCTGACGGAGTCCAGGTTATCAATACTTCTAAATTCTTGCCGTGTTCTCCATTCTATTCCGCGCCCTTCGGTGGCTCAGTGCATGGAGGTAATCAGCTTAATGGTAGCGGCAATGTACATAGTTCCGTTTGCGCGCCTACATCTCAGACCGCTGCAACTATGCATGCTCAGTCAGTGGAATGGGGATTAAACAGATTTGTCCCCTCTACTAAATCTGGATCAAGAGACCAGAGATTCTCTTCTCTGGTGGCTATCTCGGGTCCATCTGTCCAAAGGTATGACCTTTCGCAGGCCAGATTGGACAATTGTAATGACAGATGCCAGCCTTCTACGTTGGGGTGCATTCTGGAACTCCCTGAAGGCTCAGGGTTCGTGGACTCAGGAGGAGAAACTCCTCCCAATAAATATTCTGGAATTGAGGGCAATATTCAATGTTCTTCAGGCTTGGCCTCAGTTAACAACCCTGAGGTTCATCAGATTTCAGTCGGACAACATCACGACTGTAGCTTACATCAACCATCAAGGGGGAACAAGGAGTTCCTTAGCGATGTTAGAAGTCTCCAAAATAATTCGCTGGGCAGAGAAACACTCTTGCTACCTATCAGCGATCCATATCCCAGGTGTAGAGAACTGGGAGGCAGATTTTCTAAGTCGTCAGACTTTTCATCCGGGGCAGTGGGAACTCCATCCAGAGGTGTTTGCTCAATTGATTCATCGTTGGGGCAAACCAGAACTGGATCTCATGGCGTCTCGCCAGAACGCCAAGCTTCCACCGTTTCCTCCGCTCCCTCGACTGATTGCCAAAATCAAGCAGGAGAGAGCATCAGTGATTTTGATAGCGCCTGCGTGGCCACGCAGGACCTGGTATGCAGACCTAGTGGACATGTCATCCTTTCCACCTTGGACTCTGCCTTTGAGACAAGACCTTCTACTTCAAGGTCCTTTCAATCATCCAAATCTAATTTCTCTGAGACTGACTGCATGGAGATTGAACGCTTGATTTTATCAAAGCGTGGCTTCTCCGAGTCTGTCATTGATACCTTAATACAGGCACAAAGCCTGTTACCAGGAAAATCTACCATAAGATATGGCGTAAATATCTTTATTGGTGTGAATCCAAGAGTTACTCATGGAGTAAGATTAGGATTCCCAGGATATTATCTTTTCTCCAAGAGGGTTTGGAGAAAGGATTATCAGCTAGTTCTTTGAAGGGACAGATCTCTGCACTGTCTATTCTTTTGCACAAGCGTCTGGCGGATGTTCCAGACGTTCAGGCGTTCTGTCAGGCGTTGGTTAGAATCAAGCCTGTGTTTAAACCTGTTGCTCCCCCATGGAGCTTAAATTTGGTTCTTAAAGTTCTTCAAGGGGTTCCGTTTGAACCTCTTCATTCCATAGATATCAAACTTTTATCTTGGAAAGTTCCTTTTTTTGATGGCTATTTCCTCGGCTTGTAGAGTCTCCGAGTTATCTGCTTTACATTGTGATTCTCCTTATCTGATCTTCCATGCAGATAAGGTAGTTCTGAGTACAAAACCTGGGTTTTTGCCTAAGGTGGTATCTACTAAGAATATCAATCAAGAGATTGTTGTTCCATCATTGTGTCCTAATCCTTCTTCAAAGAAGGAACGTCTTTTACATAATCTGGACGTGGTTCGTGCTTTAAAGTTTTACTTACAAGCTACTAAAGATTTTCGTCAAACATCTGCTTTGTTTGTTGTTTACTCTGGACAGAGAAGAGGTCAAAAGGCTTCGGCAACCTCTCTTTCTTTTTGGCTAAGAAGCATAATCCACTTAGCCTATGAGACTGCTGGACAGCAGCCTCCTGAAAGGATTACAGCTCATTCTACTAGAGCTAAGAAGCATAATCCGCTTAGCCTATGAGACTGCTAGACAGCAGCCTCCTGAAAGGATTACAGCTCATTCTACTAGAACTGTGGCTTCCACTTGGGCCTTTAAAAATGAGGCTTCTGTTGAACAGATTTGCAAGGCGGCGACTTGGTCTTCGCTTCATACTTTTTCCAAATTCTACAAATTTGATACTTTTGCTTCTTCTGAGGCTATTTTTGTGAGAAAGGTTTTACAGGCAGTGGTACCTTCCGTTTAAGTACCTGCCTTGTCCATCCCTTCATCCGTGTACTTTAGCTTTGGTATTGGTATCCCACAAGTAATGGATGATCCGTGGACTGGATACACCTTACAAGAGAAAACACAATTTATGCTTACCTGATAAATTTATTTCTCTTGTGGTGTATCCAGTCCACGGCCCGCCTGGCATTTTAAGGCAGGTCAAAATTTTAGATTAAACTACAATCGCCACTGCACCCTATGGTTTCTCCTTTCTTGGCTTGTTTCGGTCGAATGACTGGATATGGCAGTTAGGGGAGGAGCTATATAGCAGCTCTGCTGTGGGTGTCCTCTTGCAACTTCCTGTTGGGAAGGAGAATATCCCACAAGTAATGGATGATCCGTGGACTGGATACACCGCAAGAGAAATAAATTTATCAGGTAAGCATAAATTGTGATTTTATATTATTGTATTTTCAATGACTTGTTTTGCCAGCTGCAGAGTATAAAATGTATGAGAAATTGCATTTTCAGGTTTATTTGTGTATATGAAGTAGCTGGTGTTGTGCTTTTAAGCCACAGCCTATTGAAATGGGTTGAGCTTCAGGTAATATCAGATCTCATTATGCTATCACTTTGTGTACACACACTTGCTCCCTTATCTTATATTTGTCTGGAAAACTAAAGCTCAATACATAGAGAGAACAATGGAAAATTATCATGTTATTACTTAACTATCCTGCACCCCAATGGGAGTGTCATTTATTCTGCTGGCTGTGTTTATTTAGGCTATTCAATAGCTAAGACTCCAGTATCAAAACTTTCAGTATAGGTTGGGATACCACAGGCTATATCAGACATTTCAACGGCCAAAATATGGATAAAGGAGCTACTTGCAAACAATTTAATACACTCCAGCAGGTAAAATAGATCATTGGGAGATTTTTTTTGGTGAACTGTCCCTTTAAGCATCCTAGTTGACAAGCTTACATTACAGTAGTATATTTTCTTTCATATCCCTTTAATAAACCACTCTAAAAAAAACTGATAAACTCTCAACCTCTTCTGCATATTTTTTAAGATGGCAAATAAACCCCCATTAAAAATAAAACATAGACATTAAGCATTTATAGGATGAGGACTGATTCAACTAATTTATGTTTAAAATTATGTCTGTGCCCTTTAAACAGATTAAGGTATGAAACTAAAATCTTAAATCTTATTACATGAATTACGTTCATTGTCCCTTTCATATATTTTCTATAACTGCATATTGAATACAATTAGAATGGCTTCTATAAATTAATGTAGGTAATGAGTAATTTTTTCATTTTTATACCTAGCAAGCCAGGTAACCGGTACAATTTCTAAATTTGTTATCAAATTTATTTTTACCCTATTATGTATTTATATATTTTAAGTTTAACATTTGCAGATTAGGGCAACTTTAAGGAATTCAGCTTGCAGGTTTCACTCCCACAATATCATGTGACAGCCATCAGCCAATCACAAATGCATATACGCATTTTATGTGAATTCTTGCTCATGTTCAATAGGAACTGGTGACTCAAAAAGTGTAAATATAAAAAGACTGTGCACATTTTGTTAATGGATGTAAATTGGAAAGTTTAAAACTGTATGCTCTATCTGAATAATGAAAGTTTAATTTTGACTTTAGCGTCCCTTTTAAACATTCTAGCAGCTCTGCAATTTTGTAAACTCTAAAAACGAAAACACTGCTCTGCTTGATGCAGTAAATATTGCTTAGTCTTGTCCATCAAACCACATGACCAAAGAGGGAATAAGTTATGATAAGGAGGGGAAGGGATTGATTTAAAGGGTCATGCTATGCATTCTTTTTAGATCAAAAATTAATTATTTTTTGGGGAGGCTTGTTCTTTTCCCACAGTGAGCATTAATGCTTAAGTATGTAACATATTACCTGCTGGATGAAAAATAAATGTTAACAACTTTTACTTCATTTTTCACCAAAAAAAAGACGTGTTTTCTATTTTAATACCACGTTTTGTAAAGTGCAGTTACAATATTTAAAAACAAAAGTTTGTGTTATTAAGATATTACAATTTCCATGCAGTGTGATTGTGATATGAGACCTAAGCACCTTCAGTACAGTGTAAGCATTTAGTGTCTATACAAAAACATTAAAAAAAAAAATTTACATAGTGGAATGTTTAAAAAAAAAAAAATATATATATATATATATATATATATATATATATATATATATATATATATATATAAACAGTATATACACATGTACAGTGTGCCCACAATCCTCCAGCAAACAAAAGCGATTCAGCTACAGTTCACACATGTAAATTGTGTTGTGTTTCAATACTCTCTAAAGGGATTATTTTACATTACACCTTTGCTGCAGATGGCAACATTGCTTTTAAATGGATAGTCTAGTCAACATTAAACTTTCATGATTCCGATAGAGCAAGCAATTTTAAGCAACTTTCTAATTTACTCCTATTATCAATTTTTCTTTGTTCTCTTGTTATCTTTATTTGTTAGCTTAGGAGCCAGCCCATTTTTTGTTCAGCACCTGGGTAGCACTTGCTGATTGGTGGCTACATTTATACACCAATCAGCAAGCACTACCTAGGTGCTGAACCAAAAATAGGCCGGCTCCTAAGCTTACATTCTTGCTTTTTTAAATAAAGATACCAAGAGAACGAAGAAAAATTGATTATTGATGCATGCTCTATCTGATTCATGAAAGTTTAATTTTGACTAGACTATCCCTTTAAAGGGACACTGAACCCAAAATGTTTCTTTCGTGATTCAGATAGAACATAACATTTTAAGCAACTTTCTAATTTACTCCTATTATCAAAGTTTCTTCATTCTCTTAGTATCTTTATTTGAAATGCAAGAATGTAAGTTTAGATGCCCGCCCATTTTTAGTGAACAACCTGGGTTGTTCTTGTTGATTGGTGGATAAATTCATCCACCAATAAAAAAGTGCTGTCCAGAGGTCTGAATCAAAAAAAAAATCTTAGATGCCTTCTTTTTCAAATAAAGATAGCAAGAGAACGAAGAAAAATTGATAATAGGAGTAAATTAGAAAGTTGCTTAAAATTGCATGCTCAATCTGAATAACAAAAGAAAAAATTTGGGTTCAGTGTCCCCTTTAACATTACCCCAGTGGCAGAGAACCATCATCTCCCCAATTAAAGTATAGTAAAATGCCTCTTGGTGAGACTGCCTTCTAACAGTGATTTCATCCCTTTATAACATTTCACTTGCAATCTTGATCCGAATACCTTTATAACATAAAGCTTTTGTAACTTACAACATCGGGCCCTAAGTGTTGTTGCAATGTCTTTTAATTACTCCTTTGTTCTACTGTATTCAGTGTTCCTTTATGATATATTGATGTTACATGCCTTAAAACTAGAATGAACCCATAAAATAAATAGCACTGTGTATGGAAACAATTCTTTGTGATAAATTAAAGTAATTAACTGATTTGGAGAATAAACGTCTTATTTAGTAATTCTCATATGCCACATACTGTTTGTAGATTTTTTTTTTTTTTTTAACCATTGTTCAAATTAATATTTTGTAGTTTTTACATCTTTGTGTATACTGGCAGTCATACAAAAGGAGTGTCTGTAACAAGATATCCATTTTATAAATGAGTGTGGGCAGAAATTCCATCTCTAGCACTGAGTCACAGAAAAACACATTTATATGCATTTTTACCATGCATCATCTGTAGCAGTATTTATTATTTCAGATGTATCGTTTTGTGCTGATCCTTTTTTGCTGCACTAATTAAAACACACCCAAAGCATTTATCATAATCAAATGATCTATCTGTCTGTCTCTATCCGTATGTCTCTAAATCTATCAAAAGAGCACTTGTGAGGTCAGACACTGATACTGGGCGAGTTCAATTCATCCTGAAGGTGTTCAAAGGATTGAGGTCAGTGCTCTATACTAGAGTTCCTCCATGCCAAACTTGTCAAACCATCTCTTCATGGACCTTGCTTTGTGCAAAGGAGCACAGTCATGCTGGATCAGAAAAGGGCCTTTCCCAAACGGTTGCCACAAATTTGGAAACACCCAATTGTCTAAAATGTCTTTGTATCCTGTTGCATTAAAATGACCCTTCACTGGAATTAAGGGGCCCAGCCCAAGCACTTGAAAACAGCCTCAGACAATTATCCCTTCTCCACTAAACTTTACTGTAGGCACTATGCATTCCAGTAGGTAGTGTTCTCCCTTCTCCACTAAACTTTACTGTAGGCACTATGCATTCCAGTAGGTAGTGTTCTCCCTTCTCCACTAAACTTTACTGTAGGCACTATGCATTCCAGTAGGTAGTGTTCTCCTGGCATCTGCCACACCTATATACTTCCATCAGACTGTCAGAAAGTGAAACACAATTCATCACTCCAGTGGCAGAGTATAGTGAGTCCTTACAGTCAAGTGGAAGGGACACACCCAGCCCTCGCATACACAATAAATAAGGATTGTATATTTTTCAGAAATTTTAGAATCATAATAATGAATATAAATAGTGCATACTAATAATTTGCTCTTATTTACATCCCACTGTTTTTTACTATAAAATAACACACATAGCCCATCACTTTGTAATATGTTTGTCTGGGCAGACACCTAATTATGTTTATGTATGTCCATTTATTCTGGTGTCCAATGTTGTGTACTCCGTTAAAACAAACAATGGGACATGTGTTCACTTCTCCTGACAGGGCATGTTTCTTCATTTTGGTCTCATGTTATAAACAAACCTCATATAAAGTAAGAGCTGAGACTGTGCTACAGTTTCTCAAGTTAAAGCGACTTAAAAGTCAATTTTTTATTTATGTATCCGTAATTATTCATTGTTTTGCAAACGATCTGCATGCAAAAAACATTTTTTCAATAATGAACACAGACACAAATACATATCTATATACGCACATACATTGTTTCACAGGGTCAGGGTACACATTTTTAAAAGCATTTTGAATACTGTTTATCTTTCTTCCTTTGCTGTTGTCATTAAGGGTTATATATAACTGAGCTTATGGACCTATTAACCCATTATAATTATTAAATAAACATTTTATGGTGAATGACATTTTGAGTTTAATGTCCCTTTAAGTATTGTAGCACCTCTAATACTCAAAGATGCCAGCAGTCGTGCACTTATCATAAAAGTGTCCTTTTTATCATGTCTGGCACTTTAATTCAAGTTATCCCATGTGTCTAGAAACACCATCAGGATAGTGATATAAAAGCAACAAGGAGAATGAGGGCAGATTGGAAGTTTAGATATGTAAGATAGAAATAGGTAATAGATCACTGCCATTTTTAGCTTCATTTCTAAGCACCACAAGAGAGAAAGTCTATCCTTTAGAATAACCCATGACATCAAATACTAAAAGGGCAGTAAACACAATATATAACTGCAGTGTGTTTAAAGCATTGCAGCATGTGGACACAACTGGTCCATTAATTGGCTCCTTACAATAATATATGTAGCATATAGTTTATCTCTGCATTAGGTGATCTTTTACCAGGACTCCTTCCTACTCTTCTCAAACTGTTTTTTACTCAAGCTAGGGTTGTGTGTGTAGTGCAGCCAATCAGATGCTGTAGTTCCCACCCAGCCCTTGCGAATCACTGGTTATTCCTATACTGGTGCTTACACTATGTAAAAGTCTATGGGGCAGGCACTATAGAATCTGATTGGCTGTACCACCCGCATATCTTCAGCTTAAAAAAATGGCACCAAATGATGTTCTTAACTATACCTGTATTTTTCGATAGGAACCTAGGAACCTTATTCATCCACAAGCTGCAACACTTGGAATACATTGCAATTATTAAATATGTGTCATGTCCCTTTAATTTATTGGCTTTTATGCTGTTGGTTCTGGTTATTCTAAAGATGGATTCCTGTGTAAGTTCCCACATCTCACAAAAATCTCTCTGTTTTTTATTTATTTTGAATATTTGGATGTTATTTGCTGATTGTCTAATCAAATGTCTTTACACATCCGCAGGCCCATTGTTTTTTGGTAAGGGTCTTTTTATTCAGTGTGAACATAAAACCCAATTTTATATTATTATTTAATGTAAACAACACAAAATAGCACAGTTACTGACTTGTGCTTTTAACACTGAATCCCTCCTCATCTGCTCTAAATACATTTCCTGATATCTGCACTGCTTTTCTGTTTGGCGTTTATTGTATCCTAGATGTACATGTGGCTTGTGTGGTGTCCAGCTAATAATGCCGAGTGTCTGCACATAAGAGAGACAAATTACTCATGTTTTCTGTTCTGCTACTTATCCCTTCATCACCTATCTCACACTGACTGTGAACACTGGAAAATACATGAAGAGAAAAGCCTTGCAGTGATGTGAGAAGTAAACTGTTGTCCTGACCGGGCTCTGTAGCTGCTGAGCACCTTCGTATGCCGCATCATCTCATAGATTGAGAAAGCATCTGGCAACGTTCAGTATATTAAGTCCTTATTTAGTGTAATATATAGTTTTCCCTATCCCACAATACAGTACAATTTCTTACCACAAAATGTTTTTAATCTTTAGATGGTATCTAGTAAATAGAAAAGAATAATTGAACAAAAACATTTGTTTTGCTCTGTTTTAATAATCCATTGTTGAACTAAACTCTGATTCATCTTAGTATATTGAATACTGTTTAATTATAGTTATCATGCCAGCTAGTTTATAGATTACTTTACCAATATAGTTGAATTTAACATATACCATATGGAATCAATAGCCTTGTTTCCTAAACTGAATGCTTGGAAAATCTTACATTCGTATGTTAAGAGTACACATCCTTTCCTCATTAGCTAGAAAGTAGAGAGATTTTGGCAAAGGTTCTATGTGGAAGCATTGTGCAGCTTTTATATGGATTTTGTTTTTAGCCTTTGATGACACTGTTTAGAATAGGAAGTATCTAATAAGTAAAGCATTTTGTCTAATGTGCTGCCAGTGTGTTTAATATATGCCTGGAGGTCTGAAATATTATCTTCTTCACTACAGTAATATGCATTTAATACTCTGAAAGCAGAAGGTCGAACTTTTTAAAGAAACTCAAAGTACATTTTCAAATGGAGTAATTTGAAACATCTGGAAAAGGGGACAGCAGTAATGTAAAGTTATTTTTTATGGCTTAATCATGATCATGTTAATGTACACCGGTAGCTAATTAAAGAAAACTTTTATTATTTGCTTTAAGTGGGTTATAGAAGCAATCGAAGTAGTAATCTTCTGTGAACTGTTAAATATTTGATTCTACCTATATGATCACATATACGCAGCTGATATACAGTCTACAATGTAAAACCCAACTGATCTAAGTTACCAGGCAGGGTATCGTATTCTTTATTGTTTTCTTTACTTGTGTTTTGTTGTTTTTCTTATGTGCATTTGGAGCTACCGGTAAATATGAGGTGAGGTATTAACACACTGCATGTATCTTTATGGTGCATAACTCATATTGGGTAATACGGCAGAATGTATGCATCTAGTTTTGTAAGTAGCTGTGATTTGATAATTTATTATATACTTTCAGGGCATCTAAAGTATGTTTAAGTATGTTTCATATTTTTTTTTAAATATTTTTCCTAATACACAATATATAAGTTCATTACCATGTGTTCATTTTAAAAACAACACCAGCCAGGCATAACTGAACCTTCTCCTCTTTAGAATATCAAAAAAAGAGCCACAGCACAGCTAGCAATCAATTACATTTGTTTATTCAAAACAGGTATAGCACACAAACATGACTGCATGAATAAGGGCAAGTAAGTAAACATAGTCATGTTTGTTTGCAATACCTGTTCGAAATAAACAGATGCAATTTATTGTTAGCTGTGCTGATATCTTTTATTTTTATATATTCTAAATAGGGGTCTGGATATGTGCTTGTTTACTCTATAATTAAATGAACCTTCCCCTCTTCTCATTTTTAATATTCATCCTCTCCATATCCCTAAGATTATACCTTATGTTCTTAAATGGTCCTTATTGCATCCCATTCTCTAGAAATCAGCCACTTAATGCCATCGACTAATCATAGCAACCAAAACTAAATTCTTAAATAATCCTCATTACTTCTTCATCTCCTCAAATTACCTGCATTTCATCCTCCTCATCCTCCGTCACTAGGTTACATCTCAAACCATTCATATAAAATCTTAAAGATTGTGCATAAAGGGCCAGTCTAGTCCAAAATAAACCTTCATGATTCAGATAGAGAATATCATTTTAAACATTTTTCCAATTTACTTTTATCACCAATTTTGCTTTGTTCTCTTGGTATTCTTAGTTGAAAGCTAAACCTAGGAGGTTCATATGCTAATTTCTAAGCCATAGAAGGCTGCCTCTTCTCTCAGGGCATTTTGACAGTTTTTTAGGACTAGAGGGTGCTAGTTCATGTGTGTCATATAGATAACACTGTGCTCATGCACTTGGAGTTCCAGTGAGCCAGCTCTGATTGGCTAAAATGGATGTCTGTCAAAAGAACTGAAATAAGGGGGCAGTCTGCAGAGGCTTAGATACAAGGTAATCACAGAGGTAAAAAGTGTATTTATATAACTTTGTTGGTTATGCAAAACTGGGGAATGGGTAATAAAGGGATTATCTTTTTAACCCCTTAACGACCGACGACTTATGGGATACGTCCCCTAAAAAATACAGTTAAAGACCGTCGTACGTCGTCGGTCTTTAAAAGCGGTGGAAGCGATCCTGATCGCTTCCAGACGCTTTCCGGTTATTGCAGTGATGCCTCGATATTGAGGCATCCTGCAATAATGTTTCTTAGCCATCCGATTCAGAGAGAGCCACTCTGCATCGGATATGGATGGCCACAATCGTTGGTGGGGGGTGGCCATCGATGGGAGTTAGCATCAAGAGGGCAGCGGAATCATGGGCAGGGTCGCCGGGGCGGGTGGGAACCACTACCCTATGGAAAAATGTTGTGATACAAAGTGGGAGCGAGGGGGAGGGAATTGCTATAGAAAAGAGCTAAGGTATCTGGGAGGGGGTAGGGGGTTGGTCTTTGGGGGGGAAGCTATACTACAGAAAAATACCCAAGATGGCTCCCTATAAGGTAGAGGGGGTGGGTTATAGAGCTGTTTGGGGGGGGGGGGCGGTCAGGGAAGTTGGGGGCTAAGGGGGGGGGGATCCTACACAGCAAAATAATAAAAAATAAAAAAAACTTTTATTTTAGCACTGGCAGACTTTCTGCCAGTACTTAAGATGGTGAGGACAATTGTGGAGTGGGGGAGGGAAGAGAGCTGGGGGTGTGATGTGTCAGGTGGGAAGCTGATCTCTACACTAAACCTAAAATTAACCCTGTAAGCTCCCTACATGCCACCTAATTAACTCCTTCACTGCTAGACGTGATGCACAGCGGCATTTAGCGGCCTTCTAATTACCAAAAAACAACGCCAAAGCCATATTTCTTTCATGTAATTAGCAAGAGTCCATGAGCTAGTGACGTATGGGATATACATTCCTACCAGGAGGGGCAAAGTTTCCCAAACCTTAAAATGCCTATAAATACACCCCTCACCACACCCACAATTCAGTTTTTACAAACTTTGCCTCCGATGGAGGTGGTGAAGTAAGTTTGTGCTAGATTCTACGTTGATATGCGCTCCGCAGCAAGTTGGAGCCCGGTTTTCCTCTCAGCGTGCAGTGAATGTCAGAGGGATGTGAGGAGAGTATTGCCTATTTGAATGCAGTGATCTCCTTCTAAGGGGTCTATTTCATAGGTTCTCTGTTATCGGTCGTAGAGATTCATCTCTTACCTCCCTTTTCAGATCGACGATATACTCTTATATATACCATTACCTCTGCTGATTCTCGTTTCAGTACTGGTTTGGCTATCTGCTATATGTAGATGAGTGTCCTGGGGTAAGTAAGTCTTATTTTCTGTGACACTCCTAGCTATGGTTGGGCACTTTGTTTATAAAGTTCTAAATATATGTATTCAAACATTTATTTGCCTTGACTCAGAATGTTCAACTTTCCTTATTTTTCAGACAGTCAGTTTCATATTTGGGATAATGCATTTTAATTTAACATTTTTTACCTTAAAATTTGACTTTTTCCCTGTGGGCTGTTAGGCTCGCGGGGGCTGAAAATGCTTCATTTTATTGCGTCATTCTTGGCGCGGACTTTTTTGGCGCAAAAATTCTATTTCCGTTTCCGGCGTCATACGTGTCGCCGGAAGTTGCGTCATTCTTTGACGTTATTTTGCGCCAAAAATGTCGGCGTTCCGGATGTGGCGTCATTTTTGGCGCCAAAAAGCATTTAGGCGCCAAATAATGTGGGCGTCTTATTTGGCGCGAAAAAATATGGGCGTCACTTTTGTCTCCACATTATTTAAGTCTCATTTTTTATTGCTTCTGGTTGCTAGAAGCTTGTTCTTTGGCATTTTTTCCCATTCCTGAAACTGTCATTTAAGGAATTTGATCAATTTTGCTTTATATGTTGTTTTTTTCTTTTACATATTGCAAGATGTTCCACGTTGCAACTGAGTCAGAAGATACTTCAGGAAAATCACTGCACAATGCTGGAGCTACCAAGCTAAGTGTATCTGCTATAAACTTTTGGTATCTGTTTCTCCAGCTGTTATTTGTATTGCATGTCATGTCAAACTTATTAATGCAGATAAAATTTCCTTTAGTACTGTTACATTACCTGTTGCTGTTCCGTCAACATCTAATTTTCAGAGTGTTCCTGATAACATAAGAGATTTTATTTTTTAAATCCATTAAGAAGGCTATGTCTGTTATTTTTCCTTCTAGTATACATAAAAGTCTTTTAAAACTTCTCTTTTTTTCAGATGAATTTTTAAATGAACATCATCATTCTGATACTGATAATGGTTCTTCTGGTTCTGAGGTTTCTGTCTCAGAGGTTGATGCTGATAAATCTTTGTATTTGTTCAAGATGGAATTTATTCGTTCTTTACTTAAAGAAGTGTTATTTGCATTAGAAATAGAGGATTCTGGTCCTCTTGATACTAAATGTAAACGTTTAAATAAGGTTTTTAAATCTCCTGTAGTTATTCCAGAAGTGTTTTATCTCCCTGATGCTATTTCTGAAGTAATTTCCAGGGAATGGAATAATTTGGGTAATTTATTTACTCCTTCTAGACGTTTAAGCAAATTATATCCTGTGCCATCTGACAGATTAGAGTTTTTTGGGACAAAAATCCCTAAGGTTATGGGGCTGTCTCTACTCCTGCTAATGTACTACTATTCCTACGGCAGATAGTACTTCATTTAAGGATCCTTTAGATAGGAAAATTGATTCCTTTCTAAGAAAAGCTTACTTATGTTCAGGTAATCTTCTTAGACCTGCTATATTTTTAGCGGATGTTGCTGCAGCTTCAACTTTTTGGTTAGAAGCTTTAGCGCAACAAGTAACAGATCATAATTTTATAGCATTATTTTTATTCTATAACATGCTAATAATTTTATTGGTGATACCATCTTTTGATATCATTAGAGTTGATGTCAGGTATATGTCTCTAGCTATTTTAGCTAGAATAGCTTTATGGATTAAACTTGGAATGCTGACATGTCTTCTAAGTCAACTTTGCTTTCCCTTTCTTTCCAGGGTAAATAATCATTTTCGTTCCTTTCCTCACAAGGAACAAAAGCCTGATCCTTCATCCTCAGGAGCGGTATCAGTTTGGAAACTATTTCCAGTTTGGAATATATCCAAGCCTTATAGAAACCTATAGCCAGCTCCTAAGTACCTATGAAGGTGCGGCCCTTATTCCAGCTCAGCTGGTATGGGGCAGATTACGTTTTCTTCAAAGAAATTTGGATCAATTCCGTTCTTAATCTCTGGTTTCAGAAACATTGTTTCAGAAAGGTACAGAATTGGCTTCAAGTTAAGGCCTCCTGCTAAGAGATTCTTTTCTTTCCCGTGTCCCAGTTAACACAGCAAAGGCTCAGCATTTCTGAAATGTGTTTCAGATCTAGAGTTGGCTGGAGTATTTATGCCAGTTCCAGTTCTGGAACAGGGGCTGGGGTCTTATTTTATCTCTTCATTGTACCAAAGAAGGTCAATTCCTTCAGACCAGTTCCGAATCTATCATTATTGAATCATTATGTTAGGATACCAACATTCAAGATGGTTACTGTAGGACTATCCTGCCTTTTGTTTAGCAAGGGCATTATATATCTACAATAGATTTACAGGATGTGTATCTGCATATTCCGATTCATCCAGATCACTTTTAGTGTCTGAGATTCTCTTTTTAGACAAGCATTACCAGTTTTGTGGCTCTACCGTTTGGCTTAGCCTCAGTTCCAAGAATTTTTTTCAAAGGTTCTCGGTGCCCTTCTTTCTGTAATCAGAGAATAGGGTTTTGGTATTTCCTTATTTGGACGATATCTTGGTATTTGCTCAGTCTTCTCATTTTCGAAGAATCTCATACGAATCGACTTGTGTTGTTTCTTCAAGTTCATGGTTGGAGGATCAATTTACCAATCAGTTCATTGATTCCTCAGACAAGGGTAACCTTTTTAGGTTTCTAGATAAATTCAGTGTCTATGACTCTGTCCTTGTCAGACAAGAGAAGTTTAACATTGATATCAGCTTGTCAAAACCTTCAGTCACAATCATTCCCTTTGGTAGCCTTATGCATGGAAATGTTGGGTCTTAGGACTGCCGCATCAGATGCGATCTCCTTTGCTCGTTTTCACATGCGACCTCTTCAGCTCTGTATGCTGAACCAATGGTGCAGGGATTACTCAAAGATATCTCAATTAATATCTTTAAACCGATTTTACAACACTCTCTGACATGGTGGACAGATCACCATCGTTTAGTTCAGGGGGCTTCTTTGTTCTTCCGACCTGGACTATAATCTCAACAGATGCAAGTCTTACAGGTTGGGGAGCTGTGTGGGGGTATCTGACGGCACAAGGGGTTTGGGAATCTCAGGAGGTGAGATTTCTGATCAATATTTTGGAACTCCGTGCAATTTTCAGAGCTCTTCAGTCTTGGCCTCTTCTGAAGAGAGAGTTGTTCATTTGTTTTCAGATAGACAATGTCACAACTGTGGCATACATCAATCATCAAGGAGGGACTCACAGTCCTCTGGCTATGAAAGAAGTATCTCGAATTTTGGTTTGGGCGGAATCCAGCTCCTGTCTAATCTCTGCGGTTCATATCCCAGGTATGGACAATTGGAAAGCGGATTATCTCAGTCGTCAAACGTTGCATCCGGGCGAATGGTCTCTTCACCCAGAGGTATTTCTTCAGATTGTTCAAATGTAGGAACTTCCAGAAATAGATCTGATGGCTTCTCATCTAAACAAGAAACTTCCCAGGTATCTGTCCAGATCCCGGGATCCTCAGGCGGAGGCAGTGGATGCATTATCACTTCCTTGGAAGTATCATCCTCCCTATATCTTTCCGCCTCTAGTTCTTCTTCCAAGAGTAACCTCCAAGATTCTGAAGGAATGCTCGTTTGTTCTGCTGGTAGCTCCGGCATGGCCTTACAGGTTTTGGTATGCGGATCTTGTCCGGATGGCCTCTTGCCAACCGTGGACTCTTCCGTTAAGACCAGACCTTTTGTCTCAAGGTCCTTTTTTTCCATCAGGATCTGAAATCCTTAAATTTAAAGGTATGGCGATTGAACGCTTGATTCTTGGTCAAAGAGGTTTCTCTGACTCTGTGATTAATACTATGTTACAGGCTCGTACATCTGTATCCAGAGAGATATATTATAGAGTCTGGAAAATATTTTTTGGTGTCTTTCTCATCATTTTTCTTGGCATTCTTTTAGAATACCGAGAATATTACAGTATTCTTCAGGATGGTTTAGATAAGGGTTTGTCCGCAAGTTCCTTGAAAGGTCAAATCTTTGCTCTTTCTGTTCTTTTTCACGGAAAGATTGCTATTCTTCCTGATATTCATTGTTTTGTACAAGCTTTGGTTCGTATAAAGCCTGTCATTAAGTCAATTTCTCCTCCTTGGAGTTTGAATTTGGTTCTGGGGGCTCTTCAAGCTCCTCCGTTTGAACCTATGCATTCATTGGATATTAAATTACTTTCTTGGAAAGTTTTTTGTTCCTTTTGGCCATCTCTTCTGCCAGAAGAGTTTCTGAATTATCTGCTCTTTCTTGTGAGTCTCCTTTTCTGATTTTTCATCAGGATAAGGCGGTGTTGCGAACTTCTTTTGAATTTTTACCTAAAGTTGTGAATTCCAACAACATTAGTAGAGAAATTGTGGTTCCTTCATTATGTCCTAATCCTAAGAATTCTAAGGAGAAATCGTTGCATTCTTTGGATGTTGTTAGAGCTTTGAAATATTATGTTGAAGCTACGAAATCTTTTCGTAAGACTTCTAGTCTATTTGTTATTTTTTCCGGTTCTAGAAAAGGCCAGAAAGCTTCTGCCATTTCTTTGGCATCTTGGTTGAAATCTTTAATTCATCTTGCCTATGTTGAGTCGGGTAAAACTCCGCCTCAGAGAATTACAGCTCATTCTACTAGGTCAGTTTCTACTTCCTGGGCGTTTAGGAATGAAGCTTCGGTTGACCAGATCTGCAAAGCAGCGACTTGGTCCTCTTTGCATACTTTTACTAAATTCTACCATTTTGATGTATTTTCTTCTTCTGAAGCAGTTTTTGGTAGAAAAGTACTTCAGGCAGCGGTTTCAGTTTGAATCTTCTGCTTATGTTTTTCATTAAACTTTATTTTGGGTGTGGATTATTTTCAGCAGGAATTGGCTGTCTTTATTTTATCCCTCCCTCTCTAGTGACTCTTGTGTGGAAAGATCCACTTCTTGGGTAGTCATTATCCCATACGTCACTAGCTCATGGACTCTTGCTAATTACATGAAAGAAAACATAATTTATGTAAGAACTTACCTGATAAATTCATTTCTTTCATATTAGCAAGAGTCCATGAGGCCCGCCCTTTTTTTGTGGTGGTTATGATTTTGTATAAAGCACAATTATTCCAATTCCTTATTTTATATGCTTTCGCACTTTTTTCTTATCACCCCACTTCTTGGCTATTCGTTAAACTGAATTGTGGGTGTGGTGAGGGGTGTATTTATAGGCATTTTAAGGTTTGGGAAACTTTGCCCCTCCTGGTAGGAATGTATATCCCATACGTCACTAGCTCATGGACTCTTGCTAATATGAAAGAAATGAATTTATCAGGTAAGTTCTTACATAAATTATGTTATGTCTGCTATTTCTGAACAAAGGGTATCCCAGAGAAGCATTTACAGCCATTTGTGCTATAATTGCCAAGCTGTTTGTAAATAATTTCAGCGAGAAACCTAAAGTTTGTGAAAAGTGAACAATTTTTTTAATTTGATCGCATTTGGCAATAAAATGGTGGCATGAAATGTACCAAAATGGGCCTAGATCAATACTTTGGGTCTTCTACCACAATACACTAAAGCTAAAATTAATCCTACAAGCTCCCTAATTAACCCCTTCACTGCTGGGCATAATACACGTGTGGTGCGCAGCGGCATTTAGCGGCCTTCTAATTACCAAAAAGCAACTCCAGAACCATATATGTTTGCTATTTCTGAACAAAGGGGATCCCAGAGAAGCATTTACAACCATTTATGCCATAATTGCACAAGTTGTTTGTAAATAATTTCAGTGAGAAACCTAAAGTTTGTGAAAACAATTGTGAAAAAACGATTTGTTTTATTTGATCGCATTTGGCGGTGAAATGGTGGCATGAAATATACCAAAATGGGCCTAGATCAATACTTTTGGATGTCTTCTAAAAAAAATATATATATATATACATGTCAAGGTATATTTAGGGATTCCTGAAAGATATCAGTGTTCCAATGTAACTAGCGCTAATTTTGAAAAAAGTGGTTTGGAAATAGTTGAAGGAAATGTGGAATGTGGAAGGAAAATCCAAATTTGACTGAGACCCAAGTTCAATCTCTTGCCCTAAGCAGACAGTCCAGCCAGGAGTTGGAAATAAAGAGACGAGAAGCCATTTACAATGATGTCTTGGCCAAGCAGCAAATGTTAATCAAAAAAAAAAAATAGCAAAGTGCTACTTGTATTTATTGCCCTATAACTTGCAGAAAAAGCAAAGAACATGTAAACATTGGGTATTTCTAAACTTAGGACAAAATTTAGAAACTATTTAGCATGGGTGTTTTTTTGGTGGTTGTAGATGTGTGACAGTTTTTGGGGGTCAAAGTTAGAAAAAGTGTGGGTTTTTTTCAATTTTTTAATTCATATTTTATATTTTTTTATAGTAAATGATAAGATATGATGAAAATAATGGTATCTTTAAAAAGTCCATTTAATGGCGAGAAAAACGGTATATAATATGTGTGGGTACAGTAAATGAGTAAGAGGAAAATTACAGCTAAACACAAACACCGCAGAGATGTAAAAATAGCCTTGGTCCCAAACGGACAGAAAATGGAAAAGTGCTGTGGTCATTAAGGGGTTAAACAATAAAAATTCTGGTGTAGACTGTCCCTTTAATATTATGATACATATTATAGTACATTGTACTCATACACATTATATCCCCATGTTCTCAGATCAATAGTATTATACCCTTCTTTTTCAACCCAATATATTAATATCTGCATTCTTCTCCCCTCAGAACCACATTACACTCCCATTTCCTCAAAATTGACATATTAATTAAATATGTTCTTAAAACATCAGGTTGCATTTGTCTTTTATAGACACTCATCAATTAATTTCTGACCTTTTTAAAATAATTATTTCATTTGGTAAACAAGTATATTGTGTTTTTTTAGCATTAATACAAACTTTGAGCAGTGTGACCAATGTTTTTAAAGTGTTTATTTTACTTGCTAGGTTTACAAGCAAGAACATCACAAAATGGATTCAGCAGATGGCCGTGCAGCAGACACATCCTCGCGTTATAGTGGTGCCCAGGACAGTGGCATTGGCAGCGACAGTGTGAAAATAAGAATTGTTCAGATTGAGCAACAAAGTGGAGCCAGTCATCATAGGATAGTCAGGCCAACCAAGCAGTCGTCTATTGTAAAGAACTTGAACTTCATACCATTTGATATATTTATTACAGCCAGTCGGATTTCTTTGATGACATATTCATGCACTGCTCAGCCTAAACTGAAAACAGATATTGATAAGGGGGAAAAATTGGGAAAGAGTGCATTAAACCTCACAAATACAGAAGGAGATGGAACAATAGAAAAATCTGGACAGTCATGTATCTCCACACTAACTGCTGAAGATCTGATTAATTCCCCATCTAAGGGTAATACATCTTCTCCTGGCAATGGAAGAGCTTCTCTTCTTTCTCTAGAGAGTCTCCATGCTTCCACAAGGTCATCTGCTCGACAGGCCTTGGGGATTACGATTGTGCGCCAGCCTGGTAGAAGAGGAACCGGTGACCTACAGCTTAATCCTTTCCTTCATCTTGTGGTAGCCCAGCCATCCTTGCTTATAAGCTGTCATCACAAGAAACAGAAGATGGAAATGTCCCTCTTTGATGCACTCCTTAAAGGTGTAGATCCAGAGTATAAATGTTCAGGTATGGGAACTAAAATAAATATTTTTGCTGTTTATTAATATTATTATTATAATTAGAATAATGATATGGATTAATAGTCATTTATAGTTATATTTACAGATATATAGTGTAACAGAAATTAATTTAATTTAGAAATGATGCTTTGATATTATTTTATATGAATTATTTATCAATCTTATAAAAATTATAAGGATGATATAAACAATTTTAAAACCAAAATATTTTATGACAGCTATACTTTAAAAGTTAAAATATATTCTAACTTCAATAAAACTATAGAGTGATAATTTGGAGACCATTTCTTTGCAACAAAAACTAATATATTGTTTTCAGTTTTTTATTAATAAAATAGAATATTTTTTTTATGCTTAATACATTAGCTCCTACTATAGTTCCTTATGTTCTGCTGCTCAAACATGGCATTACCAGAAAGAGTAAAAAAAAAAAATTAGCTAAAATGTTGCACTAAAAATGATTGTCTACTGTAACAATACCTTTTTTTTACTTAAAGGGACACTTAACCCAATTTTTTTCTTTTATGATTCAGATAGAGCATGAAATCTTATTCAACTTTTTAATTTACTCCTATTATCATTTTTTCTTCGTTCTATTGCTATCTTTATTTTAAAAGCAGGAATGTAAATCTTAGCAGCCAGCCCATTTTAGGTTCAGCACCATGGATAGCGCATTTACCCACCAATAAGCAAGCATAACCCAGGTTCTTAACCAAAAATGGGCCGGCTCCGATGCATCACATTCCTGCTTTTTAAATAAAGATAGCAAGAGAACGAAGAAAATTTGATAATAGGAGTAAATTAGAAAGTTGCTTAAAATTGCATGCTCTATCTGAATCATGAAAGAAAGAAAAAAATGGATTTAGTGTCCCTTAAATATTGATATTAATGTTGTAAAAATAGCTACTTTCACATATACACACATCACTATCATTTAAGTACACACCTTCACCCATACCAAACCTAAAACACTACAACCAGAAATAAATTTTTAACCCCCAGAGTTTTTGGCTGATGGCTGCAGGCCTTTAGCAATGTAGTATTATTAAATGAGCTGGATTCTATCAGAACTAATAAATGACTCAGTTCACTTATTAATATTCCTTTTGGCTTAGTTTTCAAACATCCTCAGCACCAGGGGTATTTGTTACGTTTTAATTGGTATTGGCCGAGAAAAATGTAAATAGGAATTATATGTCTCCTGTTAAGTGTAGTCAGTCCACGGGTCATCCATTACTTATGGGATTATATCTCCTCCCTAACAGGAAGTGGAAGAGGATCACCCAAGCAGAGCTGCTATATAGCTCCTCCCCTCTACGTCATACCCAGTCATTCTCTTGCACCTAACTAATAGATAGGACGTGTGAGAGGACTGTGGTTGTTAAACTTAGTTTTTATTTCTTCAATCAAAAGTTTGTTATTTTAAACAGCACCGGAGTGTGTTGTTTTTTCTCAGGCAGCATTAGAAGAAGAATCTACCTGAGTTTGTGTATGATCTTAGCGTTCGTAACTAAGATCCATTTGCTGTTCTCGGCCATTCTGAGGAGTGAGGTAACTTCAGAACAGGGGACAGCAGGCAGGGTTCACCTGCAAGGAGGTATGTTGCAGTATATTATTTTCTAAGGAATGGAATTGACTGAGAAAATACTGCTAATACCAATGTAATGTAAGTGCAGCCTTAAATGCAGTAGTAGCGACTGGTATCAGGCTGATATGTATGTATGTTTACACTGAGGTATTTCTGGGGAATGGAACTTCACTAAGAAAATACTGTATACATTTAAGTTATATTTGAGCCTCCACTGCAGTGAAAGTGACTAGCAGCAGGCTTATTAATAACATTTCATAATTTTATTTTCAAAACGTTTACTGGCATGTTAATCGTTTTTTCCTGAGGTACTTGGTGATAAAACTTTATGGGCATGATTTTTACCACATGGCTGTCGTTTGTGTATGAATAAAATCAGTTTACTGACCTTCCCCACTGTTGTAATATGAGTGGGAGGGGCCTATTTTAGCGCTTTATTGCGCAGTAAAAATTCAGTCACAGTCTTCCTATTTCTTCCTCCATGATCCAGGACGTCTCTACAGAGCCCAGGGGTCTCCAAAACTAGTTTTGAGGGAGGTAATCACTCACAGCAGACCTGTGAGACTGTGTTTTGACTGTGATAAAAACGTTTATTTTAAATTGTTATCCGTTTTTGGGTACTAAGGGGTTAATCATCCATTTGCTAGTGGGTGCAATCCTTTGCTAACTTAATGCATTTACTGTGAAAATTTGGTTGCTATAACTAATTTGGTTCATTGTTATTTCAACTGTGACAGTTTTTTGTGCTTCTTAAAGGCACAGTAACGTTTTTTATATTGCTTGTAAATTTATTTGAAAAGTATTTTCCAAGCTTGCTAGTCTCATTGCTAGTTTGTTTAAACATGTCTGACACAGATGAATCTCTTTGTGCAATATGTTTAAAGGCCAATGTGGAGCCCAATAGAAATTTGTGTACTAATTGCATTGATGCTACTTTAAATAAAAGCCAATCTGTACATGTAAAGAAAATTTCACCAGACAACGAGGGGGAAGTTATGCCGACTAACTCTCCTCAAGTGTCAGTACCTTCGTCTCCCGCTCAGGAGGTGCGTGATATTGTGGCGCCAAGTACATCAGGGCGGCCCATACAAATCACTTTGCAAGACATGGCTAATGTTATGACTGAAGTACTATCTAAATTGCCAGAATTTAGGGGTAAACGCGATCACTCTGGGGTAAGAACAGAGTGCGCTGATAATAATAGAGCCATGTCTGATACTGCGTCACAATTTGCAGAACATGAGGACGGAGAGCTTCATTCTGTGGGTGACGGATCTGATCCAAGTAAACTGGACTCAGACATTTCAAATTTTAAATTTAAGCTTGAGAACCTCCGTGTATTACTAGGGGAGGTATTAGCGGCTCTGAATGATTGTAACACGGTTGCAATTCCAGAGAAAATATGTAGGCTGGATAAATATTTTGCGGTACTGACGTGTACTGAGGTTTTTCCTATACCTATAAGGCTTACAGAAATTGTTAACAAGGAGTGGGATAGACCCGGTGTGCCGTTTTCACCCCCTCCTATATTTAGAAAAATGTTTCCAATAGACGCCACCACACGGGACTTATGGCAGACGGTCCCTAAGGTGGAGGGAGCAGTTTCTACTCTGGCTAAGCGCACCACTATCCCGGTGGAGGATAGCTGTGCTTTTTCAGATCCAATGGATAAAAAGTTAGAGGGTTACCTTAAGAAAATGTTTGTTCAACAAGGTTTTATATTACAACCCCTTGCATGCATTGCGCCTGTCACGGCTGCGGCGGCATTCTGGTTTGAGTCTCTGGAAGAGACCATTAGCTCAGCTCCATTGGATGAGATTATAGACAAGCTTAAAGTCCTTAAGCTAGCTAATTCATTTATTTCTGATGCCGTAGTACACTTAACTAAGCTTACGGCTAAGAACTCCGGATTCGCCATTCAAGCGCGCAGAGCGCTGTGGCTTAAATCCTGGTCAGCCGATGTGACTTCTAAATCTAAATTGCTTAACATACCTTTCAAAGGGCAGACATTATTCGGGCCCGGTTTGAAAGAAATTATCGCTGACATTACGGGAGGTAAGGGCCATGCCCTGCCTCAAGACAGAGCCAAACCAAGGGCTAAACAGTCTAATTTTCGTGCCTTTCGTAACTTCAAGGCAGGAGCAGCATCAACTTCCTCCGCTCCAAAACAGGAAGGAACTGTTGCTCGCTACAGACAGGGCTGGAAACCTAACCAGTCCTGGAACAAGGGCAAGCAGGCCAGAAAGCCTGCTGCTGCCCCTAAGACAGCATGAAGTGAGGGCCCCCGATCCGGAAATGGATCTAGTGGGGGGCAGACTTTCTCTCTTCGCCCAGGCGTGGGCAAGAGATGTCCAGGATCCCTGGGCGTTAGAGATCATATCTCAGGGATATCTTCTGGACTTCAAAGCTTCTCCTCCAAAAGGGAGATTTCATCTTTCAAGGTTGTCAGCAAACCAGATAAAGAAAGAGGCGTTTCTACGCTGTGTACAAGACCTTTTACTAATGGGAGTGATCCACCCAGTTCCGCGGTCGGAACACGGACAAGGGTTTTACTCAAATCTGTTTGTGGTTCCCAAAAAAGAGGAAACCTTCAGACCAATCTTGGACTTAAAGATCCTAAACAAATTCCTAAGAGTTCCATCGTTCAAAATGGAAACTATCCGGACAATCTTACCTATGATCCAAAAGGGTCAGTACATGACCACTGTGGATTTAAAGGATGCCTACCTTCACATACCGATTCACAAGGATCATTATCGGTATCTAAGGTTTGCCTTCCTAAACAGGCATTACCAGTTTGTAGCTCTTCCCTTCGGGTTAGCTACGGCTCCAAGAATCTTTATAAAGGTTCTGGGCTCTCTTCTGGCGGTACTAAGACCGCAAGGAATATCGGTAGCTCCGTACCTAGACGACATTCTGATACAAGCGTCAAGTTTCCAGACTGCCAAGTCTCATACAGAGTTAGTTCTGGCATTTCTAAGGTCGCATGGGTGGAAGGTGAACGTAGAAAAGAGTTCTCTATTGCCACTCACAAGAGTTCCCTTCTTGGGGACTCTTATAGATTCTGTAGAAATGAAAATTTACCTGACAGAGGACAGGTTAACAAAACTTCTAAATGCTTGCCGTGTCCTTCATTCCATTCAACACCCGTCAGTGGCTCAATGCATGGAGGTAATCGGCTTAATGGTAGCGGCAATGGACATAGTACCTTTTGCACGCCTGCATCTCAGACCACTGCAATTGTGCATGCTAAGTCAGTGGAATGGGGATTACTCAGATTTGTCCCCTATGCTAAATCTGGATCAAGAGACCAGAGATTCTCTTCTATGGTGGCTTTCTCGGCCACATCTGTCCAGGGGGATGCCCTTCAGCAGGCCAGATTGGACGATTGTAACAACAGACGCCAGCCTGCTAGGTTGGGGCGCTGTCTGGAATTCCCTGAAGGCTCAGGGATCATGGACTCAGGAGGAGAGACTCCTTCCAATAAACATTCTGGAATTAAGAGAAGTTTTCAATGCCCTTCTGGCTTGGCCTCAGTTAGCAACTCTGAGGTTCATCAGGTTTCAGTCGGACAACATCACGACTGTGGCTTACATCAACCATCAGGGAGGGACAAGGAGTTCCCTAGCGATGATGGAAGTCTCAAAGATAATTCGCTGGGCAGAGTCTCACTCTTGCCACCTGTCAGCGATCCACATCCCAGGCGTGGAGAACTGGGAGGCGGATTTCCTAAGTCGCCAGACTTTTCACCCGGGGGAGTGGGAACTTCATCCGGAGGTATTTGCCCAACTGCTTCAGCATTGGGGCAAACCAGATCTGGATCTCATGGCGTCTCGCCAGAACGCCAAGCTCCCTTGTTACGGATCCAGGTCCAGGGACCCGGGAGCAATACTGATAGATGCTCTGACAGCACCTTGGGTTTTCAACATGGCTTATGTGTTTCCACCCTTCCCGATGCTTCCTCTATTGATTGCCAGGATCAAACAGGAGAGAGCATCGATAATTCTAATAGCGCCTGCGTGGCCACGCAGGACCTGGTATGCAGATCTAGTGGACATGTCGTCCTGTCCACCTTGGTCTCTACCTCTGAGACAGGACCTTCTGATTCAGGGTCCTTTCAAACATCCAAATCTAATTTCTCTGAGGCTGACTGCATGGAGATTGAACGCTTGATTCTATCAAAGCGGGGATTCTCGGAGTCAGTGATTGATACCTTAATACAGGCTAGGAAACCTGTTACCAGGAAAATTTACCATAAAATATGGCGTAAATACTTACATTGGTGTGAATCCAAGAGTTACTCATGGAGTAAGGTTAGGATTCCTAGGATATTGTCTTTTCTACAAGAAGGTTTAGAAAAGGGTTTATCTGCTAGTTCGTTAAAGGGACAGATCTCAGCTCTGTCTATCCTTTTATACAAACGTCTGTCAGAAGTTCCAGACGTTCAGGCTTTTTGTCAGGCTTTGGCCAGGATTAAGCCTGTGTTTAAGACTGTTGCTCCGCCGTGGAGCTTAAACTTAGTTCTTAACGTTCTGCAGGGTGTTCCGTTTGAACCCCTTCATTCCATTGATATCAAGCTGTTATCTTGGAAAGTTCTGTTTTTAATGGCTATTTCCTCGGCTCGAAGAGTCTCTGAGCTATCGGCCTTACATTGTGATTCTCCTTATCTGATTTTTCATTCAGACAAGGTAGTTCTGCGTACTAAACCTGGGTTCTTACCTAAGGTAGTCACTAACAGGAATATCAATCAAGAGATTGTTGTTCCATCATTGTGCCCTAACCCTTCTTCAAAGAAGGAACGACTTCTGCACAATCTGGACGTCGTCCGTGCCCTGAAATTTTATTTACAGGCAACTAAAGATTTTCGCCAAACTTCTTCCCTCTTTGTCGTTTATTCTGGACAGAGGAGAGGTCAAAAAGCTTTGGCTACCTCTCTCTCTTTCTGGCTTCGTAGCATAATACGTTTAGCCTATGAGACTGCTGGACAGCAGCCTCCTGAAAGAATTACAGCTCATTCTACTAGAGCTGTGGCTTCCACTTGGGCCTTTAAAAATGAGGCCTCTGTTGAACAGATTTGCAAGGCTGCAACTTGGTCTTCACTTCACACTTTTTCGAAATTTTACAAATTTGACACTTTTGCTTCTTCGGAGGCTGTTTTTGGGAGAAAGGTTCTACAGGCAGTGGTTCCTTCCGTGTAAAGAGCCTGCCTGTCCCTCCCGTCATCCGTGTACTTTTAGCTTTGGTATTGGTATCCCATAAGTAATGGATGACCCGTGGACTGACTAAACTTAACAGGAGAAAACATAATTTATGCTTACCTGATAAATTCCTTTCTCCTGTAGTGTAGTCAGTCCACGGCCCGCCCTGTTTTTACGGCAGGTCTAAATTTTAAATTAAACTCCAGTCACCACTGCACCCTATAGTTTCTCCTTTCTCGTTTGGTTTCGGTCGAATGACTGGGTATGACGTAGAGGGGAGGAGCTATATAGCAGCTCTGCTTGGGTGATCCTCTTGCACTTCCTGTTAGGGAGGAGATATAATCCCATAAGTAATGGATGACCCGTGGACTGACTACACTACAGGAGAAAGGAATTTATCAGGTAAGCATAAATTATGTTTTCTTTCATGTAATTAACAAGAGTCCATGAGCTAGTGACGTATGGGATATACATTCCTACCAGGAGGGGCAAAGTTTCCCAAACCTCAAAATGCCTATAAATACACCCCTCACCACACCCACAAATCAGTTTTACAAACTTTGCCTCCTATGGAGCTGGTGAAGTAAGTTTGTGCTAGATTCTACGTTGATATGCGCTCCGCAGCAGGTTGGAGCCCGGTTTTCCTCTCAGCGTGCAGTGAATGTCAGAGGGATGTGAGGAGAGTATTGCCTGTTTGAATTCAATGATTTCCTTCTACGGGGTCTATTTCATAGGTTCTCTGTTATCGGTCGTAGAGATTCATCTCTTACCTCCCTTTTCAGATCGACGATATACTCTTATATATACCATTACTTCTACTGATTCTCGTTTCAGTACTGGTTTGGCTTTCTACTACATGTAGATGAGTGTCCTGGGGTAAGTAAGTCTTATTTTCTGTGACACTCTAAGCTATGGTTGGGCACTTTTGTATAAAGTTCTAAATATATGTATTCAAACATTTATTTGCCTTAACTCAGGATGTTCAACGTTCCTTATTTCAGACAGTCAGTTTCATATTTGGGATAATGCATTTCAATAAATCAATTTTTTTCTTACCTTAAAATTTGACTTTTTTCCTGTGGGCTGTTAGGCTCGCGGGGGCTGAAAATGCTTCATTTTATTGCGTCATTCTTGGCGCGGACTTTTTTGGCGCAAAAAGTTTTTTCTGTTTCCGGCGTCATACGTGTCGCCGGAAGTTGCGTCATTTTTGACGTTTTTTTTTGCGCCAAAAGTGTCGGCGTTCCGGATGTGGCGTCATTTTTGGCGCCAAAAGCATTTAGGCGCCAAATAATGTGGGCGTCTTTTTTGGCGCTAAAAAAATATGGGCGTCACTTTTGTCTCCACATTATTTAAGTCTCATTATTTTTTGCTTCTGGTTGCTAGAAGCTTGTTCACTGGCATTTTTTCCCATTCCTGAAACTGTCATTTAAGGAGTTTGATCAATTTTGCTTTATATGTTGTTTTTTGTATTACATATTGCAAGATGTCCCAGATTGACACTGAGTTAGAAGATACTTCTGGAAAAACGCTGCCTGGTGCTGGATCTACCAAAGTTAAGTGTATCTGTTGTAAACTTATGGTATCTGTTCCTCCAGCTGTTGTTTGTAATGGATGTCATGACAAACTTGTTAATGCAGATAATATTTCCTTTAGTAATGTTACATTACCTGTTGTGGTTCCATCAACATCTAATACTCAGAGTGTTCCTGTTAACATAAGAGATTTTGTTTCTAAATCTATTAAGAAGGCTATGTCTGTTATTCCCCCTTCTAGTAAACGCAAAAGGTCTTTTAAAACTTCTCATTTTTCAGATGATTTTTTAAATGAACATCATCATTCTGATTCTGATAGTGGTTCCTCTGGTTCAGAGGATTCTGTCTCAGAGGTTGATGCTGATAAATCTTCATATTTATTCAAAATGGATTTTATTCGTTCTTTACTTAAAGAGGTTTTAATTGCTTTAGAAATAGAGGATTCTGGTCCTCTTGATACTAAATCTAAACGTTTAAATAAGGTTTTTAAATCTCCTGTAGTTATTCCAGAAGTTTTTCCTGTCCCTGATGCTATTTCTGAAGTAATCTCCAGGGAATGGAATAATTTGGATAATTCATTTACTCCTTCTAAACGTTTTAAGCAATTATATCCTGTGCCATCTGACAGATTGGAATTTTGGGACAAAATCCCTAAGGTTGATGGGGCTGTCTCTACTCTTGCTAAACTTACTACTATTCCTACGGCAGATAGTACTTCCTTTAAGGATCCTTTAGATAGGAAGATTGAATCCTTTCTAAGAAAAGCTTACTTATGTTCAGGTAATCTTCTTAGACCTGCTATATCTTTAGCGGATGTTGCTGCAGCTTCAACTTTTTGGTTAGAAGCTTTAGCGCAACAAGTAACAGATCATAACTCTCATAGCATTGTTAATCTTCTTCAACATGCTAATAACTTTATTTGTGATGCCATCTTTGATATCATTAGAGTTGATGTCAGGTATATGTCTCTAGCTATTTTAGCTAGAAGAGCTTTATGGCTTAAAACTTGGAATGCTGATATGTCTTCTAAGTCAACTTTGCTTTCCCTTTCTTTCCAGGGTAATAAATTATTTGGTTCTCAGTTGGATTATATTATCTCAACTGTTACTGGAGGGAAAGGAACTTTTTTACCACAGGATAAAAAATCTAAAGGTAAATTTAGGTCTAATAATCGTTTTCGTTCCTTTCGTCACAATAAGGAACAAAAGCCTGATCCTTCGCCCTCAGGAGCGGTATCAGTTTGGAAACCATCTCCAGTCTGGAATAAGTCAAAGCCTTTTAGAAAACCAAAACCAGATCCCAAGTCCACATGAAGGTGCGGCCCTCATTCCAGCTCAGCTGGTAGGGGGCAGATTACGTTTTTTCAAACAAATTTGGATCAATTCAATTCGCAATCTTTGGATTCAAAACATTGTTTCAGAAGGGTACAGAATTGGCTTCAAGATAAGGCCTCCTGCAAAGAGATTTTTTCTTTCCCGTGTCCCAGTAAATCCAGCAAAGGCTCAAGCATTTCTGAAATGTGTTTCAGAACTAGAGTTGGCTGGAGTAATTATGCCAGTTCCAGTTCTGGAACAGGGACTGGGGTTTTATTCAAATCTCTTCATTGTACCAAAGAAGGAGAATTCCTTCAGACAAGTTCTGGATCTAAAAATATTGAATCGTTATGTAAGGATACCAACATTCAAAATGGTAACTATAAGGACTATTCTGCCTTTTGTTCAGCAAGGGCATTATATGTCCACAATAGATTTACAGGATGCATATCTGCATATTCCGATTCATCCAGATCACTATCAGTTTCTGAGATTCTCTTTCCTAGACAAGCATTACCAGTTTGTGGCTCTGCCGTTTGGCCTAGCAACAGCTCCAAGGATTTTTACAAAGGTTCTCGGTGCCCTTCTGTCTGTAATCAGAGAACAGGGTATTGTGGTATTTCCTTATTTGGACGATATCTTGGTACTTGCTCAGTCTTCACATTTAGCAGAATCTCATACGAAACGACTTGTGTTGTTTCTTCAAGATCATGGTTGGAAGATCAATTTACCTAAAAGTTCATTGATTCCTCAAACAAGGGTTACCTTTTTAGGTTTCCAGATAGATTCAGTGTCCATGACTCTCTGACAGACAAGAGACGTCTAAAATTGATCTCAGCTTGTCGAAACCTTCAATCACAATCATTCCCTTCGGTAGCCTTATGCATGGAAATTCTAGGTCTTATGACTGCTGCATCGGATGCGATCCCCTTTGCTCGTTTTCACATGCGACCTCTTCAGCTCTGTATGCTGAACCAGTGGTGCAGGGATTACACAAAGATATCTCAATTAATATCTTTAAAACCGATTGTACGACACTCTCTGACGTGGTGGACAGATCACCATCGTTTAGTTCAGGGGGCTTCTTTGGTTCTTCCGACCTGGACTGTAATTTCAACAGATGCAAGTCTGACAAGTTGGGGAGCTGTTTGGGGGTCTCTGACAGCACAAGGGGTTTGGGAATCTCAGGAGGTGAGATTACCGATCAATATTTTGGAACTCCGTGCAATTTTCAGAGCTCTTCAATCTTGGCCTCTTCTAAAGAGAGAATCGTTCATTTGTTTTCAGACAGACAATGTCACAACTGTGGCATACATCAATCATCAAGGAGGGACTCACAGTCCTCTGGCCATGAAAGAAGTATCTCGAATTCTGGTTTGGGCGGAATCCAGCTCCTGTCTAGTTTCTGCGGTTCATATCCCAGGTATAGACAATTGGGAAGCGGATTATCTCAGTCGCCAAACGTTACATCCGGGCGAATGGTCTCTTCGCCCAGAGGTATTTCTTCAGATTGTTCAAATGTGGGGTCTTCCAGAAATAGATCTGATGGCTTCTCATCTAAACAAGAAACTTCCCAGGTATCTGTCCAGATCCAGGGATTCTCAAGCGGAAGCAGTGGATGCGTTGTCACTTCCTTGGAAGTATCATCCTGCCTATATCTTTCCGCCTCTAGTTCTTCTTCCAAGAGTAATCTCCAAGATTCTGAGGGAATGCTCGTTTGTTCTGCTGGTGGCTCCAGCATGGCCTCACAGGTTTTGGTATGCGGATCTTGTCCGGATGGCCTCTTGCGAACCGTGGACTCTTTCGTTAAGACCAGACCTTCTGTCACAAGGTCCTTTTTTCCATCAGGATCTCAAATCCTTAAATTTAAAGGTATGGAGATTGAACGCTTGATTCTTAGTCAAAGAGGTTTCTCTGACTCTGTGATTAATACTATGTTACAGGCTCGTAAATCCGTATCTAGGGAGATATATTATAGAGTCTGGAAGACTTATATTTCTTGGTGTCTTTCTCATAATTTTTCCTGGCATTCTTTTAGAATTCCGAGAATTTTACAGTTTCTTCAGGATGGTTTGGATAAAGGTTTGTCTGCAAGTTCCTTGAAAGGACAAATCTCTGCTCTTTCTGTTCTTTTTCACAGAAAGATTGCTAATCTTCCTGATATTCATTGTTTTGTACAAGCTTTGGTTCGTATAAAACCTGTCATTAAGTCAATTTCTCCTCCTTGGAGTTTGAATTTGGTTCTGGGGGCTCTTCAAGCTCCTCCGTTTGAACCTATGCATTCTTTGGACATTAAATTACTTTCTTGGAAAGTTTTGTTCCTTTTGGCCATCTCTTCTGCCAGAAAAGTCTCTGAATTATCTGCTCTTTCTTGTGAGTCTCCTTTTCTGATTTTTCATCAGGATAAGGCGGTGTTGCGAACTTCTTTTAAATTTTTACCTAAGGTTGTGAATTCTAACAACATTAGTAGAGAAATTGTGGTTCCTTCATTATGTCCTAATCCTAAGAATTCTAAGGAGAAATCATTGCATTCTTTGGATGTAGTTAGAGCTTTGAAATATTATGTTGAAGCTACTAAGAATTTCCGAAAGACTTCTAGTCTATTTGTTATCTTTTCCGGTTCTAGGAAAGGTCAGAAGGCTTCTGCCATTTCTTTGGCATCTTGGTTGAAATCTTTAATTCATCATGCTTATGTCGAGTCGGGTAAAACTCTGCCTCAAAGGATTACAGCTCATTCTACTAGGTCAGTTTCTACTTCCTGGGCAATTAGGAATGAAGCTTCGGTTGATCAGATTTGCAAAGCAGCAACTTGGTCTTCTTTGCATACTTTTACTAAATTCTACCATTTTGATGTGTTTTCTTCTTCTGAAGCAGTTTTTGGTAGAAAAGTACTTCAGGCAGCTGTTTCAGTTTGATTCTTCTGCTTATAATTTCAGTTTTTTCATTATAAGATTTAAACTTTATTTTGGGTGTGGATTATTTTCAGCGGAATTGGCTGTCTTTATTTTATCCCTCCCTCTCTAGTGACTCTTGCGTGGAAGATCCACATCTTGGGTAGTCATTATCCCATACATCACTAGCTCATGGACTCTTGCTAATTACATGAAAGAAAACATAATTTATGTAAGAACTTACCTGATAAATTCATTTCTTTCATATTAGCAAGAGTCCATGAGGCCCACCCTTTTTTTGGTGGTTATGATTTTTTTGTATAAACACAATTATTCCAATTCTTTATTTTTTATGCTTTCGCACTTTTTTCTTATCACCCCACTTCTTGGCTATGCGTTAAACTGATTTGTGGGTGTGGTGAGGGGTGTATTTATAGGCATTTTGAGGTTTGGGAAACTTTACCCCTCCTGGTAGGAATGAATATCCCTTACGTCACTAGCTCATGGACTCTTGCTAATATGAAAGAAATGAATTTATCAGGTAAGTTCTTACATAAATTATGTTTTTCTTTCATGTAATTGGCAAGAGTCCATGAGCTAGTGACGTATGGGATATACAATCCTACCAGGAGGGGCAAAGTTTCCCAAACCTCAAAATGCCTATAAATAAACCCCTCACCACACCCACAATTCAGTTTTACAAACTTTGCCTCCTATGGAGGTGGTGAAGTAAGTTTGTGCTAATATTTCTACGTTGATATGCGCTTCTCAGCATTGTTGAAGCCTGATTCCTCTCAGAGTACTGCGAATGTCAGAGGGACGTGAAGGGAGTATCACTTATTGAATACGATGATTTCCCTAACGGGGGTCTATTTCATAGGTTCTCTGTTATCGGTCGTAGAGATTCATCTCTTACCTCCCTTTTCAGATCAACGATATACTCTTATATACCATTACCTCTACTGATAACTGTTTCAGTACTGGTTTAGCTATCCGCTATTTGTGGATAGGTGTCTTTTGGTAAGTATGTTTTTTATTACTTAAGGCACCCCAGCTGTGGTTTGGCGCTTTATGCATTGATATAAAGTTCTAAATATATGTATTGTACTTATATTTGCCATGAGTCAGGTTCATGTATTTCCTTCTGCAGACTGTCAGTTTCATATTTGGGGAAAATAAAAAAATTTAAGAAAAAATTTTCTTACCTGGGGTTTAGTCTTTTTTTCTAATTGACTACTTTTTTCTTGCAAATTGCGGGCAGTATTAGGCCCGTGGGTGCGCCAAATGCTAGACTTTATTGCGTCATTTTTTGCGCGAGAATTTATTTGGCGCGAAAGATACATCTGTGACGCAATTTCGTAATTTCCGGCGAAACCTTACACACGGTTGTGTCCGTGATGCGAGTGTGTCATTTCCGGTTATTTTTGGCGCCAAAAAAGTTTTCAGTTACGTTGTGCGTCATACTTGGCGCCAAACTTTTTCATTATTTTAATACCCCATTGATGTTTGCCTCTTGCCTTTTTCTCTATCCGAGGGCTATGCTATTTGCATTTTTTTTCCCATTCCTGAAACTGTCATATAAGGAAATTGATAATTTTGCTTTATATGTTGTTTTTTCTTTTACATTTTGCAAGATGTCTCAATCTGATCCTGCCTCAGAAGTATCTGCTGGAAATTTTCTACCTGACATCGGTTCTACCAAAGCTAAGTGCATTTGTTGTAAGATTGTGGAAATTATTTCTCCGAATGTCATTTGTAATAGTTGTCATGATAAACTTTTGCATGCAGATAGTGTGTCCATCAGTAATAGTACATTGCCAGTTGCAGTTCCTTCAACTTCTAATGTACATGATATACGTATGAATTTTAAAGAATTTTTTTCTGATTCTATCCAGAAGGCTTTGTCTGCATTTCCACCTTTTAATAAACATAAAAGGTCTTATAAAACTTCTCATTCAGTTGATGAAATTTCAAATAACCAACAACATAATAATTTATCTTCCTCTGATGAGGATCTATCTGATACAGAAGATCCTTCCTCAGACATTGACACTGACAAATCTACTTATTTATTTAAAATAGAGTATATGCGTTCTTTATTAAAAAATAGTGTTAATTACTTTGGATATTGAGGTAACCAGTCCTATTGATGTTCAGTCTAATAAACGTTTAAATGCTGTTTTTAAACCTCCTGTGGTTTCTCCAGGGGTTTTTCCTATTCCTGAGGCTATTTCTGATATGATTTCTAAGGAATGGAATAAGCCAGGTACTTCTTTTATTCCTTCTTCAATGTTTAAAAAATTGTGTCCTTTACCAGCAAATTCTATAGAGTTTTGTGAAAAAATCCCCAAAGTTGATGGGGCTATTTCTACTCTTGCTAAACGTACCACTATTCCTATGGAAGATAGTACTTCCTTTAAGGATCCTTTAGATAGGAAGCTTGAATGTTATCTAAGGAAAGCCTATTTATATTCAGGTCATCTTCTCAGACCTGCAATTTATTTAGCTGATGTTGCGGTTGCATCAACTTTCTGGTTTGAGAATTTAGCGCAAAAATTATTGGATTCTGACGTATCTAGCATTATTCGCTTACTGCAATATGCTAATCATTTTATTTGTGATGCCATTTTTGATATTATCAAAATTGATGTTAGATCCATGTCTTTAGCTATTTTAGCTAGAAGAACGTTGTGGCTTAAATCTTGGAATGCTGATATGACATCTAAGTCTAGATTACTATCTCTTTCTTTCCAAGGTAATAATTTATTTGGTTCTCAGCTGGATTCTATTATTTCAACTATTACTGGGGGAAAGGGAGTTTTTCTGCCTCAGGATAAAAGACCTAAGGGTATATCTAAGGCTTCTAACCGTTTTTAGCCCCTTTCGTCAGAATATGGAACAAAAATCTAATCCTTCCCCCAAGGAATCTGTTTCCAATTGGAAGCCTTCCTCAAATTGGAATAAACCCAAGCCATTTAAGAAACCAAAGTCAGCCCCTAAATCCGCATGAAGGTGCGGCCCTCATTCCAGCTCAGCTGGTAGGGGGCAGACTAAGGTTTTTCAAGGATATTTGGATAAATTCTGTCCAAAATCAATGGATTCAGAGCATTGTCTCTCAAGGGTATCGAATAGGATTCAGAGTAAGACCTCCTATGAGAAGATTTTTTCTCTCACGTATCCCAGCAAATCCAGTAAAAGCTCAGGCTTTCCTGAAGTGTGTTTCAGACCTGGAGTTTTCAGGGGTAATCATGCCAGTTCCTTTTCGGGAACAGGGTCTGGGGTTTTATTCAAATCTATTCATTGTCCCAAAGAAGGAAAATTTATTCAGACCAGTTCTGGATCTGAAAATTTTGAATCGTTATGTAAGAGTACCAACTTTCAAGATGGTGACTATAAGGACTATTATGCCTTTTGTTCAGCAAGGACATTATATGTCTACAATAGACTTGCAGGATGCATACCTTCATATTCTGATTCATCCAGAACATTATCAGTTCCTGAGATTCTCTTTTCTAGACAAGCATTTCCAATTTGTTGCTCTTCCATTTGGCCTAGCAACAGCTCCAAGAATCTTTTCAAAGGTTCTAGGTGCCCTACTCTCTGTAATCGGAGAGCAGGGTATTGCGGTGTTTCCTTATTTGGACGATATCTTGGAACTAACTCAGTCTTTACGTTTTGCAGAATCTCACACGAATCAACTAGTGTTGTTTCTTCAAAAACATGGTTGGAGGATCAATTTACCAAAAAGTTTCTTGATTCCTCAGACAAGGGCCACCTTTTTAGGTTTCCAGATAGATTCAGTGTCCATGACAGTCTCTAACAGACAAGAGACGTTTGAAATTGGTTGCAGCCTGTCGGCACCTTCAGTCTCAGTCATTTCCTTTAGTGGCTATGTGCATGGAAGTTTTAGGCCTTATGACTGCAGCATCGGACGCGATTCCTTTTGCTCGTTTTCACATGAGACCTCTTCAGCTTTGTATGCTTTGGTGCAGGATTATACAAATATATCACAGTTAATATAGTCTTAAATCCCAATGTTTGACACTCTCTGACGTGGTGGTTAAATCCCCAGCGTCTAGTTCAAGGGGCTTCTTTTGTTCGGCCAACCTGGACTGTGATCTCTACAGACGCAAGTCTTTCAGGTTGGGGAGCTGTCTGGGGATCTCTGACAGCACAAGGGGTTTGGAAATCTCAAGAGGCGAGATTACCAATCAATATTTTAGAACTCAATTCTCAGAGCTCTTCAGTTTTGGCCTCTGTTAAGGAGAGAACCGTTCATTTGCTTTCAGACAGACAATATCACAACTGTGGCATATGTCAATCATCAGGGTGGGACTCACAGTCCTCAAGCTATGAAAGAAGTATCTCGGATACTTGCTTGGGCGGAATCCAGCTCCTGTCTAATCTCTGCGGTACATATCCCAGTTGTAGACAATTGGGAGGCGGATTATCTCAGCCGTCAGACTTTACATCCAGGGGAGTGGTCTCTCCATCTAGATGTGTTTTCTCAGATTGTTCAGATGTGGGGTCTTCCAGAGATATATCTCATGGCCTCTCATCTCAACAAGAAACTTCCCAGATACCTGTCCAGGTCCAGGGATGTTCAGGTGGAAGCAGTGGATACGCTGACACTTCCTTAGTGTTATCATCCTGCTTACATTTTCCCGCCTCTAGTTCTTCTTCCAAGAGTGATCTCCAGAATCATCATGGAACAATCGTTTGTGTTGCTGGTGGCTCCAGCATGGCCACACAGGTTTTACTATGCGGATCTAGTTTGGATGTCCAGTTGCCAACCTTGGCAACTTCCGTTAAGGCCGGACCTACTGTCTCAAGGTCCGTTTTTCTCTTGTTAAGTGTATCCAGTCCACGGATCATCTATTACTTGTGGGATATTCTCCTTCCCAACAGGAAGTTGCAAGAGGATCACCCTCAGCAGAGCTGCTATATAGCTCCTCCCCTCACTGCCATATCCAGTCATTCTCTTGCAACTCTCAACTAAGATGGAGGTCGTAAGAGGACTCTGGTGTTTTATACTTAGTTTATTTCTTCAATCAAAAGTTTGTTATTTTTAAATGGTACCGGAGTGTACTGTTTATCTCAGGCAGTATTTAGAAGAAGAATCTGCCTGCGTTTTCTATGATCTTAGCAGAAGTAACTAAGATCCTTTGCTGTTCTCACATATTCTGAGGAGTGAGGTAACTTCAGAGGGGGAATAGCGTGCAGGTTTTCCTGTAATAAGGTATGTGCAGTTAAAATATTTTTCTAGGGATGGAATTTGCTAGAAAATGCTGCTGATACCGAAGTAATGTAAGTAAAGCCTTAAATGCAGTGATAGCGACTGGTATCAGGCTTATTAATCGAGATACATACTCTTATAAAAGTGTATTTTAAAACGTTTGCTGGCATGTTTAATCGTTTTTTACATATGTTTGGTGATAAAACTTATTGGGGCCTAGTTTTTTCCACATGGCTGGCTTGAATTTTGCCTAGAAACAGTTCCCTGAGGCTTCCCACAGTTGTAATATGAGTGGGAGGGGCCTATTTTAGCGTTTTTTTGCACAGCAAAAATTACAGACACAGACATCCAGCTTCTTCCTGCATGATCCAGGACTTCTCTGAAGGGCTCAAAAGGCTTCAAAAGTCGTATTGAGGGAGGTAAAAAGCCACAGTAGAGCTGTGGCAGTTGTTGTGACTGTTTAAAAAACGTTTTTGTCATTTGTTATTCCGTTTTTGGTATTAAGGGGTTAATCATCCATTTGCAAGTGGGTGCAATGCTCTGCTAACTTATTACATACACTGTAAAAATTTCGTTAGTGTAACTGCATTTTTTCACTGTTATTTCAAAATTTGGGAAAATTTGTGTTTCTTAAAGGCGCAGTAACGTTTTTTATATTGCTTGTAAACTTGTTTTAAAGTGTTTTCCAAGCTTGCTAGTCTCATTGCTAGTCTGTTTAAACATGTCTGACACAGAGAAATCTACTTGACTACTTGTTCATTATGTTTGAAAGCCATGGTGGAGCCCCATAGGAGAATGGGTACTAAATGTATTGATTTCACCTTAAACAGTAAAGATCAGTCTTTAACTATAAAAGAATTATCACCAGAGGGTTCTGTCGAGGGGGAAGTTATGCCGACTAACGTGTCAGACCCTTCGCCTCCCGCTCAGGGGACGCACGCTAATATGGCGCCAATTACATCAGGGACGCCCATAGCGATTACCTTGCAGGACATGGCTGCAATCATGAATAATACCCTGTCAGAGGTATTATCTAGATTGCCTGAATTAAGAGGCAAGCACGATAGCTCTGGGGTTAGGAGAGATACAGAGCACGCAAATGCTGTTAGAGCCATGTCTGATACTGCGTCACAGTATGCAGAACATGAGGACGGAGAGCTTCAGTCTGTGGGTGACATCTCTGACTCGGGGAAACCTGATTCAGAGATTTCTAATTTTTAATTTAAGCTTGAGATCCTCCGTGTATTGCTTGGGGAGGTATTAGCTGCTCTGAATGACTGTAACACAGTTGCAATTCCAGAGAAATTATGTAGGCTGGATAGTTACTATGCGGTGCCGGTGTGTACTGACGTTTTTCCTATACCTAAAAGGCTTACAGAAATTATTAGCAAGGAGTGGGATAGACCCGGTGTGCCCTTTTCCCCACCTCCTATATTTAGAAAAATGTTTCCAATAGACGCCACTACACGGGACTTATGGCAGACGGTCCCTAAGGTGGAGGGAGCAGTTTCTACTTTAGCAAAGCGTACCACTATCCCGGTTGAGGACAGTTGTGCTTTTTCAGATCCAATGGATAAAAAATTGGAGGGTTACCTTAAGAAAATGTTTATTCAACAAGGTTTTATTTTACAGCCCCTTGCATGCATTGCGCCTGTCACTGCTGCGGCGGCGGCATTCTGGTTTGAGGCCCTGGAAGAGGCCATCCAGACAGCTCCATTGAATGAAATTATTGACAAGCTTAGAACGCTTAAGCTAGCTAACTCATTTGTTTCTGATGCCATTGTTCATTTGACTAAACTAACGGCTAAGAATTCTGGATTCGCCATCCAGGCGCGTAGGGCGCTATGGCTTAAATCCTGGTCAGCTGACGTGACTTCAACGTCTAAATTACTCAACATTACTTTCAAGGGGCAGACCTTATTCGGGCCTGGCTTGAAGGAAATTATTGCTGACATTACTGGAGGCAAGGGTCATACCCTTCCTCAGGACAGGGCCAAATCAAAGGCCAAACAGTCTAATTTTCGTGCCTTTCGAAATTTCAAGGCAGGAGCAGCATCAACTTCCTCCGCTTCAAAACAAGAGGGAACTGTTGCTCATTCCAGACAGGCCTGGAAACCTAACCAGTCCTGGAACAAGGGCAAGCAGGCCAGGAAGCCTGCAGCTGCCCACAAGACAGCATGAAGGAATGGCCCCCTATCCGGAAACGGATCTAGTGGGGGGCAGACTTTCTCTCTTTGCCCAGGCGTGGGCAAGAGATGTTCAGGATCCCTGGGCGTTGGAGATCATATCTCAGGGATATCTTCTGGACTTCAAAGCTTCTCCTCCACAAGGGAGATTTCATATTTCAAGGTTATCAGCAAACCAGATAAAGAAAGAGGCATTCTTAAGCTGTGTGCAAGACCTCCTAGTAATGGGAGTGATCCATCCAGTTCCGCGGACGGAACAAAGACAGGGATTTTATTCAAATCTGTTTGTGGTTCCCAAGAAAGAGGGAACCTTCAGACCAATCTTGGATCTAAAGATCTTAAACAAATTCTTCAGAGTTCCATCATTCAAAATGGAAACTATTCGGACCATCCTACCCATGATCCAAGAGGGTCAGTACATGACCACAGTGGACTTAAAGGATGCCTACCTTTACATACCGATTCACAAAGATCATTATCGGTTCCTAAGGTTTGCCTTTCTAGACAGGCATTACCAATTTGTAGCTCTTCCCTTCGGGTTGGCCACTGCCCCGAGAATTTTTACAAAGGTTCTGGGCTCACTTCTGGCGGTTCTAAGACCGCGAGGCATAGCGGTGGCTCCGTATCTAGACGACATCCTGATACAGACGTCAAGCTTTCAAATTGCCAAGTCTCATACAGAGATAGTTCTGGCATTTCTGAGGTCGCATAGGTGGAAAGTGAACGTGGAAAAGAGTTCTCTATCACCACTCACAAGAGTCTCCTTCCTAGGGACTCTTATAGATTCTGTAGAGATGAAAATTTACCTGACTGAGTCCAGGTTATCAAAACTTCTAAATGCTTGCCGTGTCCTTCATGTCCTTCATTCCATTCCACGCCCGTCCGTGGCTCAGTGCATGGAAGTAATCGGCTTAATGGTAGCGGCAATGGACATAGTGCCATTTGCGCGCCTGCATCTCAGACCGCTGCAATTATGCATGCTAAGTCAGTGGAATGGGGATTACTCAGATTTGTCCCCTCTACTAAATCTGGATCAAGAGACCAGAGATTCTCTTCTCTGGTGGCTTTCTCGGGTCCATCTGTTCAAGGGTATGACCTTTCGCAGGCCAGATTGGACGATTGTAACAACAGATGCCAGCCTTCTAGGTTAGGGCACAGTCTGGAACTCCCTGAAGGCTCAGGGATCGTGGACTCAGGAGGAGAAACTCCTCCCAATAAATATTCTGGAGTTAAGAGCAATATTCAATGCTCTTCTAGCTTGGCCTCAGTTAGCAACACTGAGGTTCATCAGATTTCAGTCGGACAACATCACGACTGTGGCTTACATCAACCATCAAGGGGGAACCAGGAGTTCCCTAGCGATGTTAGAAGTCTCAAAGATAATTCGCTGGGCAGAGTCTCACTCTTGCCACCTGTCAGCGATCCACATCCCAGGCGTAGAGAATTGGGAGGCGGATTTTCTAAGTCGTCAGACTTTTCATCCGGGGGAGTGGGAACTCCATCCGGAGGTGTTTGCTCAACTGGTCCATCGTTGGGGCAAACCAGAACTGGATCTCATGGCGTCTCGCCAGAACGCCAAGCTTCCTTGTTACGGATCCAGGTCCAGGGACCCGGGAGCAACGCTGATAGATGCTCTAGCAGCTCCTTGGTTCTTCAACCTGGCCTATGTGTTTCCACCGTTTCCTCTGCTCCCTCGACTGATTGCCAAAATCAAACAGGAGAGAGCATCGGTGATTCTGATAGCGCCTGCGTGGCCACGCAGGACCTGGTATGCAGACCTAGTGGACATGTCATCTCTTCCACCATGGACTCTCTGAGGCAGGACCTTCTAATACAAGGTCCTTTCAATCATCCAAATCTACTTTCTCTGAGACTGACTGCATGGAGATTGAATGCTTGATTCTATCAAGGCGTGGCTTCTCCGAGTCAGTCATTGATACCTTAATACAGGCTCGGAAGCCTGTCACCAGGAAAATCTACCATAAGATATGGCGTAAATATCTTTATTGGTGTGAATCCAAGAGTTACTCATGGAGTAAGGTTAGGATTCCTAGGATATTGTCCTTTCTCCAAGAGGGTTTGGACAAAGGCTTATCAGCTAGTTCTTTAAAAGGACAGATCTCTGCTCTGTCTATTCTTTTGCACAAGCGTCTGGCAGAAGTTCCAGACGTCCAGGCATTTTGTCAGGCTTTGGTTAGGATTAAGCCTGTGTTTAAAACTGTTGCTCCCCCGTGGAGCTTAAACTTGGTTCTTAAAGTTCTTCAGGGAGTTCCGTTTGAACCCCTTCATTCCATTGATATTAAACTTTTATCTTTGAAAGTTCTGTTTTTGATGGCTATTTCCTCGGCTCCAAGAGTCTCTGAGTTATCTGCCTTACATTGTGATTCTCCTTATCTGATTTTTCATTCAGACAAGGTAGTTCTGCGTACCAAACCTGGGTTTTTACCTAAGGTGGTTTCTAACAGGAATATCAATCAAGAGATTGTTGTTCCATCATTGTGTCCTAATCCTTCTTCAAAGAAGGAACGTCTTTTGCATAATATGGACGTAGTCCGTGCCTTGAAGTTTTACTTACAGGCTACTAAAGATTTTCGTCAAACATCTGCCCTGTTTGTCGTTTACTCTGGACAGAGGAGAGGTCAAAAAGCTTTGGCAACCTCTCTCTCCTTTTGACTTTGGAGCATAATACGCTTAGCCTATGAGACTGCTGGACAGCAGCCCCCTGAAAGGATTACAGCTCATTCTACTAGAGATGTGGCTTCCACCTGGGCCTTTAAGAATGAGGCCTCTGTTGAACAGATTTGCAAGGCTGCGATTTGGTCTTCGCTTCACACCTTTTCAAAATTTTACAAATTTGACACTTTTGCTTCTTCGGAGGCTGTTTTTGGGAGAAAGGTTCTAAAGGTTCCTTCCGTTTAAGTTCCTGCCTTGTCCCTCCCATCATCCGTGTACTTTAGCTTTGGTATTGGTATCCCACAAGTAATGGATGATCCGTGGACTGGATACACTTAACAAGAGAAAACATAATTTATGCTTACCTGATAAATTTATTTCTCTTGTAGTGTATCCAGTACACGGCCCGTCCTGTCCTTTTAAGGCAGGTCTAAATTTTAATTAAACTACAGTCACCACTGCACCCTATGGTTTCTCCTTTCTCGTCTTGTTTCGGTCGAATGACTGGATATGGCAGTGAGGGGAGGAGCTATATAGCAGCTCTGCTGTGGGTGATCCTCTTGCAACTTCCTGTTGGGAAGGAGAATATCCCACAAGTAATGGATGATCCGTGGACTGGATACACTACAAGAGAAATAAATTTATCAGGTAAGCATAAATTATGTTTTCCATCAGGATCTCAAATCATTTGTCCTATTTTGAAAGAAGTTTTATTTACTTTAGGAGTTAAAAATACTAAGGTTTCTGTCGATAAGCCTTGTTGTTATGCTCTCTGAGGTTTTTCCTGTCCCTGATTCTGTCTCTGACCTGGTTGCTAGGGAATAGTCTAAGCCAGGTAATTCAGCTACACAGTTGCACTCTGTACAAAGAGAAAATCCACTGAGTCTAAAAAGCTGTAAATAAAGTATATGTTTTTGGTGCAGCCTGTGTCACACTTTGGCTTTTGTCATAATTTTTCATTAGCCCTTCCTTCTTATGGTATATTATTATAATATTGTGTGACTGCTTGCACAATTACCTTTGGTGTAATTCACCAAAAAGCCTATTTAATGAGTGCGCCAACCCCATAATTTGTGTATATATATAAATTAAACAGGGCTTTCTAACTCTCCATGTTTGTTTTTCTCCCTATCTTCTTCTATTTCCTTCCGCTTCTCCTTTCTCTTCTCTCCCATCCTTTAAAATGTTGCTTTCTCTCCAGCAGTCACTTTATTTTGACTCTTCTCTCCTCATTATAGTACATTTCTGTATTATCTTGGTTTCTTTAAGTAGTTATACAGCCATATATGACATTGTTTAGCTAAATGAGCTGCTTTTCATTATGCTGTGTGGCTAAAATGGTAAAAACATGTAGACCCTATCAAGTGTGTTAAAGGGAACATGTATTTAGGTTCATAATTAATTCTAATGAAAAGTTATGTGTCATAGTGAAAAGTGACCCTGTAGTTGTGATGCTATAAAGTCTATTTGACCATACAAAGATTGAACAATGTAATTAATCATTTATTTAATGCATATAAATGTATGGTATATTGGTATATACATTTTTCAAAATAATACTTTTTGGAAGTGATAATCACGAACAATATTATCAAAATACCTGATGGGTTTTGTTTTTTCTGGACAAAAATTTCCGACCCTCATATGTTTTGTGTTATATGGCTTAATGTTTTAAAATAGGATCTAGTTTAAACTTTTCAAAATAATATGGTAACTTAATATTCATTCTATAAAAGCTTGAGGAAGCAAACAGTTCCTGTAGGATAAAAAGATCCTATTCACAATCACATTACTTTAAAAATAACATTGTCTTAACAGATTATCTTGTTAAACCAGAGCATCCAGATAGTATTTTTTTTTCTAAATTGATTCCAGTATAAATATGAAAAGTGATTCTTAGATGTAACATTTTGGAAAGGCAAGAATCCAAACTATAGCATTTTTCCGCTTGAGCGTGTAGGACCCATGAAGCTTTGGTTTTAAAGGTCACATTGGAATAAGAATATTTGTTCTGAAACAGAAAACACACTTTGACCCTTTTTGGTAGCTAAGGGCTGCATTTCATAACTGCCATTTTCCAGCTTTCTGTAGTGAACATAGTAATATAAACCTAAGTTGATTTATATTAGTTATTAGTTTGAAAATACTATGTCATATTCAGGCACATATTTCTGTGCGTTTATTTCTATAAGATGAATAGTTATCTCATTATTACAGGAAGGGAACTGCCTACTCTTAAAACTTGCTAGGAATTTTTGCAGAAAACATAAATTTGCTTTATTTTGATGACTGAATGGATGTTGAAGTTTGTCTAAAATATTAAGGCAAACCTATTAGCAACTGCATTGTAGTGTATTATACCAGCAGTCCCAATCTGTATGTATATATTTTAAGGCAAACCTATTAGCAACTTCATTGTAGTGTATTATACCAGCAGTGCCAATTTGTATGTATATATACTGTATATATATGTATGTGTGTGTGTGCATATATATATATATATATATATTTACACAGTCGTATGCATCCCTGACAATTTCCATGATTTTCATTTATAAATAATTGGGTGTTTGGATCAGCAATTTTATTTTGATCTATCAAATAACTGAAGGACACCGTAATATTTCAGTAGTGAAATGAGGTTTATTGGATTAACAGAAAATGTGCAATATGCCTCAAAATGAAATTACACAGGTGCGCAAATTTGAGCACCCCAACAGAAATATTGCATCAATATTTAGTAGAGCCTCCTTAAGCAGAAATAACAGCCTCTAGACGCTTCCTATAGCCTGTAATGAGTTTCTCGATGAAGGTATTTTGGACCATTCCTCCTTGCAAAACATCTACAGTTCAGTTAGGTTTGATGGTTGCCGAGCATGGACAGCCCGCTTCAAAACACCCCACAGATTTTCAATGATATTCAGGTCTGGGGACTGGGATGGTCATTCCAGAATATTGTACTTGTTCCGCTGCATAAATGCCAGAGTAGATTTTAAGCAGTGTTTTGGGTCGTTGTCGTGTTAAAATATCCAGCCTCGGCATAAGTGCAACTTTGTGACTGATTCGTCAACATTGTTCTCAAGTATCTGCTGATATTGAGTGGAATCCATGTGACCCTCAACTTTAACAAGATTCACAGTACCGGCACTGGCCACACAGCCCCAAGCATAATGGAACATCCACCCAATTTTACTGTGGTTAGCAAGTCTTTGTCTTGGAATGCTGTGTTCTTTTGCCGCCATGCATAATGCCCCTTGTTATGACCAAATAACTAAATCTTTGTTTCATCAGTCCACAGCACCTTCTTCCAAAATGAAGCTGGCTTGTCCAAATGTGCGCTTGTGCCGTGTGTGCAGGAAAGGCTTCTTCCGCATCACTCTCCCATACAGCTTCTCCTTGTGCAAAGTGCACTGAATTGTTGAACGATGCACAGTGACACCGTCTGCAGCAAGATGTTGTAGGTCTTTGGAAGTGGTCTGCGGGCTGTTTTTGAGCGTTCTCACCATCCTTTGCGTTTGCCTCGCCGATATTTTTCTTGGCCTGCCACTTCTGGCCTTAACAAGAACGGTGCCTGTGGTCTTCCATTTCCTCACTATGTTCCTCACAGTGGACACTGACAGCTTAAATCTCTGTGATAGCTTTTTGTAGCCTTTCCCTAAACCATAATGTTGAACAATCATTTGAGAGTTGTTTTAAGGCCCCCATGTTGCCACTCTTCAGAGGAGAGTCAAATAGAACAACAACTGGCAATTGACCACCTTTTCTCATTAATAGATGCACCTGTCTTTGAAGTTCAAGGCTTAATGGGCTCACCAAACCAATTGTGTGTTCCAATTATGTGCTAGGTAGTTACAGGTATTCAAATCAACAAAATGACAAGAGTGCCCATATTTATGCACCTGTCTAATTTCGTTTTGATGCACATTGCACATTTTCTGTTAATCCAATAAACCTCAATTCACTACTGAAATATTACTGTGTCCTTCAGTTATTTGATAGATCAAAATGAAATTGCTGATCCAAACACCTAATTATTTATAAATAAAAAACCATGGAAATTGTCAGGGGTGCCTAAACTTTTGCATACGACTGTGTGTATGTATATATATATATATATATATATATATATATTTTTTTTTTTAAATATTTTTATATATATATATATATATATATATATAAATAATGTATATATTTTTCTTTCCTATGGCATTGAAAGTCCACAAAACATTCTAATTACTAGTGGGATATTCACTCCTGGCCAGCAGGAGGAGGCAAAGAACACCCCACCAAGCAAGCAAGCAAGTAATTCTAATTACTAGTGGGATATTCACTCCTGGCCAGCAGGAGTAGGCAAAGAACACCCCACCAAGCAAGCAAGCAAGGATTGGGGCTATGCTGTGTCCATGTCAATCTCTTTAGTAAGAGTAATAGTGGCTATTAGCAGTTAGAAGGCGGCGAGGTGGTCTTTGCTTAAACTTCTAACATTATTGCTCCCCCTATTATAGAAAGCCAGAGTTGGTTACTCTGTTCTTTCTTTTCTATAGGTCCCTGGTAGATATGGTGAAGCTGCCACACCTCAGAAAACAGCTCCTGCCTGACAAAGCAGGATCCACAGGTAAGTGCTTTCTCTTCTAGGTTTGAAGGTACCGGCACTATAGGGGTTAAATCCTTGTGGAAAGTATTTAAATCTGTTTTAAAGGCACTGCTTTTATGTGAAAAGAGGCATCTTTTTTCATTGGGGGCTCAGAGATGGGACAGTGTATGAAGTGTTTGACAGGTGTTTGTGTTACTTCTTGTTGCAATCACCTTTCAACTCAGCTTATTGGCCCAATCAGTTTTACTGTGCTGCTGTGTGTTTTTGCGCCGTTTTTGTTTGGAGCAATTTTTTTTTTTATTTAAAAAAAAAGGTTTTTTATTGCGGTCACATGACCGCTCCTCGACACTTCCGGTTTTCGGCTTCTCTGTTCAGATCGGAGTTTGCTGCGGCGAGTGTGGAGGATGCCTTTTCTTCTATCTACAGTGGCAACTGTATTTGGGCCAACAGGGAGGTTTTTTGTTTTTTTTACTACCGGGTGTGTCCGGTTTTCTGTGCTAGTGGGATTGCAACTTCTGGAGGGGTAAGACCTCAGCAGAGCTGAGGGTTTTAAGTGGTTATTTATGTTTTATTACTTCATATAAATAAACTTAATTTGGCATTTATTTATTTTTTTAAATTGTGAACTGATACCCAATTATGGACACTAATACTGAAGTTGATTCATTTGAAAAATGCTTATTGTGTTTGGAGACTAAGATAATTCCTCCTGTACAGTTTTGCTCTTCATGTTTAAAGGGACAGTCAACACTTACTTTAACATGTTTTTATATTGAAAATAACAAAACGGAGGTCCGCCTACACTATACCCCTCCTGCCTTGCCGCCTTGCTTCTGTCCTAATCAGCGGCGCTAACTACTCTAATACCCAGTAAATATGGATGCCGGACTCCCCCCACCATTACGTAGCTGCCTTCTTCTTCAACTTATAAGCAAATCAGAATCCAGGCATCGGACAGAAATTGCAAGCGCGTGCAATTTCAGTCCGAGGACTGGATTCTGATTTGCTTATCAGTTGAAGAAGAAGGCAGCTACGTAATGGTGGGGGGAGTCCGGCATCCATATTTACCGGGTATTAGAGTAGTTAGCGCCGCTGATTAGAACAGAAGCAAGGCGGCAAGGCAGGAGGGGTATAGTGTAGGCGGACCTCCGTTTTGTTATTTTCAATATAAAAACATGTTAAAGTAAGTGTTGACTGTCCCTTTAAATAAAACTTTAAAGTTTAAAGATAAGATATCTCTCCCTGAGCCTCCTGTCTCTCAGGATAGTGTTATCCTAGCTACGCCTCAGCTTTCCCCTCAAGCTTCACATGCAGTGCCCTGTGGTTCCTCCTGGGGGTGTTTTCCTTCCATAATGCAGGGAGAGTCCACAATTTCATTCCTTACTTTTGGGAAATACAACACCTAGCCACCAGGAGGAGGCAAAGACACCCCAGCCAAATGCTTAAATATCCCTCCCACTTCCCCTATCCCCTAGTCATGCTTTGCCTTTCGTCACTATTGGAGGTGGCAGCGAAGTGTCAGAAGATGTGGATAGTCCTGTATGGGTATGTTCCCTTCGAGAAAAGGACTGGCTTTCACATGCAGTGCCTTGCGGTTCCTCTTAACCTCCTGGGTTGTTTTTTTTACCTGGGGATTTCGCTGATGTTTCTGCAGCTTTATCAGCTTTTCCAAAGGTTTCTGGTAATCCTAAGAGTAAATCCAAATATATTGATGTTAGTAAAGCTGACTCCACTAAAGCTGCGTTAGTCAGTTTGCCTCATTTATCTGATGAGAAAGATTCTACAGTGGCTTCTGAGGGGGAATTGTCATGTTCTGATACTGTAGTGACAAATTCTGCAGACTCAGAGGAGATTAATTGCAGATTTAAGTTAGAACACCTTTGAGTTCTTTTGAAGGAGGTTCTTGGTACTTTGGAAGAATCCGAATCTGTTGCAGAGAATCCAAAGACGTCTAGTAAGCTTAATAGGGTATATGATTTCCCTTCATCTGTGGAAGTATTTCCAGTTCCATACCGTATGGCAGATATTATAACTCAGGAATGGGATAAACCAGGGATTCCTTTTTCCCCGTCTCCTGTTTTTAAAAAGATATTTCCTGTTGCTGACTCTATTCGTGACTCGTTGCACACGGTGCCCAAGGTAGAGGGAGCTATCTCTACTCTGGCTAAGAGAACTACTATTCCTATTGAAGATAATTGTTCTTTCAAGGATCCAATGGTTAAGAAGCTTGAGGCTTTTTTGAAGAAGATGTACTTTCATCAGGGATTACAGTAGCAACATGTTGCTAGTATTGCTACAGTTGCACGGGCAGCATCTTATTGGTGCAATGATTTATCTAATCTTATCCTAGAAGAGACTACTATAGAGGAGATCTAGGACAGGATCAAAGCTCTCAAGCTAGCTAATACCTTTATTTGTGATGCCAACATTCAAGTTCTTAGGTTGGGTGCTGCGATGTATGGTTTTACTGTTTTAGCTTGCAGAGCTCTCTGGTTAAAATCTTGGTCTGCAGATGTTACATCTAAGTCCAAGCTTTTATATCTGCCTTATAAGGGTAAAACCTTGTTTGGACCAGGTCTGGCCAAACTTATTTCTGACATTACAGGTGGAAAGGGTTTTTTTCATTTTTCATTTTCATTCCTTTCGTAACTTTAAGGGGCAGAAGTCTTCCTCTTCCAAGTCGAATCATTCCAAGTCTTCTTGGAGGTCCAGTCAACCTTAGAATAGGAGGAAGCAAGCTAAGAAGCCTTCAGTTGATCCTAAATCAACATGAAGGGGCCGCCCCCGATCCTGTAGTGGATAAAGAGGGGGGCAGGCTTTCTTTTTTTCAGAAGGCTTGGATATGCGATGTTCCAGATTCTTGAGAGATTTATATAGTATCCCACGGTTACAGAATTGGATTCAAATCTTGTCCTCCCAGGGGCAGGCTCCATCTGTCAAGGTCATCTGCGAATCAGAGGGACAGGCCTTCTTAAACTGCGTAAAGGACCTATCATCCCTGGGAGTGATTGTTCCAGTTCCTCTAGAGGAATAGTGTCTAGGATTCTATTCAAATCTATTTTTAGTTCCCAAGAAGGAGGGCACTTTTCGTCCCATTCTGGACCTTAAGTGTCTCAATCAATTCCTCAGGTTTCCGTCCTTCAAGATGGAGCCCATCCGTTCAATTCTTCCTTTGGTCCAAAAGGGTCAGTTCATGATGACCATAGATCTGAAGGATGCATATCTTCATGTTCCTATTCACAGGATCATTACCAGTATCTAAGGTTTGCCTAACAGGACAAACATGTCTAGTTTGTTGCCCTTCCTTTTTGGCCTTGCTACAGCTCCCATAATTTTTACAAAGGTTCTGGGGGCTCTTCTGGCAGTGGTGAGGTCCCATGGTATTGCTGTTGCGCCTTATCTAGACGACATTCTAGTTCAAGTGCCATCTTTTCATCTAGCAAGATCTCATACCGAGATGTTGTTGTCTATTCTACGTTCCCACAGGTGGAAAGTGAATCTGGAAAGAGTTCCCTTGTTCCAGATACAAGGGTTTGTTTCTTGGGAACAATCATAGATTCCCTGTCCATGAAGATTTTTCTGACGGATGACAGAAAATTCAAGCTTTATGTTTCTTGCCTGTCTCTCCAGTCTGCTATTCATCCATCTTTGGTTTAATGGAGGTGATTGGACTGATGGCTGCCTCCATGGACTTCATTCCTTTTGCTCTGTTCCATTTGAGACCTCTGCAGCTATATGCATGCTCAGTCAATGGAACGGGGACCACTCAGATATCTTGCAGAAGATACATTTGGATTCCCCAACAAGAGTCTCACTCTCATGGTGGGTTTCACAGGACCATCTGTCTCGGGGGACATGCTTCCTGAGGCCTTCCTGGGTGATTGTGACCACGGACACCAGCCTGTTAGGCTGTAGAGCAGTTTGGGGTTTCTTAAAGACACAGGGTCTGTGGCCTCCAGAGGAGTTGTCTCTTTAAATAAACATCTTGGAGTTGAGAGCAATTTTTAATGCTTTAATAGTTTGGCCTCAACTAGCTTTGGTCCGATTTATCAGATTTCAGTCGGGCAACATCGCTTCTGTGGCCTACATCAATCACCAGGGAGGAGCTCTGAGTTTCTTGGCAATGAAGGAGGTGTCTCGCATTCTCCAGTGGGCGTAGTCTCACGATTGCAATCTCTCTGCCATCCACATACCAGGGGTTGACAACTGGGAGGCTGATTTTCTAAACAGGCAGACTTTTCATCCTGGAGAGTGGGCTATCCACCCAGTGGTTTTCACAATAATAACTCTCAGGTGGGGGGGGTTCCGGAGTTGGATCTGATGGCATCTCGTCAAAACGCCAAGCTTCCAAAGTGCGGTTCAAGGTCAAGAGATCCTCAAGCCGTTCTGGTATATGCTCTAGCGGTTCCTTGGAGCTTCAATCTAGCATATCTGTTTTTCTCCATTTGCGTTGCTTCCACAAGTAATTGCTCGCATCAAACAGGAGAGAGCTTCTGTGATTCTAATAGCTCCTGCATGGCCCCGCAGGATCTGGTTTGCGGATCTGGTGACAATGTCATCTCTTCCGCCGTGGAGGTTACCTTTCAGGTAGAACATTCTACTTCAGGGTCCTTTTCTTCATCCAAATCTGGTTTCTCTGAAGCTGACTCTATTCATACTTTTCCAAATGCTACACATTTGATACTTTTGCCTCAGCTGAGGCTTCTTTTGGGAGAAAGGTTCTTCAAGCGGTGGTGCCTTCAGTTTAGGTCCGCCTGTCTTGTTCTCCCTCCCTATTTATTCTGTGTCCTCTAGCTTGGGTATTTGTCCCCACTAGTAATTCGAATGTTTTGTGGACTCTCCATGCCATAGGAAAGAAAACAAAATGTATGTTTACCTGATAAATTTATTTATTTCCGGTCATTGAGAGTCCACGACCTGCCCTTATTCAAATTAAGACAGCAGTTTTTTTGTCTAGTCCTCAGGCAACTCTATACCCTTGTGTTAGCTTCTTTTTCCGTTTCCCCTCGACCGAATGACTGGGGGTTATGGGTAACGGAAGTGATACTTAACAGCTCTTTGCTTCCTCCTGCTGGCCAGGAGGGAATATCCCACTGGTAATTAGAATGTTTTGTGGACTCTCCATGCCCGGAAATAAATACATTTATCAGGTAAGCATACATTTTGTTATAATGAAGTATGCAATAAAAGTTGATATAAATAGAAAGATTAAAGGGACAATGTAATGTAATGTATTTTCTCCCCTGTAATATATTCCAAATTATTCATTTGACCTACTGGAGTGTATTACATTGTTTACAAAAAGCTTGTTCACCTTTATTTTATTTGAAATAGTTGATTTTGCCAATTGTATCCCCAACTATATTGAACATTTCTGAACAATAGTTCTGGTTACAAAAAAAACCCAAAACATAAACAAAAAAAAAACATGCAAACAAGAAGGTTTAGATAAAATAATGCTCCCAGTGGGGAGCTGTGACAGAGAGGTACTAAAATGTTTATATTCCATTGGGCTTTGAGTAAACCGTAATAAAGAAGATAAGGGGGAGTTTGTTTAAATAATTATACAGATAAAATAATGATGTTTTCTTTCCCTACAAGATCAGTCCAATGTATTTAACCCTTTCGTGACAGGGTTAAAGTGTCTACATCGGAACACCTGTTCCAATGTAGACAAATTGAAACTACGCGATCGTGCATACGATCGCGAGATTTCAATTATTGGATCGCATCTGGGGGGCGTCCCTACAACCCTAGGAACGCCCTCCAGACCGCGATCAAGTCCTTGAAGCACAGAAGGCTTCAGGACAGCCGTTTGTTATGACGTTCTATTCCGTCATAACGGCTTTAAAGCCCAGTGTAAATATGACGGAATAGAACGGCATAACGGCGTTAAAAGGTTAAAATGACAGATTTAGTTAGCAGAAATTGCTATTTCATGTACAAAAATATACCTAAATGAACAATTTCCCATACAGTTTAAACTCTGTTGCTGGTATAACAAGTAATTGGAAACACACTGAAGATGTTACAGTACACTGTCCCTTTAAGGTAAAAAGGGTGAATTATAGACAAGCAAAGTGTATTAAATGTGTCTTAAAAGTGCACAAATACCTTATCCAAAATCATCTGCTTGTTTATATATATATATATATATATATATATGTGTATTGCTAAGCAGCCATGGAATGTGACCGCTGCCCCCTCCCACAGCGTCTCCTTGAATTCATCTTTTGATGATTTGTATCAGCCTTTGTGCCTGTTTCATCTTATATTAGATTTAGGGAGATTGAGGTGTTTTGTTCATTCACACTGCTACAGAAAATACCCTTTGCCCTATAAGTTAAACATGTAGCATAATTCCCTAGATAATAAGCCAGAGAGCACTTAGCCATGCCTGACAGTAAACACATGTACTGTAATTCCATGTGCGGGATGGGCCATGAGACATAACTACTGGTGTGCTTAAGAAATATCATCTTCCTTCTGTAAAGCTAGTAGAGCTATTCGATATGTAGAATCCATTTTGTTCTGGCACAGTGCGTATTCATTTGTATAATTATTGTTCTGCAAACTAAATATCCACAAGCTGTAGGCACTGTATTTATAGGAAGTGAATTTAGCATAATGTATTAAGCATGACACTTTTTAAGAAATTGAGGTAGATGTCATTTTTGATAAAAGTTTATTTTGTGATTTTTTTTTTGTTGTCATGCAAGTTATTATATAAATACACAACAAATATCTGGCGTTCAGCAGATTGCACAATAAAATGACATAACAGTTGATTGCATGCTAGTGTTGTACTGCTGATCACTGTCTACTACCCAGTGTATAAAAAGTGTCTTGTTTTGTTTTTTTATGCTGAAATTGACTAGTGCTGATCTCTCAGCCTACACTGTACTCATTGGTAGGTAGGCTCCATGCACTAATAATGGAATGTACCTACCAATCAGTACCATAAGTTCATAGATGCAGCGCTGAGCAAGGGTTAAATATAGAGAATATTAAATAAACACACATCCCATGTGATTTTGCATTCCAAAGTTTTTGTAGTAGAATACTACAGACTCCATTTATTAAGCAGTGGATGCTGCTTCAGAGCGCCATCGTTAGCCTGAAACGGAAGTTAAGAAGCAGCGGTCATAACTTCTCTGGCACCTAAAAGATCTGATTGTGATGATTGGCAGCCCCTGCTAGCAGCCGATTGACCGCCAGTGAGCAGGGAAAGGCATTGCACAAGCATTTCACCAGAATGTGATTCACTTTTACGAGTAATTTAACTTAGTAGTGGCATAAAAATTGTGATTAGTAGCTACATACTATTCATTTTCCAGTTATAGCAAATCAAAGTTAAAAGGGGAAGAAAACTATATTCACTCATAGCAAATTCTTGACACTTTGTTAGCCTTTATATAGTTTGATGTGTTTACAGCTATACTCACCAAAACCAGTCCTGGAGACATAGTCCTGGAGCATTTTATCTGCAGCATTTACCCAGATTAAGAGGGAGATTGCAAGTGGTGCAGCAAATCTAAATTTTTCACTAGAGAAATGCTTTTTGCGCTTCTCAGGATCCGCTCGTATTACAAGTTGAAAAAAATGTTTTTTTCGCTAGCGGTAGCATGAGAAGCACAAACATTACTAGCATAGTTTTCATGTGTGCGTGCATGTGTTTACTTATTGAAATCAATGCAGAAAAAAGGTTTTCTTTCTTAAGACACGGTGAGTCCACGGAATCATCAATTACCGTTAGGAATATCACTCCTGGTCGGCAGGAGGAGGCAAAGAGCACCACAGCAAAGCTGTTAAGTATTACTTCCCTTCCCACAATCCCCAGTCATTCTCTTGGCCTTCAGTGCAAGGAGGAGGTGAAGTTTTAGGTGTCTGTTTAAGAATTCTTCTATCAAGATTTTATTATTTTTGAAGCCTGAGCAGGTTTGCGCTGATCTTTCCTAACAAGCTGGGTCTAGCTGTATTCCATATTAGTCCCTTCAGTAGGGCTGTGGTAGCTTTCAGGCAGTTAGGAACTTAGGCTTAGGCTTACTCTGGTCCTTCTTTTATCCACAGGTCTCTGTGAGGAGTGGCTTCCTCTCGTGCCAGGTGAGCTGTCCTCCTTCCGGACAGTCAAGTGTGCAGGTAAGTGCCATTTTAATTTCTTAAAGAAAGGCACTACAGCAGTTTGTAGGCTGCACCATATATGGGACTGTTTATTCCTGATAGGATACCCTAGGCAGGATGCAGGGCACTGTGTGGCAGTATCTTAGAGAAGCAGTATTTTTTACATTAAAATGGCACTTACCTGCACACTTGACTGTGTGTTTTTCACATTTTTTGTGGGGGACTATATGTGCCGTTTTTATGTGTGACTAGTGCGCATTGAATACGGAGCCGCCTATGACGTCACTAGGAGAGGTGTGTTTTCTCTTTTCAGCGCAGCGCATGCTTTTACTTTTGGCACCGTTCTTTATCTGTGTAATGGCTTCTACGGACCCCTTCCTCATTCAGGAGCTGCTCCGGTCTCCTTCGTTTCCCTAACCAACGTAGCGTTGCAGAGAGGAGCAGTTAGGCACCTCAGCTTAGCGCTTAGGTGTAGAGGGTGCGCAAGAGGTTTTTGTCTACGTGTATAAACCTTTTTAGTGGGGGCTTAATAAACTGCTCATAAAGGTATCTTTAAGTTTATGTGCTTTTTTTACTGTTAGCGTTTTTATCTATCAGTCTTAACGGGACAATAACAAATTTAAAGAATAACATGTAAAAAAAAAAAAAAATTGTTAAAGTTTGTGGTATTTATTTGCAAAATGGACCTATAGTCTATGCCTGCTACAGAGTGCAAACTTTGCTTGAATTCCCAAGTTGAACCCCCTTTGCCTTTTTGTAGTTCTTGTATTGAAAGAACTCTAATGTACAAAGACAGACTGTTTGTTTCTGAGCCACCATTCTCTCAGGTTGATGCTGTTCAGGCATTGCCACAGCCTCTTCCTCAAGTGTCCCAAACTGTATTGACGTCACATGCAGTGCCCTGCGGTTCCTTTCTATCTGAAGGCTGAAATTGCTGCCCAGGTATCCTCGGCGGTATCTGAGTCGCTAGCTGCCATCCCCATGCTGCAGGGGAGAAGTAAGAGGAAAATTAGAGAATCAGATAGTAATATATCAAATCCTGTTCAGGCTAACCAAGTTACTCTTTCCCATACGGAAGAGGAGGATACTTCGGTAGCCTCTGAGGGTGAAATCTCAGATTCGGATAGTATAATTCCTTCTTCTGATACTTAAATGGTTTCCTTCAGATTTAAGCTTGAACACCTTCGTGTTTTATTAAAGGAGGTTTTGGCTACTTTGGATGCCTCCAATACTCCAATCGTTGTCAACCCTAAGAAATCTAGCAAATTAAATAGATACTTTGATGTTCCCTCCACTGGGGAGGTGTTTCCAGTGCCAGACTGTGCTACGGAGATTATTGCCTGGAAATGGGAGAGACCAAGAATTCCCTTTTCTCCCTCTCCAGTCTTTAGGAAAATGTCCCCGGTGGCTGACTCCATCAAGGAGTCATGGCAAACAGTCCCCAAGGTGGAAGGTGCAATTTCTACCCTGGCCAAGAGGACTACTATTCCAATTGAGGATAGTTGCTCTTTCAAGGACCCTATGGATTAGAAGCTGGAGGCTTTCTTAAAGAAGATGTATATTCATCAGGATCTGCAATGGCAACCAGCCGTGTATATTGCTACAGTAGCAAGTAAGGCAGATTATTGGTTTGTCCGAGTCCCTCCAAGTTGAGACTCCTTTGGAGGGGATATAGGATAGGATAAAGGCTCTCAAAATAGCCAATTCCTTTATCACTGACGCCTCTTTGCAGGTCATTGTTAGGAGCCAAAATATCTGGCTTTGCCATTTTAGTGCGTAGAGCACTATATGGCTGAAATCTTGGTCAGCAGATGTTTCTTCCAAATCTAAGCTTTTGGTGATTCCTTACAAGGGAAAGACCTTGTATGGGCCAGGGTTGGCAGAAATTATTTCAGATATCACGGGTGGTAAAGGATCCTTTTTGCCTCAAGACAAGAAGAACAAATCGAAAGGACATCAGAGTAATTTTCTTTCCTTTCGTAACTTCAGAGGTAAGTCTTCCCCCTCCTCTACCAAGCAGGATCAGTCCAAGCCTTCTTGGAAGCCCAGTCAGTCTTGGAATAAGGGTAAGCAATCTAAGAAACCCGCAGCTGAATCTAAGTCAGCATGAAGGGTCTGCCCCAATCCGGGATTGGATCAAGTGGGGGGCAGACTCTCTCAGTTCTCTCAAGCTTGGGAACGAGATGGCCCAGACCAGTGGGCCGTGGAAATAGTATCCCAGGGTTACAGGTTAGAGTTAAAGACCTTTCCTCCCAGGGGCAGGTTCCACCTCTCAAGATCATCTACAGACCAGATAAAAAGAGAGGCGTTCTTGATTCACAGGGATCATCAAAAATTTCTGAGATTTGCCTATCTGTACAAACACTTCAGTTCCGGGGAATTGCAGTGGAACCTTATCTGGATGACATTCTGGTTCGGGCACCAATTTTTCAACTAGCAAAATCTCATACAGAGATCTTGTTGTCTTTTATTTTTTCCCACGGATGGAAGGTGATTTTGGATCAAAGCTCTCTTATTCCGGCTACTAGGGTGGTCTTCATAGGAACCATTATAGACTCCCTATCAAAGAAAATCTTTCTGACGGAGGTCAGAAGAGTCAAGATTCTTTCCGCTTGCCTATCTCTGCAGTCTGCTGTACGACCATCAGTGGCCCAATGTATGGAGGTAATTGGTTTGATTGTGGCATCCATGGACATAGTTCCCTTTGCTCGATTCCATTTGAGAGCCCTATAACTATGCTTGCTCAGTCAATGGAACGGGGATTATGCAGACCTGTCTCAAAAGATAGTACTGGTGTCCTTGGTGGCTGTCTCAAGAACATCTGTCCCAGGGGACATGCTTTCAGAGACCCTCATTTGTAATTGTGACAACGGATGCCAGCCTCATGGATTGGGGAGCAGTCTGGGACTCCTTGAAGGCACAGGGACTTTGGTCTCAGGAGAAATCTGCTCTCCTCATAAACATATTGGAGTTGAGAGTGATCTTCAATGCCTTGATGGCTTGGCCTCACCTGGCCTTAGCCCGGTTTATCAGGTTTCAGTCGGACAACATAACCTCAGTGGCTTACATCAACCACCAAGGGGGAACTCGGGAGTTCCTTAGCCATGAAGGAGGTGGCACGAATCATTCCGTGGGCAGAGGCTCACAATTGCTGTCTATCTGCCATCCACATCCCATGAGTGGACAATTGGGATGCGGATTTCCTGAGCAGACAGACTTTCGATACCGGGGAGTGGGAGCTCCATCTGGAAGTGTTCTCCAGGTTAACAACCAAATGGGGGTTACCGGACTTGGATTGGATGGCTTCTCATTAGAACACCAAGCTCCCAAAGTACGGTTCAAGGTCTAGAGAACCTTAGGCCTTTCTGATAGATGCTCTGGCAGTTCCTTGGAACTTCAGGTTGGCGTATCTGTTTCCTCCGTTTGCTCTCCTTCCACGAGTCATTGCTCGGATCAGGCAGAAGAGAGAATCTGTGATTCTAATAGCTCCTGCGTGGCCTCGCAGGATCTGTTATGCAGATCTAGTGGAAATTTCATTTCTACCTCCGTGGAGATTTCCTCTGAGGAAGGACCTTCTACTTCTGGGCCCTTTTTTCATCCAGATCTCGCTTCTCTAAAGCTGACTGCTTGGCGATTGAACGCTTGATTTTAGCTAATGGTGGGTTTTCCAAGTCGGTCATTGAGACCATGATTCAGGCTCGTAAGTCTGTCACTAGAAGGATTTACCATAAGATATGGCGTAAATATCTTTATTGGTGTGAGTTTTAGGGATATTCTTGGAGTAGGGTCAGGATCCCAAGAATTTTGTCTTTTCTCCAGGAAGGCCTGGAGAAGGGTTTGTCTGTCAGTACCCTGAAGGGTCAGATATCTTATTTTGTTGCACAAGCGTATGGCGGACATGCCAGATGTGCAATCCTTTTGTCAGGCCTTAGTCAGAATCAGGCCTGTGTTTAAATCTGTTGCTCCAACTTGGAGCCTTAATCTTGTTCTTAAAGTTTTACATCAGGCTCCGTTTGAGCCAATGCATTCCATAGATATTAAGTTATCTTGGAAAGTTTTGTTTCTTACTGCTATCTCTTCTGCTCGGACGGTTTCTGAACTCTCAGCTTTGCAGTGTGATTCTCCTTATCTCATAATTCATGTAGATAAGGCAGTTCTTCGTACCAGGTTTGGTTTTCTTCCTAAGGTTGTTTCGGACAGAAATATTAATCAGGAAATTGTTGTTCCTTCTCTCTGTCCTAATCCTCCTTCTCATAAGGAACGTTTGTTACACAACCTTGATGTTGTGCAGGCTCTTAAATTTTATTTGCAGGCAACTAAGGATTTTTGCCAGTTCTCTGCATTGTTTGTTTGTTTTTCTGGGAAACGCAAAGGTCAGAAAGCTACGGCCACTTCTCTTTCTCTCTGGTTGAGAAGTATTATTCGTTTGGCATATGAGACTGCTGGACAGCAGCCCCCTGAGAGAATCACAGCTCATTCCACTAGGGCTGTTTCTTCTTCTTGGGCCTTCAAAAATGAGGCCTCTGTAGAACAGAATTGCAAGGCTGCGACTTGGTCTTCTTTGCATACTTTTTCAAAATTTTCTAAATTTGATACTTTTGCCTCGGCTGAGGCTCCTTTTGGGAGAAAGGTGCATCAAGCGGTGGAGCCTTCTGTTTAGGTTACCTGTCTTGTCCCTCCCTAATCATCGGAGTCCTCTAGCTTGGGTATTGTTTCCCAACAGTAATTAATGATTCCATGGACTCACCGTGTCTTAAGAAAGAAAACAAAATGTATGCTTACCTGATAAATTTATTTATTTCTAGACACGGTGAGTCCACGGCCTGCCCTTATTTTCAGACAGTTTTTTTTTTATATAAACCTCAGGGACCCCTACACCTTGTGTTATTTCCCTTCTCTCCTTTTCCTTCGGTTGAATGACTGGGGATTGTGGGAAGGGAAGTGATACTTAACAGCTTTGCTGTGGTGCTCTTTGCTTCCTCCTGCTGGCCAGGAGTGATATTCCCAACAGTAATTGATGATTTTGTGGACTCACCGTTTTGTTTTCTTTCGTATGATGGCTGTACATCAGACTTAAATACTAGAGAGGTGGGAGGGTTAAAGTGAATGTAAAGTCAGTATGATCTCTAAAGTTCACATTAAAAATAAAGTCAAAATAACAGCAGTTTAATTCATCAATTTTTTTTATAAATTTTAAATTACCCCCCGGGGGGACCAAACCCCTTTTGCCGTTGTCACGCGTCCGTATTGCGCTTGTGTTAGACAGCTCTTCTGACAATGATCTTTGAAGCTTGTGCACATTTCGCACATGCGCAATTACAGAGTTAACGGACTTAGTAATTGATTCATGAAGTTTTGGAGCGCTAGGTAAGTATTATGGTACATGGGCTCCATATTCTAAAATAATATAATGCTTAATCATAACAGATTAATGGTTATCGGGACTTTTCTAAAGTAACCATTTATAATATGAATACATCTGCATCAGCGTTTAACGCATGCGCGGTGGTTATCATTGCCGGGAGCGCGCATTGCCACTACGTAAACAGCGGGTGGGACTGCTGTATACGTAGGAATGAATAAGACCAGGAAGTTGCGGGTGGGAGGAGCTGGTAAATACAACGGACGAAATTTAGGAATATAAATATAACATTTATTTTAAATTTTTAAAAAAAATGAAAGTGGCGGTTTGATTAATATAGTAATAAGCTATTGAATGATACTTTGATGTCATACAAAATTTACATTCACTTTAAAGTGCTCTTGGAGTTTTGGGAATCTTTGCCTCCTAGTGGCCAAGAGTTGAATTCCCAGGAGTGTTCATGGACTCTCACCACCATAAAAGAAATTAATGTATCACTTAAGCATAAATTTTATTTTTTTGCTCTGGTGCGCTAGGGGTTAACCTTTTGGGGTGCTTTTTACTATTTCTTACAGCTTCTTCTCTTCCTTTTTCTGAGGCGTGATAGCCATCTTAGATGTACCAGGACAAGCTCTTCAGTGCCAATTGAGGTTGCGAGACTTTCTGTGCTATCTGAGCTTACCAAAATACCTGTATTGTTTATGTAACCATTTAATTGCTAGTGTTAACACTTTCTTTTTAAAGGGCTAGTGTTCTTTTTTTTTTTTTTTTTTACTTTTTATTCAATATTTTTTAGACAAAGAAAAAAATGAAAAATTACAAATTCCATGTTCAATAGGTAGTTTACCTACCCCAACAAAAAACAATATACCATCAAAAATGTGAGGTCACAATATAATCCAGTGAAGTATAAACTTGCTCCACTGGATCTCATTCCATATTAACAATATTACCAGATCCAGGCGACTCTTGGACCTTATTGAAAGAGAGGGAGAAAGAAAAAAAATAAAATTATATTTTTATAAAAAATTCCCTCTCTCGTCGACCACCTAATCAAATGACCATGTTCTTGGGAACTCTCCTACCTGTAGCTGCTGCTGGAACCACTCAGACTTCTTGAAAGCTACCAGTATTTGCCTATGAATAGTTACAGGAAGGGATAGAATCATCAATTTCCATTTGATAAAGAATTGCCGTAGTTGTTTATTATTAGTGATTTTTATATTATACTGATCGAGTAATATCTGATACTGGGCTTTCCTGAAAAATTCAGACAACTTGAGGTCACCTCCACTCTTCCAATTAGAGAGAATCACATTTCTCCCTACTAATATCATTGCGTTCAGGAATTTATGATTAATTTCAGGTTTACTATTGTTATATTGAAATAAAAAAAATATCTCAAGCTGTGAGAACTCCGTCTGGACTCCCATAACCTTATTACACCAGTAATTAACTTTATTCCAAAATTGCCTCACCTTAGCACATTTCCAGAAACAATGTCTACATTTGGGACATTCCCCTGATACTGTATTGCCCCTCCATAGAGCTATTCGGGCAGGGGAGAGATATGCCATATTCAATAGTTTAATATGGGATTCCAACCCGGGTAACTAAGGTCGTTGCTTTCATTGCTAACCTGACACTGGCGGCGATCCGCTCTTCTTCTACTGATGGTAGCACTTTATCCCATTTCCCAAATAATCCATTCATATGGGTTTCCCCTTGGGTATTGATTAGCATTTTATATACTTGTGAGATTCTATTGGCCCCATCAGTATAAGCTTGAATCACTCTGCCAACTTCTTCCTTATCTATTTCCATCCCTGTTTCGGTTCTTAAATCCCCAATCCAGTGGCATACTTGTAGATAGGCATAAAAGGCTGACCTTTCTAAATTATATTTACCTTTCAACTCCTCAAAGGATCTAACTACCAGCTTATTTTCCTGACATAATTGGCCTAATGAGTAGAGACCAGCTTCTTCCCATCTAGAGAAGACCGACATATTCAACCCTGGCGAAAAGCTTGGGTTTCCTGTAAGTGGGAGAAAAAACGATTTGCGAAAATTAATCTTGGTTCCTAAACACACTTTCTGCCACGTCCTGACAACATCTTTGATGGTAACATATTGTAATATATTAGCCGGCAATTTTATTGCTGGAATGTGCAAAATTGCTTTTAAGTCAAAAGGGGCAATCAAATGCGACTCCAGGTCATACAATGTAACATAGCCTTTCTCAGTAATCCAATCTAGCGCAAATTTACATACAGCTGCATAATTATAGATTCTAATATTTGAACATGCAAGGCCTCCACACTGTTTTGGGAGTGTTAGAGTTTCGAAAGCTATCCGTGGCTTTTTCCCCCGCCAAATGAAATTATTAAACGCCCTCTGTAACGTAAGAATGTCTTTCTTATATAATAGCAATGGAAAATTTTGGAGGAAGTATAGCAATTTAGGAAAAATAATAGTTTTTATAAGCATGATTCTAGCCGAAATACTAAGTGGTAGATTGGCCCAGATTTTAGTTTTTTTCTTGTATTTCCTTAATACATTTAGGAAAGTTCAGTCTATACCAGTCCCTAGGATTCCTACTCAAACTTAAACCCAGATATTGTATACACGCAGTTTCATGGAACGGGTGGGTTATTGCCTGGGCCGGTTTATGAATCCATAGCAATTCCGATTTCTCGTTATTAGTCCTGTAGCCCGAGAAAGATCCAAACAACCTAAATATAGATAGGACTTGTGGTATGGACTGAGTTGTACTACTTAAAAATAACAAGAGATCGTCCGCAAAGAGTGAAAGCACCATCTCCTGAGAGCCTATTCTAATCCCCTTCAGTTCCTGTCTCAAATAAATTGCCAGGGGTTCTAGGGACAGATTAAAAAGTAGTGGGGATAATGGGCAGCCCTGTCTTGTCCCTCGCCTTAGGGGAAATCTGTCTGATGCTTCCCCGTTTACTATAATTGCTGATAATGGATTTTTATAAATTCTCTGTATAAATTGGTGAAATGCCCCTGTCAATCCAAATCTCCCTAGTGACTCAAAAAGGTGGTCCCACCCGATCGAGTCGAACGCCTTTTCGGCGTCGACTGTGAGGATTGCAAGATCGGGTATAGAGTGTGCTGTCTTGTAAACTTTATTTGCAAAGTAATCCAAGACCAGCTGTACTCTTCTTATATTTTTAACTGGATTACGTCCTGTCATAAATCCTGACTGGTCTGGATGTACAATGTAATGTAAACATTTTTTGAGGCGATTAGAAATAATGACCGTCAACAATTTGTAGTCCTGATTTAGAAGGGAGATAGGTCTATATGATGAAGGAGAACTGGGGTCTTTTCCCTTCTTTAAAATCAGGACCACATTTGAAGCTGTAAACAAAGAGGATTGAGGTTTATTTCCAATAAGATAATCATTGAATAATACATAAAAGGGGGAGAATTTGTTCTTGTAAGAGTTTATAAAACTCAGCTGGCAAAGCGTCCGGCCCAGGGGATTTACCTCCTTTTAGGTTATTTATGGCATATGATATCTCTTCTATTGTAATTGGTTCGTTCAACATTTGTAAGTCCTGTTTTGTGATCTGGGGTATTTTGATCTTCTGCCAGAATTTCTCTTTGTTATCTTGGTCTATTATACTGGGAGCGTACACCTTTTGATAGTATTCGAGGAAGACTTGTCTTATTTCTGAGCTCTTATTAAATCTCATATTCTGGTAGTCAATAGCTGAGATAAAGTTTTTCTGTTGTCTATTTTTTACAATTTTAGCTAATATTTTACCCGAAATGCCTTGGCTCCCTGCAAAAAAAAGCTTTTTGCTTCTGATCCTCTTCTACCATCTTTTGTTTAAGGAAAAGATCACGTTCCCCTCTAATCTTTCTATATTTATCCCAATTAAATATGGTTTTATCCTGAATATAATGAACATATGCATTTTAAGTGTATTGGCTAGTTGTTCCTCCCTCTGAACCCTTCTTCGCTTTATCCTAATTAAATACGCTTTTATTTCCCCTCTAAGGACCGCCTTTGCAGTTTCCCAGAGGATTTCGGGTTTATTCAAATAGTCTTTATTATGTTTAAAAAACTCTCTCCATCTCTCTTGCAGCCATGACCTAAATTTGATATTCTGAACCAAATATTGTGGAAAAAAGAAGCGTGCATTGCTACTCCGGGTGGGGGCCCCATGTTGGATCTCCAATGAGATAATTGCATGATCAGATACCTTAATATCTTTAATATCCGACTTTATGTCGGACTTCATCAATTGGCTAGAAACTAGAAAAAAATCTATCCTTGAAAAGGATCTGAATGACCTGGACTCGCACGTGTACCCCCTCCGATCTGGGTGTTGAATTCGCCAAACATCCTTAAGTGCCAGTCTCTGACAGAAGTTGTGGAGAATGTAGTGTTCTTAATTGTACTTTGCTTTTTACCCTTTAAGGGTTACTCAGTTTTACATTGTACCTTGTTATTTGTTTGTGACTTAATAGTTTTCCCACTAGAGTTTACATTACTTCTGTCTGAATTGTATACTACTATTGTGCTTAACTATCTTTATTCTTACTGTAATTCCCTTTTCTTAAAACTACTATAATGGAGAAAATTGGTACAGCAGATCTACTGATTATTTAACTCCCTCGAGCTACTGTTAACTTTCTAAGGACATTGCTTTGTGTCCCCCTGCTGACTCTGTGTCTAATCATTGACAGAGTTTTTTGTCTTTAAGTCCGAGTGTCCAGGGGTCTGCAGCTCATCAAAGCAATACCACCAGAAGTTCTGCTAAACTATCTCCACAAACCAAACCCAAACCAAACCCTGCGAGGCCACACTGGAGCAATATGAATTTCTGAGGCTTGTTTCTGTTTGATTCTGGCTATCACTCTGGATAGCAACACAAACGGAGGAAAAATGACCAAGGGGCCACTAGTGCATCTATCAGACTCACCCAAGTGTTCCGAGACCCGGCACAATACTGAGGCAGTTTGTGATTCAAATCAGAAGCCATGAGATATATTTCTGGCAGACCCCAATGTCTCACAATTTGGTAGAAAACTTCCTGATTCAGAAACCATTCCCCTGAGTGAAGAGACTGACAAATCTGCCTCCTAATTGTTCACACCTGGAATGTGGATGGCAGAAATCCTGCAATGATCACACTCTGCCCAACTAATGATGCAGGACACTGCCCTCATTGCTAAAGAACTGCACGTTCCTCTCTGATGATTGGCATAAGCAACTGCCATGATGTTGTCTGACTGGAATCTCAGAAAAGATTTGTGTCTAAGTTTGAGCCAATCCTGGAGAGCCCTGAAGATCCAAAATATGTATTGGTAAGCTCACCTCCTGAGGAGACCACAAACTCCCTGTGCTCTCTAACACTCTCAGACTGCAGGTTGGCATCTGTGGAGATTACTATCGATACTGCTCGAAGAAAGGAGGTTCCCTGAACCAAGGACATTTGAGTCTGCCAACAAATCAGATACTGTCTTGACTTGTGATCCAACAAAATCCTCTGAGACAGATCCTTGTGATCCCCATTCCATCTGCTAATGGTGGGCCTGAAGATTAAATCTGGCAAATGGAACTGCATCTAAGGCAGCCACCATGAGACCCACAATTGCCATGCTCTGAGCAACGGAAGGGAGAGGATTCATCTGTAGAAATACACAGGCCTGTTGCAGCTTCAGTCTGCGCTGATCTGTCAGAGACAAAAACATAGTCATGGAATCGATAATTAACCCCAGAAACAACATACTGGTCTGAGGAGTTAATGAGCTTTCTGAAAGATTTATTTTCCAACCATGACTCTGAAGCAACTGAGGAACCATCTGAGTATGTGACACAGCAATATGATAAGAAGGAGCCTGAACCAGAATGTTGTTGAAGTAAGGAACTACAGAAATTCTTTGAGCTCGAACTACAGACAAAAGAGCTCCAAGTACTTTTGTAAACACTCTGTGAGCTATAGCCAGACCAAAAGGTAAGGCCACAATGTGATAATGCTTGTCTAGAAAAGACATGACCCATGTGTATAGGGATATGCAAATAAGCATCTTTTAAAATGCAAATTGTCTTCATGTTAAAAGTATGAACTTTAAAAAATTTGTTCAATATTTTGATATACTTGAGATCCAAAACAGGCCGAAAAGTACCCTGTTTCTTTTTCACTATAAAGATATTTGAATAAAGCCCCTGGATTAATTCTGAATTTGAAACTGGAGTAATCACTCCCATTAATTCCAGACCTCTCACACAAACCAAGTAAGCTTGCGCCTTTAAAGGACCTCAAAGCACTCAAGACAGAAAGAATGTTCACCGAGGAGGCCTTGAACTAAAACATTTTCGATACCCCTGGGAAATAATTTGCAATACTCAGGGATTCTGAACAGATCTCTCCAAAGACTCTCAAAAGAGACTCAATCTGCCCCCCACCAGTGGCTTATCTGGTATGGGGGCCGCATTTTCAAGTGGTCTTGAAAGCTGGGGTAGTCTTCTTGGACCAAGAAGAGTTAAACTTCCAGGAGAATTTGGAATAGCCAGAACTCTGGTCAGAGGGGAAATCTTTCCAAGCCTTAAATTGCCGAAAAGTATGAAAACACCCAGCAGATCTAAGCTTACCCTTAGATTTCTTATCTTGGGGTAGAAAAGCTCCCTTATCCACTGTGGCAATAATAGCATCCAATCCAAGCCCAAACAGGGTTTTTCCCTGATAAAAGAGAGACCTAAGCCACAAGGCTAGCCTAGCTAAAACAGCAAATGCAGCGTTCTTAGCATTAATGCGAATAATTTCCACTACTGCATCACAAATAAAGGAATTTTCTGTTCTTAGGTTATTTATACAATCCTGAATCTCATCCAGAGTAGTGTCACTAGAAACAAGTTCTGAGAGATCTCAAACAGTGGTGGCAGCAGCAACACAGGCTACACTGACTGCAGGTCTAAATATAAAACCTGCAAAATTAAAGGATTACCTATGAAAACCTTAAAGTTTTCTATTTAAAGGATCCTTAAAAGTGGAACTATCCCCCAAAGGAATTGTCATATGCCTGGCCAAAGTGGAAATAGCTGCATCTACCTTAGGGCCATTTTTCCCAATTCACTGTCTTAACAGAAGGGAGAGAAAAATAGATTTAAATTTTGTAGATAGAACAAAATAAATATCTGGCTTCTGCCATTTCTTAGAAATAATTTCAGAAACTGAATAAGGCACGGAAAAAGAGGAGCACTGTTTAGGAGCTGCCTTTAAAAAATGATCAAACCTTAACAGGTTGCTTGACTATAGCAGGACAATTCTCTACCTCTAAAGAAATTCAAACTTCTTGCAATAAGGCATGAATACTCTCAAGCCTGAAATTAAAGAACACATCCTCTGCCCCAGGAGCAGAGTCCTGAGACTCAGAGAGACTATACTCAGAATGAGTAACACTCCTATCATTAATGGATAACTTAGAGTAGCCACTCGTAAGTGAAGTCCCTGATGAGCCAAAGAAGGACCACTGTCAAATCCTTGCAAACGCCTGCGCTTAACAGCAGGAGGCAAGTAAGCTAAAACCTCACTAATGGCAGTGTGAATATAATCCTTAAGTTTTGTAGAAAGTTCAAATGAACTCTCCAAGGAGCAATTCTGATAGGGTAGAAACCCTTGCACAATCTGAAGCGCAGTAAAACCATGATGAAAGAAATATAAATTTACATAGTGTGTAGTGTTATGTTGAGAACTATCTACTATATATGACACTTGGGAGAGTGTGGTGATGCAGTGGTTAATAACAGATCTCTGGCTGCCTTATCCCAATACCCTTATGGGAAGTGAACCATCCCAGTTCATCCACTCTTCATGACATGTAGATAATCACTCTGTGAAAAGCTGTGTGGGCTTATCACATTGCAAAATCCTCTGTTTTGTGTTTTTCATTTTTCTGCAGTTTTTCTCAGGAGCAAGGTACTTGGCTAACCTGTGTTTTTGCTTTATTTATATATGTATTTAATCCTAGTGCAGTTAGCACCCATTATATTTATTCCAGGTGCTGAGATCATGGGATATATAGTATATACCACATACCTTATGAGAATTGCACCCAATCCAGTCTTCATTTTTTTTAGCCTGTAGTTAATTATTTTCTGGGAAAGTTTCATATATTGGGCAGATTACGAGTTGAGTGCAAAATTGCGCTTTCGCAAGTGTGACATTTGCGCTCCACTGTTAATACCAACGCACGCAATTGTGCGCTGGTATTTGAAGTGACCCGCAATGCGAACGAGAAATTGCTTTCGCATCGCTAGGAAGCAATGCGCTCAATAGAGCGTGCTTCTATAGGCTCCAATTGGAGCCTCGTTCTCATGCCGTGTGACACAGCATGAGAACTAGAGCGGCGAAGGGGGAAAGTAGCGCAGCAATGGCAGTAAATCTGTAGTTATTTATGTATATGAATATATACATATATATGTATGTGCTAATATGTGTATACACATATTAACACATAAATATATATGCATATAAGAATATACATATATATTTACTAGGAAAACACAGTTCCCATAGACCACAATGTAAAGGCACTTTACACACCCGCCAACTTTAGCCTCCAAAAACTGCCTGGTGTAGTTATTTTATTAAAAAATAAAAATGCTAACATTTTAATAAAATACACTACACTGTATTTTGGGGGCATTTGGGGCACATTTATAAAATGTTATGAGCGCTGATTGCTACAGCGAGCTTGTTTGGGGAGTGCGATAAATTAGCGCTCCACTTTTAATCTATTTAAGAGAGTGCTGAATTTGCTTTGACTTTTGTTTAAACCACTATAAATAAAGTATTTCTGCTTTTTGTAGTGTGTAAGCTCTTCAGTGCAGGGCCCTCGTCTTCGATTAATGTGTTTTATCTAGTCTATGTTATGCATCTGTATTTATTTTTACCTAGAATCAGTGTCATTTGGTAACCCTACCCAGCCCACTGAAATTGGTGGCATCATGTTAATAAAGGATAATAGTAGTAATTATATCAAATTCCCGATTTGTACTCACTATTAGTTATTAAACCCATAATGTGATTTGTGCAGATTCTTAATATTTTTATTTAGTCTATAGATGATTACAATATGATACTTGGTAAATTTCCAATTAGTGGAAACTTTAGGTCATAAGAGGTCCTTTCCCCCTACATAAAGCCATATATTATTAGTCTTATCACAAAAATGCTAACATAGTAGTCTCTAATGAAGGGGGATTATAGCAATCTGTTTACAACTGTTTAGCACTGCCTTATCTTTATCAAAAGGAATTAATTGTGCTGAAAGGTAAAATACTCTGAATGATCTTTAAGTGGAAATATTCAAACTGATGGGACATTTGCTATTCCAAATTCTTTATCATGTTAGAAAATGAAGAGCAAAAACTAAGCAAGGTATCCAAAAACCATTTATCACAGCATGACTCAGCCTTATGAGGATGCAAGTTGTACTGTGCCCTGCATGCTTTGATCTTTTTTTTATGTATACTTTGTACATTTTTTGATGTTTTACCTTTAATCACAGAGAACGTCAGCTTATTTTGGCAACCACTCTTGGCTGTGGGTAGGATCTTGTGAATTATACCCCATTCAGCACACAGAACTTATCATGAACTCATAATAATGTGACTCCTACAGAGACAATTTCTGTTCCTAAACTACCGTTGTTATTTATTTTTTCATGAAGGTCAAGAGCCTTTCTCAGAAGTGGTTTTAAACTGCACATCCACTTTCATTAGTGATAGCTTCCAGTGCACATGCGTCAAAAGAAGCTTTCAGAGGTTACATTTCCTTTTCATTTCTGTTTCAGCAATCACTTAGCTGTCAAAGTGCTCTGAGTAGAATCAACTATGTTACTTTGCTATGTTGAGTCTTCTTTATTTTTTTTATAATCTTCCAACATCACCTCCCTAGTGTCTTTGATTAAGGCTGTCAGATTCATGTATGATTTCATTCTAGATATGAGATTAAGATAGCCCGTATGAATACCATACATCATATTGGCCCACAAATGAAAGCAAGTTTATAATGGCTTCTGATTAAAATGTTATTTTTAAACTTAATACTCTTTGTTTAGCCATATCCATACAAATTCTACTGTCCTTTATGCTTTAATATTAAACAATAACACTTGAAAAAACATTGTTTTTTATTAAATGTCTCCAGATTGACAACATATGTGTAAGAGATGTATGGGTGTATACAGGCTTTTACAGTGTCCTGTAACAAAATAAAGCTCACATTAATTTCAGGTGTGTGTGTATCTTCATTCAAATTAAATCTGTCACACTAGTCCTCATGTGACCTGGTAAGCCTCTGATTGACAGGTGTCACTCGAACCTAAATTACTTTTGTTATTGGTGTAATAGTAAAACTATGTTGGAATTTGTAAGTAAGTTTTATATCATTGAGACTTCATATTTATCATGATTCCAAGTATCTTTATTGCACTTTTCTCTAGATCTCTGGTATGTTGCTGAGATTATACACTGAATTTGTTGTCAATGCTCATTTTATATTTTAGAAATAAATTGTTTATTGGTTACATTTAACAGAAAGTATTTTAAAATGTATCTGCTTTAAAATATATATATATTTCTGTTCTAAATACTTTTCTTGGCTGCATTTTGAGGTTTGAAGCAATAATGCTGTGGAGCTGCTCCTGACAGCTAGTAAGCATAAGCACAGCGGTGTCAGTTGTGCACAAACATGCATTATCTGATTGTTTCAATTTCTTGGTTTTTTCTGCTCTTCTAAATGAATAATTTACAATATTTCCCTTCTATATATTCTAAAGGACTTAGTGATCAATTTAAAGGGATACTAATCCCCAATGTTTTGCTTTCATTATTCTGTCATTATTCAGATAGAGCATGCAATTTTAAGCAACTTTCTAATTTACCCCTATTATTTTTCTTTGTTCTTTTGGTATCTTTATCTAAATAGCAGGAATAAAAGTTTAGGATCCAACCCATTTTAGGGCACTTGGGTAGCGCTTGCTGATTGGTGGCCATTTGGTAGGGGGGAAATAGCCTAAGTCTTGTCCATCCTATGATGGATAGAACTAAAATGAAAGGGGAGTCATAATGGGAGCTTCAAGTGGTAAAGGAGAGTGGCCAGTATCTGTCAATTCTTGCCTCTTATCTCAGTGCATTTTGACAGTTTTTTACAGCTACACAACACTAGTATATGTGTGCAATAATATATAACATTGTGCTCACTCCTGTGGAGTTACCTATGAGTAAGTAATGATTGGCTAACATGCAAGTATGTCAAAAGAACTTAAATAAGTGGAGGCTTAGATACAAGGTAATCACAGAGGTAAAAGTGTATTAATATAACTGTGTTGGTTATGCAAAACTGGGGAATGGGTATTGAAGGTATTGTCTATCTTTTTAAACAATAAAAATCCTGAAGTAGACTGTCCCTTTAAATGTCTGTAGTGCAGTTGGATTATATCTGTCCATTGGTGTTCTTTTTAGGGAATAAGGGTCTTAAAGAGACTGAAAGTCTAAACTAAACTTTTATAACTCAGTTAGAAAATGGTATTTCAAACAACATTCTAATTGACTTCTATTATCAAATTTCGTTCTCTTTATATCCTCTTTTGAAGAGTAAATCTATATATGCAGAGCTTTAGAGTGTGCATGTGTCTTTAGTACTTCAATGGCAGCAATATTTGAAACAGTGTAAAAACACATGCACGCCCCTGAGCTCCTGTGTGCCTACCAAGGTTTACTCTATCAAATGATACAGAGAGAACAAAGCAAATTTGAAAATTGAAGTAAATTTAAAACTTGTTTAAAATGTCATGCTATATCTACTGTCCCCTTAGTCATTTATTGACTATGTCCAAAAAACATTCATGCCATGGTTGATGTAGCTATTTGCTCACATTCATGGGGTATGTAGGAATTTACTCTAATTTGATGTTCTAACATAATAATTATCCCCACTATGGAATGAGTTTTGATCTTAATTTACAGGTCTGATGTTGCAGTCGATTGGTTTCAATATTTTCCCCTAAATCACATGAGGTTTGTATGACTCACATGATAAGGTCAAAGATCCACAAATTCCAGAGCTGGCTTTTTATGCCCAAGTTCACATATGACAGTGATACAGTCCTGCCATATGTTCAGTGTAAAACAGGGTGTAACATAGTTACAGAGCTCGATAGGAATCCAGCAATTAATAATAGCCAGAATAAGTGATTTCCAAGGATTGTAAATAAGTGATAAAAAAAAGTTGATGTAAAAAGGGAGATTTAATGATTGAGTTGCTGTGACTTTATTTAAATATTTAAAAGCACAAACATGTTGTAATCATGGGTATTTTACACACTGTTCATTTTAGCTTCATTGGGTATTTTAATTGGCCATAATAATAAAAAAGACATGCTTTAATTTGTTAGAGCAGTGCTAGTTACAAATCTGAGATGTTTGACTAGCCCGGCTGAATGAATCAGCGTCAGTTTCCGCTCAAGAACAGCAGTTCTCTGTGGGTCCTGATTGTACTTTTACTGACAATTGAGCGTCCATTTTCTTTTAATCACCCTGTTTGTAGCTTCATTTTAAAGGAAGAAGCACAGTATTCTGGAAGATATATAGCATACTGGAATTTGATGTTTACTATTTCACTCTAAGTATTGTGATTCTGCAATTCTGGACTCCGGATTCCCAGCATGAATTGTACAGTGGTGGGGAGCAAGCTTCCTGGAAAAGTGATGCAGCATAACTGTAAAAGCTGACAAGGAAATATCACATGAACATATTTATGTAAATAAATTAAGATATTTTACCTCACAATTTCTTCAGCTCACAATAGGAAGTCCTGTGTGCAGCTGCAAGATGAAAAACAAAATAGCCCATCAGCAGTGCTGAGGTCATGCTTTGCTTTACTGTAATCTCATGAGACCACTAAAATCTTGTGTAACTTCATAGTAAACGTCCTTAAACTTAGTAGGGAAATAACATGACGGTGCCTGCACATGCCAGATGTGCATACCCTTGCAAGTCCTGAGACTAGGATACTGATTGGCTGCATAAATGCCCTTTACCATGGGATGTGGCTACTGAGGACATTTTGAGGTAAAATGTCTTTCTTTTTTACATAGAGATGTTCAGGTGACATTTTCTAGTCAGCCTTTTACAGATATGCTGCATCACTTTTAAAGGGACATTATACACTCACTCATTTTTCTTTGCATAAATGTTTTGTAGATGATCTATTTATATAGCCCATAAACGTGTTTGTTTGTTTTTTAAATGTATAGTTTTGCTTATTTTTAAATAACATTGCTCTGATTTTCAGACTCCTAACCATGCCCCAAAGTTTTAGGAGAATACTGATGTATACCTACTAGTAAGTTTTTGAACAGTTTTATACTGGATTTTTATATCGGTATCTGTGCATCTTATTCTTTATAGTAGTGTCTATTACATGTAGTTATATGAAAATTAGTGTATACTGTCCCTTTAAGTGTTTCAACATTTGTGTATCATGTCCCTTTAACACCATAATACATTCAATTTCTATTCATGTTAAAGTTTGCTGAATGTTCTACATGAATTTCATTCCTCCTCAAAAAGTTGAGAAACGGTTACTTTGTATTCCTAATTACAGCAGTCATTGCTTGTAAATGCAGGAGCCCTGAAATAAGTGCAGTTAATGTGCTAAGTGACCTTTTGGCAGAGGAATCTTCAAGCAGTTTTAAATGTTTGCTCTCTCGTTTTAGATATATTCAAACATTTATAGCTACAGTGTCCTCAGATGTTCAGTGCTAGAAAAACGTATTGTTTACACAAAATTTAGTGCAATACGTGGGAACTGTGCCGAGTATAGAATTCGAGTAAAATTAGGGTTATTTATATGTCCATGCGAATTCACTCGTAAGTTTAAAGAGTTTATGACACACGGGTCTTTAGTTGCCAGATTTAGAGAAATATAAATATTTGCAACATTGTTTATAATTTTGCATACCCAAATCAGAATAGTAACTAGAATGAAATTCTCAGGGGCAAAAAGTGAAGCTTTCCCTGAATATTAAAAGATTTAAATGACAAAATTAATTGTCTCCAGAAGGCAGATAATTCCCCCTTGAGTCAACTCTGAATAGAAAATCTAAATAACAAATTTACTGATATCCCAAAACAAATAAATTGAGAAAGCAACAGAAAGCAGTTGGCAAATATGTCCATCTATTTAAAGGGACAGTATACACTCATTTTCATATAACTGCATGTAATAAACACTACTATAAAGAATAATATGCACAGATACTGATATAAAAATCCAGTATAAAACTGTTTAAAAATGTACTTAGAAGCTCTCAGTTTAGCTCTGATGAAAAGGTAGCTGGAAAGCCCACTGCAAGTGGGAAATAAGACACTCCCCCCTCCCTTCTTTTGCATATGAAAAGACCCTTTACACAAACAGGAGCAAGCTGGAGAAGGTAGCTGACATTGGGGCTTTTCTAGGAGTCTGAAAATCAGAGCTATGTTTTTTAAAAATAAGCAAAACTATACATTTTAAAAAAAAAAACTTTATGGGCTTTATAAATAGATCTACAAAACATTTATGCAAAGAAAAAATGAGTTTTTTTATTACATTTATTTGTGGTGCAGGTAATTTGTTTTCTGCTTTCAGTTTAAGAACATTAGTTTTATACATTTCAAAACCATTTTTTTTTTTTTACTTGTGTTTTAACGTTTCAAATTAATTCCAGCATCACCTCAAATGTTGGGTGTTCTTCAAGCTTCCATTCCATTAAAGATAGATGAGATGTTGGCATATGTAGTGCGTTAACTTATACTGTGAAGGATGGAAAACTGTACATAAACATATATATATATTTATTTATTTTATTTCTTTAAACTTAACCAAATCTACAGAAACAACAATCAACTTTCCAAAACTATTTCTAACAAGGCATGTACCAGTAGAGTCCATATATGCTAATATGGGAATGAGTAACATCTCTTAAGACTGCATTTTATAATACCTTAATATCTTAATAAACCACAGGGTACTAAAATAACAATTAAAAAAGTACAAATGGGACACAGTTATAAGTAACATAGTAAATTAGTTTAACAATATCATTTATTAGTATAAACAGATGCGAGGTAAACAAGAGTTAGGCAACAAAAAATCTTGTACTTATCTATACACTTAATATTGTACATATGGTGAAAAATAATGTTCAACCCTTGTATGGTTATAATCTATAGGTAAGAAGAAAATTGTAACTCTGTGTGACACTCGAGACACTGTTTCTCTTGAAAGTATAGAAATAAATATACCTTTATAACATTTCCTGGAGGTCAAGTCCTGCGGTGCACCTTCTATTGTAAGCTATATCATTTGGAAGTTACTGTTTCATGTATCAGTGTCTTACGCTATGGAGTACTCTATTTGGTATTCTGTACACACCACCTACCAAATTAACATGAAAGTAGTGATTATGAAGGGAGGCAGCACTTTATTATATTTATTTTCTTCTTTTTTTGCTACTATAAGAAATAGAATCCTTATCTATACAACTGCTGGGCAAATGGGCAGTTTTATGTACAGTAGAACATAAGTCAACTTAAGCTGCTGAAGTCAACATAAACATTGTGGCTTTTTTGTAGTATATAGGAAGTACTGTCAAATACAGATATTACTATGACAAATATGGAGGTGATGCTTGTGCGATTTCCTGTTTTTATTAAGCATTGTGTAACAATTTAGAAGGTTTGTGATATGTGTATCTATTTACTTACATGTTTTATGCACTGTATTTAAATTAAAGCAGATCATATAGGTTTTTTGTGTGTTTTATTATCTGCAAATACACATTTTTCAGTGAATATGTTGTTTAAATTAGAACATTTTGTCTATTTAACAATATATATTATTTATTAACGGTAACTACAGTTGAATACAATTTCCAACATATGTTTTAAAGTTAAAGGGACATTAAAGTTATTTTTTATTTATGCATAAGAAATTATTCACTGCACTGCAGTAGATCTGCTTGCAAAATAAATGTTTTCAAAACAGTAATTTTTGATAGAAAAATATGAATTGTTTTGCAATTCCAGGATACGCTCCCCCCTAACCTATTTGAATGCTGTTTATCTTACTTCCTTTACTGTGACAAATTAGGGACAAATGTAAATGAATCCCAGCACACATAAACCAATCACTGTGCAGGGTTCTGCTTTTTACAGAATGAACTCCGTTCTCTAAGGGGGATTGGAAACAATGCAATTGAAACTTCTGAAAAAGGAGTCAAACTAAACAATGAAATTGCATTACAAAATTGTTTAATTACACATAATTAAGCATTTTAAGAATAATGAAATTTTGAGTTTAATGTTTCTTTATTTAGCAGTTTAATGGGCCATTATAGCAGACTAATGTGTGTTTAACCCCCACAAAGACATTAAACACTCATTAGAAATACAGCTCGTTACTTGCAGAGCACTGGTGTTCTCGAGCAGAAAACCCTGCTTATCCAATCAGCAGAGAGAGTCGCACAATTCACAACTGTGAAACTAGCACTGCTGATTGGATCAGCTGCGTTTTCTGCTTGGGACCAGCAGTGCTCCGCAAGTCCTGACTGGTATCTCTACTGTGTGTTTTACCCCATTGCTGGGGTTAAACACACAATAGTATAGGGTCAACAGTAATAAAATTACAAACTCTAAAGGATTAGAGCATGTACTTTTTACTATCAAACTTTTTTTCATTTAATTTCATATTTGTAATACAGCTGTGTGAGGATGAGAAAATGGTTTTATTGAAGGTATTAGATAGAAAAACTACATCTAAATGACTTTAATGCCATAACTGAAATGTTGCTTGTGGCAGAAATCTTTCCCCATCATTATTATGCTCTAGGAAGTCCGGCAGTTGATAAATGGACTGATTTGCAACGCTAAGGTTTAACTAGGCAAGACCAGTTGTCACTTTTTATCCTTGGCCTTCAGGCACACAATTTATATTGTAATTCTCTACAGCAATGTGCTTCAAACTGGATCCCTTCAAACCCTCTGGGTGAACAGTGTTGCTAGAAAAAAATGTCCCAAAATATTTCAATATAAGAAGTTGTACAGTGCTGCAATGTTTTCTTTTTTGTAACGGGGAGGTTGGGGCATGGTTTATGCATTAAAGGGACAGTCTAGGCCAAAATAAACTTTCATGATTCAGATAGGGCATGTAATTTTAAACAATTTTCCTATTTACTTTTATCGCCAATTTTGCTTTGTTCTCTTGGTATTCTTAGTTGAAAGCTTAACCTAGGAGGTTCATATGCTAATTTTTTTAGACCTTGAAGGCCACCTCTTTTCAGAATGCATTTGAACAGTTTTTCACCACTAGAGGGTGTTAGTTCATGTATTTCATATAGATAACACTGTGCTCGTGCACGTGAAGTTATCTGGGAGCAGGCACTGATTGGCTAAACTGCAAGTCTGTCAAAAGAACTGAAATAAAGGGGCAGTTTGCAGAGGCTTAGATACAAGATAATCACAGAGGTTAAAAGTATATTAATATAACTGTGTTAGTTATGCAATACTGGGAAATGGGTAATAAAGGGATTATCTATCTTTTAAAACAATAAAAATTCTGGTGTAGACTGTCCCTTTAAATTGTGACTGTGAACGATGCATGTTAGAGGCTGGGGAGGAACTGTTGCATAGGCTGTGCTGTATGTTAGTATATCTGTAAGGTTTCTATGATTTAAAGGGACACTCAAGTCAAAATAAACTTTTATGATTAAGAAAGAGCAGCAGTTTTAAGACACTTTCTAATTTGCTTCCATTATAAAATGTTGCGCAGTCTTTTTATTATACACTTTCTGGGGAACAAGATGCTAATGAGTACGTGCACAAGCTCACAGGGTATACGTATATTAGTCTGTGATTGGCTGATGTTTGTCACATGATACAGGGGGCCGGAAAATGGGAGAAAAAAAATAAATGTGTCAGTAAAAAATCTGCTTATTTGAAATTCAGAGATGTTAAACCATTGTCTTTTTATTATGCACTTGTTAATTATGCATCTACTTTAAATTGCTGGCCTGTGAGGTGTATCCACTAAGGTGAAGGACATTTCCTTGTACTCTGTCTCCTGTTACCAATTTATAAAATAGAACAATACCATTTTCCCATTTCAGGAAAGTTAGAATAATATAAATAATGAGCATTCTGTACAGTGAGTGCATATAGAATGCTGTGCCTTAGAGAAGGAGTTATAAAACGTATACTCAGAGCTAAATGTTTCCATTTGTGACTGTTCTGTGCACAGATACTGATATTATACAGCAATGCACAATAAATGGTGGAGAGATTATTTTCTGCTGTAGCAAATGCTATTCCAAGAAGGAGCGTGATACATTCTATTGTCTTTTCATTGCAGATGCTGGGAAGACTCTGCCAGAAGCTCTTGATTACACCAAGGTCTGGCTACAAACAGTAGCAGGAGAGACAAATACCAGAACTGGAATTCCTCCTCCATTCATTACATTGCAAATTAAAGATTTTCTTAATGGGCCAGGTATGTTATCCATTAATTACATGTGGGAAAAAAGCTGTTCTGTAAAAAAAGAATGTGCCAAGGTTTTTCTTTGCCAGAATAATCTTTATTTTTCTTTGGTATTTATTACATAGAGGAGTTGAAGACACAGGTAGCCCTTATGTTTGTTAAAGGGACAGTATACTGGAACATTGCTTTTCTGTTTCCAATGACTTGTTATAGAAGCAGCAGAGTATAAAATGCATAAGAAATTGTTCCTTTTGGTGTATTTTTGTATATTTGTGTATATGAAATAGCTGGTTTTGTTGTTTGACACCACAATCCGTCGCAATGGGTTGAGCTTCAAGGGAAATCAGATCTCCTTATTTTATCACTTTCTATACACACAAATACTTCCTTATCTTATCTGTCTGTATATCAAAGCCCAGTACTTAGAGAGAATAATTGGGAATTAACATTTTATTACTTATCTCTCATATTCCCTTCACTGGGAGCGTAATTTCTTCTGCTAGCTATATTTACATATATTTTCTATAGTCTCTAAGTATAGAAACCTTCAGTATTGGTAAGGAACCACAGGCAAAATCAGTGATTTCAAAGGCCAAAATAATAGTAAAGGACTATTTGTAAACAATTGTATACTCTACAGCAGGTAACATGGATCATTAGGAACAAAACAAGGGGAGAAATATTTAGGGTAAACTGTCCCTTTAATTTGTAGATGTATTTAACTAACAGCAAGGATCTCAGACATTTGTCCTTGATTTAAAAGGTCATGGACGGCAGAAGGTAATGTCAAATGAACAGAGACAATTTGTAATTAATGAAATCCTGTTTTTTTTTAATGTAAAATGTTAAATAATTTTAAAACTGTTGCTCTTGTGCCATTGTCTGCATACAGCTGTATGCAGATCAAGTGTATGGTGCATTTCATAGGGCGTGGACAAGGTAAAATAGAAGCTGCAATTTATTTAACTAATAGATCATTTATAATGAAGTAAAATATATATATATATAGACTTGTTTTTAAAAATAATAACTCATCCATCTAAAAGTGTACTCTTGTTAAAAAAACACACACTCCTAATCCATAAAAATATGGCCTACCTATCAAGGAGATATAAGTGTAAGGACCACAGAAGCAATTTCATTCAGTGTGGCAGTCTTTTAAGGAATAAATAACAATTTATTTATACATATTTATATTGACTTTTTAGTTTACTCTTTATAATCTATTAGTGAAAATAAATACAAATCTCTACTACGTCACTTAGAATTTTCACTGATAATAAATTGTTAAGAGCATAAACTTAAAAATGACATAATTAATTGTTTTATTGTCTATACTACTTAGGTTCTTTCAGTTTGATAAGGTAGGGATGTGAAAATGTTATATAGATTCTAAATTCTAAAAGCTTATATGACATTAGTATTGGTTTGATAAGAATTATTATTATTTTTTAACAGGTTGTTCAGTACTGAACAGGGGACATTTATGTCTCAATCGTTTTTGTTAAGCTTTACCCTACCTTTTTTTTGGTATGTCTTAAAATGTAAATACAGAAGGGCATTTGGTCGTGGGTGGGGGACTTAATAAGTCCAGGCATGGTTTTGGCTTTAGGGAGCTCCAGATATAATGGAGAGAACCTTGGGCATTATTAGGAGAGAGGCCTTGTGGGACTATGTACCAATTTGTCATTGACCCACTAAATATGGGACAGCTGGGAGTAATGTAATAGGGTTGAATAATTTTATATTGCTGTTGCATTAAAACAGAAGCACAGAGTAACACTACAAATAATATTTAACTGAACTTTTTAACGTTACACAGAATTGTTTACTTAATTTATGTGAAGCATGGACAATAATCGTACATTAGTTATCTTATTGTTAGACGTGCAAAACTCTGGAAATTGAATTTTAAGATAATTTTCTTAATTGTTATTCTGCACAGTTATTCATTTTGGTAAAATTCAGCCAAGTTATGTGAGGAAGGAGCGCTGTCTCTGATATCCCATAACTTTATTAAACCAAAAAGAAAATCCACAGCGCCACTTCTCATAGTAAAAATGCCTAACGTTTATTAGAACATCCAGGTACCAAACAAACAAAGTGACATTTCAGCCTAACTTGCCCTTAGTCATACTTAAAGGGACATAATACACATATGCTAAATCACTTGAAAGTGATGCAGTATAACTTTAAAAAACTGACAGGAAATATCACCTGAACATCTCTATGTAAAAAAGCAAGATATTTTATCTCACAACTTCCTCAGCTCAGCAGAGTAAGTGCTGTATAAAAAGTTATACTTCAGCTGCTGTCTAGCTGCAGGTAAAAAAAAAAAGCAAGGAAGAAATTAACAGCAATTCAGCATCATTAGTGCTGAGGTTATGAACTCTTTTACTGTGATCTCATGAGATTTCACTTAACTCTCATGAGATTTCATAGTATACTTCCTTAAACTGAATAGGGAAATTACATGAGTGTGCATGAGGCTCGCTACCTTGCATGTCCCTGGACAGGCATACTGATTTGCTGCTTAAAGTCCTTTACAATGGGGTGTGGCTACTGAGGACATGTTGAGGTAAAATATATTTTTTACATAGAGAAGTTCAGGTGATATTTTCTAGTTAGCTTTTTACAGCTATGATGCACCACTTTCAAGTGCCTCAACAATTGGGTATCATGGCCCTTTAATAAAAAAAAGTTTAAGAATTTTTAGTGAAAAGCTATGCTTTGGATTTTCTCTTGGATTTATGAGAGGGAAGTAGCAGCTACCTTGTTTCCAAGTGCACTGAAGCTGTAAGCTGGGTGCTGTTCTCACAACTTTATTAAACAATATTTGCAGATCCAGAGAGTGTTAGTATTGCTGCCTATGTATATATATATATATATATATATATATATATATATATAATGCACAATTCCATGCACTCACTGCTTTGTATTCTTTATTGCCCAGGTGCTAAATGTTTATTTAAGTGAGTGTCCAAATATCAAGCAAAGACACACACACACTCTTTTTTAAAAAAAAATCCTCTATTAACTCATCTTAATTAGTCAATGTTTCTGCCTGATTAAACAAGGTTTGGTAATCACATTGAAATGTAGACTTTTAAGATGTGTTAATTACACACACACACACACATACATTTACAATGAGGTTAAACAAATTATTTGTATGCAGAAAGGCTTTTCTATAAAATATTTCTAGATTTTAAACTTAATATTTTTTAATAAATGTGTTTGAATCAAAAGATTGACAAACTACTATCAGCCATCTGTAGTAATATGAAGAAAGGCATTTTTTCAGTAGGGTTAATGAATTGTCACTGTGTGTTAACTCAAAAAGATCAAAAAATAAGTAGTTATGCTTGAAACCTTCTAATTAAATAAGAATGCCTGAGTGGATTACATTGTACCTGTATTTTTTTTCTTTAGTCACTAGAGAAATTTCCTACATTTTACGCCCTACATGGAATATGATCATGTGCAAAATCTCATTATGTGCTACAAGAAACTGTTCCCAATCTCCTGCAACATAATTGAACGTATTTATTGTATTTAACTGTAATTTTTTTTCCATGAAAATATCAGTGGCTACGAAACATAGAAACAATCTTCATGGTATGCAAATTGTTTCCTTTAAGCAGGAAAGTTGCAACAGATGCAAAGTTTAATATTTTAGGTATTTAGCGACCGAGCTGTAACAAGGGCTCTTTAATCTGAAGCAGCAGTACCACCTAGGGGCTATTTCTTTACCAAAAATGCTCAGTCTCTTTTTACACTAAATATTCTCTCCATAGTAGACAGCATTATTGTCGTGTGATCCATGAACTGATTTCAAATACATTTATGGATGTATCGAAGAAAGTGAGTTTGTTTTATAGATTAAAGAATTCAAAAATTTTTGTTTTATATAAGGATCTACATGAGATTTGTATTTATTTTTTTGAGATGTCAGAGAGTGCTTTTTAGAAATGCTGATAATAGAAAAAGAAATGTATAAACAACCGTTTTAATAGCTATGAGCCATTGTTTTGGTGTTCGCAAGTTTATAACCACGCAACATGGTACAACGAGGTTCCTGGCGTTAGAAATCAGGGATTACTGGAACCCCCCATCTTCTTTAGCAGACATTTGAAGATAAATATTGCTGACATAAGGTCAGATTATATAACCATCCCTCCTTAAAGGGACAGTCTACACCAGAATTTTTATTGTTTTAAAAGATAGATAATCCCTTTATTACCCATTCCCCAGTTTTGCATAACCAACACAGTTATAATAATATACTTTTAACCTCTGTGATTATCTTGTATCTAAGCCTCTGCAAACTGCCCCTTTTTTTCAGTTCTTTTGACAGACTTGCAGTCTAGCCAATCAGTGTCTGCTCCCAGATAACTTCTTGTGCACGAGCACAGTGTTATCTATATGAAATACGTGAACTAACACCCTCTAGTGGTGAAAAACTGTTAAAATGCAATCTGAAAGAGGTGGGCTTCAAGGTCTAAGAAATTAGCATATGAACCTCCTAGGTTAAGCTTTCAACTAAGAATACCAAGAGAACAAAGCAAAATGGTGATAAAAGTAAATTGGAAAATTGTTTTAAAATTACATGCTCTATCTGAATCATGAAAGTTCATTTTGGCCTAGACTGTCCCTTTAACTCATAGATGTGCACTTTTTATTCAGTTTGTTGAAGTTGAGGGGCATATAGAGTGCACTGGGGGGCAATACAGTGTCTGACAGGCTTAGATTTGGAAAAGCTTTTTGAAGATCATTATATGCCCCTGCAAGTCTGAAAATAGCATTTTTTTCAGGACAGGAATCTGTCATATAACTGTAAAATTTGTAAGAGCAAAGTAGCAAATAAAATATGAGTTAATGTCCCTTAAAGGGAAATGATACACAGATGTTCTCTGTTGCCTCTAAAAGAGAATGCTCCAAACATTATTGCAGTGCTTTTTTTTGTGGAACAATAAGTTTATGTTTAACTGCTGCTCTTTCATATCTATATATATAGCTAATGTGAGCAAAAAGTGGAAAATCCCCAGTGAGCCTGTGCTCTGTTCTCAAGTGGTCAAATTTACTAACGGGAGTTAGGGGCTTTCAAAGGTTAGCACCTGAGTATTTGCATGGGATGACCGCTATGCTCTCCCCAGGGTAAGGGTAAAAACTTACATCCGGAAACTCTGTGTATCCTACGACTGAACTGCCGCCTAAGCTGATTGTTATAACTTTTTTCCTTTTAATATTTGTCAAATAAACTTGGACCTTTTAAACAAATGAAAGTTTCTGCCGGCTTAATTTATAACCTTATATATATATATATTATAGACAATTTTTTAGACCTTTTTAAGGTTTAGCAAAGTCAATGTGTCTTGCCTGTTATATTTTGTGTATTTCAGATAGAAAATAAAATACAAATGCCGGTTTCTAGTGTTCTTTAGATGTGTGTTCTTTTATCAGCAAAAAGTTAAAGGGACAGTAAATTAAACTTTCATGATTTAGATAAAGCATCCAGTTTTAAACCGTTTTCAAATTTACTTCTGTTATTAAATTCTCTTTATAGCCTTTGTTGGACAGCTTACTTTGGTAGTTTCAGGAGCAGCAATACACTACTGGGAGCAAGCTGCTGATTAGTGGCTGCACACAACTCTTGTCATTGGCTCAACAAATGTGTTCAGCTAGCTCCAGTTAGTGCATTGCCCGCTTCTTCAGCAAGGGATACCAAGAGAAATAAAGCAGATTTCAGAATGGAAGTAAAAGAAAAGTTATTCAGAATTGAATGCTCCACCTGAATCGTGAAAGAAACAGTTTGGTTTTCATGCCCCTTTATTTATAAGAAAAATATTCTTGCTTTGTGCAGTGTTTAACCTACAGGGTTATAGACAGACAAGGTTGTAGAGATATCATAGTGAGGCAGCTACTGCTACAGACACGTTCTCACACAGGTATCTCCACAGGCTTATATTAAAGGGACAGTATACTCCAATTTCCATAAAACCGCATGTAATAGACACTACTATAAAGAAGAATATGCACAGATGCTGATGTAAAAAATCTAGAATAAAACTTTTTAAAAACATACTTAGAAGTTCTCAGTTTAGCACTGTTGATGAGGTTAGGCTGGGTTACCCAGTGAAAGGGGCTGGGAAATCAGGAACAGCAGACACCCCCCCTTCCCTGCATATGAAAGAAAGATTATACAAACAGGAGCCGCAGGAATCTGTAGACATCAGTATATATCTAAAACTTTGGTGTTTGGTTAGGAGTCTGAAAATCAGCACAATATTATTAAAAAAATAAGCAAAACTAAACATTTTTACAAAAACACTCCCAGATGGGCTATTTAAATGGATCCTCTACGAAACATCTATGCAAAGAAAAATCTAGTGTTTAATGTCCCTTTAAGGTGCTGCAGAAGTCTCTTAGTTCCTTATACTGGGTTATTAGTCAACTCTACACACAGGGCTGTAATAATTAGATGTAAAACTGTGCCTCAGTGAGAATAGAGTTAGGGAAGATTTCTACTTCCCATCTGTTAGCCCTCAGCTTTTTGTATCTCGCACTTTCTTCTGTTACATAAGCTCATCACATATTGTCTGAGTGTATTTGCCTGTAGCCTCTGGACACCTGTCTGACCTAACTGTGGTCTGTAGTTCATTAATTTGTGTTTCTGGGAGAGGACTCTGCAGTGTCATGTTTGCATCAGTGATAGGTCAGAAATAAATGACTGCAAGTACTATGAGATAATGTCCCATTGTCAATAAGGTTTCTATAAAAAGATGGCACTGAGGTTATATGCAGTAAATGCTGAAAATCACCCTTGTTTACGCTTACTAGAGGCTCCTTGAGAACGTGTCCGCAAACCTCTTGGCTTACTGCAATATGTTCTGTTACAAGAAGTCATTGAGAATAACGTTTATAAGGTGCAGTCAGCAGACATAACAATAAAATGAGTAGATTAATATGATTTTCTTCTTACATGTGATTATATTAGTAATGTCTAATAGGGGCCCCATATATTCTCACTTCCTGCTTAATATACGTGGCATTTCCGACAATGACTACCCTATATATGTCCTTAAAGGAATAGAAAAGTCAATTAGTTTTAAATAGAAACATTTTTGCATTATACTCCCATTAGTAAAAATGCTTCTAGTAAATGTTATTACTGGTTTTCAGCAGCATATGCATATATGCTGTGAGTGCTCTGTGCACCAGCATTCAAATACCACACCTTCTCAAAGAGTCAGTAGTGGCTTGTATGGCACAAATGAAGTTTTCACTGATGCAATGCACACCACCTTTGTAAGCAGGAGTAAAATGTTTGTAAATCCTGATGCTCTAATCACTTGTAGCATATGTGCATGTATCGCTGAAATAAACGTTACTAGAATTACCTTTGCTATTGTAAGTATATGCAAATCAATTAAATTTCTAATTACAAATGCACATTTATTTTTGACCTTTCTTTCCCAAAACCAATTTTGATGTTGCTTTCAATAAAAATGTTTGGGAAATATATTGGTGTAAATCCTGGTTTATATGAAGGTGTCTGCTCAATGGATAATTTATATATGGTCTTCTGCATCTTCCTTTAAATGTATTAGCAACTTAAAACTTTATTGCTATGAATTGTCAATATTCACATTTACAGATTATGTTTGTCCTTTTACTAAAAATGTATAATTAAAAGCTCCAAATGTATTTTACTGAACACATCTAAGTTAAGGTCTGACGAAATATAAACTTTCAAACACATTTATATTGCTTGGTTTCATTCATAGGAGTTAAGTGTGGCGTACCTCAGCCTAATAAATGTATGTTAGTATAAAGTATTGAAATATTATGCCAAGTGTGGAACAAATTGCAATAAACCTGGTTTCTCCAACATAGGTGTGTCCGGTCCACGGCGTCATCCTTACTTGTGGGATATTCTCCTCCCAACAGGAAATGGCAAAGAGCCCAGCAAAGCTGGTCACATGATCCCTCCTAGGCTCCGCCTACCCCAGTCATTCTCTTTGCCGTTGTACAGGCAACATCTCCACGGAGATGGCTTAGAGTTTTTTAGTGTTTAACTGTAGTTTTTCATTATTCAATCAAGAGTTTGTTATTTTCAAATAGTGCTGGTACGTACTATTTACTCAAGAAACAGAAAAGAGATGAAGAATTCTGTTTGTATGAGGAAAATGATTTTAGCAACCGTAACTAAAATCCATGGCTGTTCCACACAGGACTGTTGAGAGGCATTAACTTCAGTTGGGGAACAGTTTGCAGTCCTTGCTGCTTGAGGTATGACACATTCTAACAAGACGATGTAATGCTGGAAAGCTGTCATTTTTCCTATGGGATCCGGTAAGCCATGTTTATTACGATTGTAAATAAGGGCTTCACAAGGGCTTATTTAGACTGTAGACATTTTTTGGGCTAAATCGATTGATATAACCTTATTTAGCCTTGAGGAATCATTTATTCTGGGTATTTTGATATAATATGTCGGCAGGCACTGTTTTAGACACCTTATTCTTTAGGGGCTTTCCCAAAGCATAGGCAGAGTCTCATTTTCGCGCCGGTGTTGCGCACTTGTTTTTGAGAGGCATGGCATGCAGTCGCATGTGAGAGGAGCTATGATACTTATAAAAGATTCTGAAGGCATCATTTTGGTATCGTATTCCCCTTGGGTTTGGTTGGGTCTCAGCAAAGCAGATACCAGGGACTGTAAAGGGGGTTATAAGCTTAAAAACGGCTCCGGTTCCGTTATTTTAAGGGTTAAAGCTTCCAAAATTGGTGTGCAATATTTTCAAGGCTTTAAGACACTGTGGTGAAAGTTTGGTGAATTTTGAACAATTCCTTCATGTTTTTTCGCAATTGCAGTAATAAAGTGTGCTCAGTTTAAAATTTAAAGTGACAGTAACGGTTTTATTTCAAAACGTTTTTTGTACTTTCTTATCAAGTTTATGCCTGTTTAACATGTCTGAACTACCAGATAGACTGGTGTTCTGAATGTGGGGAAGCCAGAATTCCTATTCATTTAAATAAATGTGATTTATGTGATAATGACAATGATGCCCAAGATGATTCCTCAAGTGAGGGGAGTAAGCATGGTACTGCATCATTCCCTCCTTCGTCTACACGAGTCTTGCCCACTCAGGAGGCCCCTAGTACATCTAGCGCGCCAATACTCCTTACTATGCAACAATTAACGGCTGTAATGGATAATTCTGTCAAAAACATTTTAGCCAAAATGAACCCTTGTCAGCGTAAGCGTGGATGCTCTGTTTTAGTTACTGAGTGAGCGATGACGACGCTGATATTAATATCTCTGAAGGGCCCCTAACCCAATCTGAGGGGGCCAGGGAGGTTTTGTCTGAGGGAGAAATTACTGATTTAGGGAACATTTCTCAGCAGGCTGAATCTGATGTGATTACATTTAAATTTAAATTGGAACATCTCCGCATTTTGCTTAAGGAGGTATTATCCACTCTGGATGGATTGTGAAAATTTGTCATCCCAGAGAAACTATGTAAAATGGACAAGTTCCTAGAGGTGCCAGGGGCTCCCAGAAGCTTTTCCTATACCCAAGCGGGTGGCGGCACATTGTTAATAAAGAATGGGAAAGGCCCGGTATTCCTTTCGTCCCTCCCCCCATATTTAAAAAATTGTTTCCTATGGTCGACCCCAGAAAGGACTTATGGCAGTCAGTCCCCAAGGTCGAGGGAGCGGTTTCTACTTAAACAAACGCACCACTATTCCCATAGAGGATAGTTGTGCTTTCAAAGATCCTATGGATAAAAAATTAGAAGGGTTTGCTTAAAAAGATGTTTGTTCAGCAGGGTTACCTTCTACAACCCATTTCATGCATTGTCCCTGTCACTACAGCCGCATATTTCTGGTTTGATGAACTGATTAAGGGTGCTCGATAGTGACTCTCCTCCCTTATGAGGAATTATGGACAGAGTCAATGCTCTCAAATTGGCTAATTCTTTCACTCTAGACGCCTCTTTGCAATTAGCTAAGTTAGCGGCTAAGAATTCTGGGTTTGCTATTTGTGGCGCGCAGAGCGCTTTTGGTTGAAATCTTGGTCGGCCTGATGCGTCTTCCAAGAACAAGCTACTAAACATTCCTTTCAAGGGGAAAACGCTGTTTGGTCCTGACTTGAAAGAGATTATCTCTGAAATCACTGGGGGTAAGGGCCATGCCCTTCCTCAGGATCGGCCTTTCAAGGCAAAAAATAGACCTAATTTTCGTCCCTTTCGTAAAAAACGGACCAGCCCAAGGTATGTGTTCCCGCCGTTCCTCTCATCCCCAGGCTGGTAGCCAGGATCAATCAGGAGAGGGCGTCGTGATCTTGATAGCTCCTGGCGTGGCCACGCAGGACTTGGTATGCAGATCTGGTGAATATGTCATCGCTCCACCTTGGAAGCTACCTTTGAGACGAGACCTTCTTGTTCAGGGTCCGTTCGAACATCCCGAATCTGGTTTCACTCCAGCTGTCTGCTTGGAGATTGAACGCTTGATTTTATCGAAGCGAGGTTTCTCAGATTCTGTTATCGATACTCTTGTTCAGGCCAGAAAGCCTGTAACTAGAAAAGATTTACCACAAAATTTGGAAAAAATATATCTGTTGTGTGAATCTAAAGGATTCCTTGGGACAAGGTTAAGATTCCTAGGATTCTATCCTTCCTTCAAGAAGGATTGGAAAATAGGATTATCGGCAAGTTCCCTGAAGGGACAGATTTCTGCCTGTGTCGGTGTTACTTCACAAAAAACTGGCAGCTGTGCCAGATGTTCAAGCTTTGTTCAGGCTCTGGTGAGAATCAAGCCTGTTTACAAACCTTTGACTCCTCCTTGGAGTCTCAATTTAGTTCTTTCAGTTCTTCAGGGGGTTCCGTTTGAACCCTTACATTCCGTTGATATTAAGTTATTATCTTGGAAAGTTTTGTTTTTAGTTGCAATTTCTTCTGCTAGAAGAGTTTCAGATTATCTGCTCTGCAGTGTTCTCCTCCTTATCTGGTGTTTCATGCAGATAAGGTGGTTTACGTACTAAACCTGGTTTTCTTCCAAAAGTTGTTTCTAACAAAAACATTAACCAGGAGATTATCGTACCTTCTCTGTGTCCGAAACCAGTTTCAAAGAAGGAACGCTTGTTGCACAATTGGGATGTTGTTCGCGCTCTAAAAATTCTATTTAGATGCTACAAGGATTTTAGACAAACATCTTCCCTGTTTGTTGTTTATTCAGGTAAAAGGAGAGGTCAAAAAGCAACTTCTACCTCTCTCTCTTTTTGGATTAAAAGCATCATCAGATTGGCTTACGAGACTGCCCGGACGGCAGCCTCCCGAAAGAATCACGGCTCATTCCACTAGGGCTGTGGCTTCCACATGGGCCTTCAAGAACGAGGCTTCTGTTGATCAGATATGTAGGGCAGCGACTTGGTCTTCACTGCACACTTTTACCAAATTTTTACAAGTTTGATACTTTTGCTTCTTCTGAGGCTATTTTTGGGAGAAAGGTTTTGCAAGGCCGTGGTGCCTTCCATTTAGGTGAGCCTGATTTGCTCCCCCCCTTCATCCGGTTGTTTGTCCTAAAGCTTTGGTATTGGTTCCCACAAGTAAGGATGACGCCGTGGACCGGACACACCTATGTTGGAGAAAACAGAATTTATGTTTACCTGATAAATTTCTTTCTCCAACGGTGTGTCCGGTCCACGGCCCGCCCTGGTTTTTTTAATCAGGTCTGATAATTTATTTTCTTTAACTACAGTCACCACGGTACCATATGGTTTCTCCTATGCTATTATTCCTCCTTAACGTCGGTCGAATGACTGGGGTAGGCGGAGGCCTAGGAGGGATCATGTGACCAGCTTTGCTGGGCTCTTTGCCATTTCCTGTTGGGGAGGAGAATATCCACAAGTAAGGATGACGCCGTGGACCGGACACACCGTTGGAGAAAGAAATTTATCAGGTAAACATAAATTCTGTTTTTCCAGGAGTATATTCTTTTTCATTAGTTACCTCATAGCGGTTTGTCAAAGAATATATACCACACTGAATTTCATTCTGCCATGAAAATATTTTGCTTTCCTTTAAAAGGTACAGTTACAGCCATTAGCTCGCTTAGCATTATATAAATGGCTGGAGACGCTCAAAGCTACCAGAAACCCTTTAGAATAATATATCCAGCAGGTGATAGATTAGTTGGAACAAATTGGAACCATTGCACTTAAGGGATCCTGGTTACATCTAACTGTTTTAAAAATGTCGTTCATTTTAATACACAATTCCTGAGCCCTGCGGAACAGTCCACAGCAGGTTAATTTGAATCATATGATGTGTCACTGCCCTCAGCTGACATGAGCTCCGTTCCATGTGTGAAGCCATAATAAATCCATTCCCAACCGAGGCAAATTCCCTGTGAGAAGGTGAACTAATCCAGGCCTCACACTGGCATGTTAGCCCTCCGTAATTGAAAGCAGAGACACCTGTTCCTAGTGCAGATAGCCTATGGCAGAACTGAACTTCATGTCCTGTGAGGTGGAGGGGGGGGGGGCGGTTTAACTGCTCCTATCACACATGACAAGAAATCTATTGCTAGATGAAGTCTGTGTCAGTGTACATATGACTATCAGCCTTAATCTCCTCAGTATTCAGTCATTAGTGCATAGCTCACTCTGAAGCATGGCACACAGAAAGGTAATAAGTTATCAATCAGGTAGAACATGTAACTTTTAACTACTTTTCATATAGCATCAATTATTATAATCTGTTTCTTTTCTCTTGGTATCATTTTTGGAAGAATAGCATCTGCAGCAGCAGTGCACTACTCGGAGCTAGCTGAACACATCTAGTGAGCCAGAGACAAGAGGCATTTGGTGTGCAGGTAGCAATCAGCAGATAGCACCCAGTTCTGTATTTCTTCTCCTGAGCCTACCAACGACTGGTTTTCAACAAAGGAGTCCAAGAGAACAAAACACATTTGATAATAGAAGTAAATTGGAAAGGTGTATAAAATTGCATGCTCTAAGTTATGACCATTTAAACTTTGACTTTAGTGTACCATTAACAAGCTCATAATCTCTCTCTCCCTCTCTCTATGTATGTACAGTATGTATGTGTGTGTATATATAAATAACTCCAAAGAGAGCAAAAATCACTTGTTAAAGGTAACTTCCAAAGTCTATCTTTATCTGCACTGGTAATATCAGAAAATTTAGAACTCCAGACTGATGAGCACCTCCTGAACAAAACCACAGAGAGAGATCGAACAAGAATGTATTCCTGATAACTCCAAATAAATTCATATGAGAACTCCAGAGAAATAACTGCAATATAAGTAAATAAATCAAATAACAACCTCAAAAAAAATGAAACTAAATAATAAATAAATTAATCAAAATTAATAATTAAATTGATTAGCAAGGTGTCTATGCTGTTTAAGTGACCGGTCACTGGAAAAAATAGAGAAAGATAGTGAAAAAAAGGGGGGCAGTTGGTTGTAGTACTGATTTTGTAATCCGAGATATAACAGTCCCTTTAATCCAAGGAATCCATTTAAATCAGTCGTGTGTCCATGAAAATATTCAGTGTCCATGATTATCCCAAATAGATAGAAAAAATAGTAAATAAATACATATACATATCCAGAACGGGGGCTTGATCTTACGGTAGCCACATTGATTTTGCTCCTATCTGCACCATCACTCTGAAGATTTGCAATAACAGAGCGATGTTGGTGCTGTTAGTCTTTAATTTATATATATATTAATATTTTCTTTTAATCTTTTAAATGAGACATTGCAGGGGAAACAAAAATGGAGCAATTTATGTCCTGAACACCAAATTTCTGTTGCTACCAACTTTTGAAGGCTGAAAAAGCTGTTTGACCCACTGCATGTCTCCAGAGCAGTACAGCAGAAACACTGATTGGTTCTTGCCCATATATACATACAGTAGTGCATTGTAGCCTCATTATTCACATGGAACCCCACTTTAGCAGTTTTGTGGAAATGACACAAAACTAATCTTCTAACCAAACCATGCAATTTTTTAAAAAATAGCTTTGAAATCTGCCAAGTAAAGTCCTGAATGTTAAATCTCTTTCCTGATCAAGGAAGCTGTTCAGTGCATAGTGTTAATTAATTTGCCAATTAGCCCAAGGCAGGCAAAAGTTTAGGTGCCATCTGACATTCTCTTAGGACTATTTTCTGCTTAAAGTATTTTTCCCAAGATCCCACACAGGTCTACAATCAGTTTGAAAGAATTAACTGAAATCTCATAGATTTGGAAGTAAATTTATGAAGTAGGAAGGGATAACATTAGATGAGGCCTACAACAGCAGCGTTCTTCTGATAAACACTACAAGACCCAGATGCATACAATCAGGCACTTTCCTGTTAGTTTCAACTTAAATTTAAACCTCTTTTACTAACCATTTTATTTTCATGCAAAGAAAATAACATGATTAGCCAATGCTCTTAAATGTTTGATAAATGTGTCCCTCAGAGGCGTAACTAGAACTAATAAGGCCGCCTCTTTGTCAGGGATTGTGGGTGTTCCTTGTTCAGTAGAGGAATTGCCTGGTATTTTGGCGCTGGACTGACCTTAACTCCTTAATCCAATCCAATGTATATATATATATATATTATATAATATATATACGTTGTGCAGTACTTTGGCTATCGTACCACACCACATATTTATACGTTGTCGCTTCAGGAGTGCTCCAGCACTCTTGGCTGTTAAGGCATCTGCCGCATATGGGGCCCAGAGCACGATCAGTGCTCTGCCTCCATATGAGGGCAGATGCCTGATCTTTACAGACGGTGACACTGTGTGTCACCGTCTGTAGCAATCTTCTGTTGGCACCGCGGCAGGAGGTCTGGGGGGGAAGCGGGAGGGAGTGGGAGGTCCCTACGCTATGGAAAAAAAAAAAAATAAAGGGACAGGGAGGGATGGGACAGCTACACTACAAAAGGGGATCTGGGAATGTGGGGGCCCTAAACTAAAGATCCTGGGGTGGAGGGGGGAAACTAAGCTTCAGAAAATAGCTGCCAGTACCTAAGATGGTGCCTAACAGTTAGAGGGGGAGGTTTAGAGAGCTGTTTGGGGGGGATCAGGAAGGTTGGGGGGTAAGGAGGGATCCTACACTTGAGAAATATATTTAAAAAAAAAAACATTTTATTAAAAAAAAAAAGTCTTATTTTTTAATACTGGCAGACTGTCTGCCAGCACCTAAGATGGTGGTTACCGGTGGGGGAGGGAAGATAGCTGTTTGGGAGGGATCAGTTAGGGATCAGAGGCTTGGGAGTGCCAAGTAGGAGGCAAATATCTACACTAAAGCTAACATTAACCTTTAAAGGCTACCTGATTAACCCCTTCACTGCCGGGAATAATAGAAGTGTGGTGCGCAGCTGCAATTAGAGACATTCTTATTAACAAAAAGCAATGACAAAGCATATATGTCTGCTAATTCTGAACAAAGGGGATCCAAGAGAAACTTGTACAACATTTTGTGCCATGATTTGCACAAGCAGTATGTAAATAAATTCTGTTGGAAATCCAAAGTTTGTGGAAAAAAGTAAAAAATTTTATGTCATGGACATTTGGCGGTGAAATGGTGGCATGAAATATACCAAAATGGTCCTATATCAATTCCTTGGGCTGTCTACTTAAAAAAGATATATAGATTTGATAGGTAAATAACATGTTTAAATGTAGTGATAGCAAAAATGCTAAAAATGCTCTGGTATTTTGGGCAAGTTTTTGTCTGGAAGTCCCGGTAGTTGAAAGGGTTAATAGGTGGGATCAGACTGATATACTACAGGAAAGTTCTACTCTGTGAAAAGTATTACTAGGCTAAAAAGAAGCTGCACCCAGGTGTAAATCACCATAGAATAGTTATTGAGCTGGTTGTTTGTTCCTGAGAGTGCGCTTCTCTGTGTGTGTTTGTGGTATATGTGTGTGTGTATACATATATATATTATATATATATAATATATATATATATATATATATATATATATATATATATTATATATATATATATAAATTAATATGAACTTTTTTTTTTGTATTACTCAAGATCTGAAACACTGGCATCTTTTTTGTTATTTTGAATAGTTGCCATTTTCTGCAATGTATGTGTGTATAAAAATAAGCACTCACTGGTCTTTATGGGGGTGGCTTGTATCGTGGTTGTGGGCATTTTTGGGGGGTATGGGGTTGATCGCGGTTTAGTGGTGTACATGTTAGCCTGCTATTATCTTTCAGTGAGTGAGCTAGGACGGATATGTCTCAATTTTCATATTACCACATTCTTTTGGATACAGGGCGTCTTAGTACGTTTGTGGTTATGTGGGGCGGTGACACGGTGACATCATGCCCTGGCTGGATAATTATTGGAGAGCTGTGCATTGACTGTGATTGGCTCACGGTGTTTCGTTGTATCTGTCTTTCTTCGGAAATAAGACATCATTTTACATGTGGCTAGACCAGTGATGTTCTCTGCCGTGTGGGTATGGATATGGACCCTGATGATGATTTTAAATTTTCTTTATTTGTGTCTTAACTTACACCTTAGTTTGTTATTTACCATGACACGATTAGTTCTGCTTCTGATTAGTCTGGTTTCTTGGGTGTGTGTACTGAATGGGACATTGATTGGCCTTTCATCAAGTGGGGAGGGTGTTTGGGACCTATTTAAGGCTGCTTTTTTTCACTTTAACATTGTCAGAGGAAGGGACTGTGTTTGGTCCCAAAACGTCACAGCATGGCAATAAAGATTTTTTGATGATTTTGCTATCCAAAGACAAGTGAGAGGTTATTTTTACTTCATCTACTTTTCTACAAGAGCACCCTGGTATTAGTGGGAGTGCACACACACTCTGCTGCGCTCTCTCTCTCTATATATATATATAAGGGGTGCGCCTCTTCACTGGTCTCACAATTCGATTTGTTTACGATTATCCTGTCAACGATTCGATTCTGTGATGCCTCACGATTACTGCCAAGCCTTGGTATGCAACACAGCCTCTGCTTCGTGCCTTACAGGCCTTCATCACCATGTAGCCCATGCTGTCTGGCCAGCAGGCCTTGGTTTACTCTGCAGCTGATACTGGTTCCCCAACAACATTTAGCCACCATTTAGCAAGTGGTACCCAGGTGCTAAACCAAAAATTGGCTGGCTCCTAAGCTATGAATTCCTGCTTTTTCAAATAAAACTAGCAAGAGAGCAAAGAAAAATTAATAGGAGTAAATTAGAAGGTTGCTTAAAATTGCTGCTGTATCTAAACCATTAAAGAATACATTTGGGTTTAGTATCCCATTAATGTTGAGACATACTTTCGAGTTAATGAAGGGATATATTATTGATAGACTTGCTGTTTTCACCAGTGGTCCTGAAAATCCAGGAGGCAAAGTGGGAAGCTGAACACATCAACACATACAGTAAAGATTGTATGAAGATAATGGTCATATTGTGGGAGAACATTACATCAGTGAAAAAGATATAAAAAAAAACCTAAAGCTTTACATTTTTGCTTAAAATAAAATAAAAAATCAGCATAAGACTCCCTCATGGCAATGCAATGCTGTTTAAGTTAGATTTACAGCATAACAGCAAGATTGAAACACCAGATCATATCACACAATTGTGATTTTTTTTTTTGCTGCAGAGAAAAGGTGATTGGTATCTATCTAAACCAGCAAAGCAATCAATATAAAGTAGATTGACTAAAAAAAGACAAATTCTCCCCAAACATTAAAGGATACAAACTAGACATTGTGGGCAAGGATAGCTATCTATATCTATCTGACCAGACCAGCATAGAAAGAGAAAAACTTGTGCCAGGTAGAATGGATGGAAATAATGATGTAGTGATCTACAGAATTCATGTGGCATCCAAAAAAATACTTAGTGACAAATGTATGTAAAAAAAACAAGAAGTTTGCTGAGTTATTGAATGAGGTGTCATAGTTATCTCATTTCTAACCCAACCACTAATTCATACCCTGAGACAAAATTTCACACAGCGACTTGTGTTTACTGATGCAACATTTTCAGAACAGTTCTGCTATAGGTGCCTCATGTTATTGGGTGATATGCTATGGCAGAAATGAGGCATGATACCAGCTTTCTATATGACCACAGGGCAAATGATTTTCTATGAGACTTGGCAATTTAGTTCTTCTGAATGCTGGAGTTCAATAAGTGGAATCGATCCATATTCACCCTGGGACCCTCCTGCAGCAACCGCTCGGCTGTTTAGACACACTGCTCTAGATCCAGGTTGGCTATCTGTGTGCACAGATCACACTATATCCCAGGTCGTCATTCCCTACACTTCATACACAAGCAGTGGTACACTATACTCCTCTCCGGTTCCTGAAGCACTCTCCTCTGGCTGTAGCTTCAGCTTGGCCTTCATGCTAACTACCATAGGATCCCTAGCCGAACCACGTTTTCTCCTGTATGCAGCCATGTTTCTCGCTTACCGGAAGTTTAAGAGAAGACACTCTGCTTAGAAAACTGCAACTCCATGATGTAAAGCATGCTGACTCGCCACTCATTTCCCAACTCTATTACTACAAGTTGTATGCTATGTTGCCGCCCCCTCATCAGGGAAAAACATGTCTTTCCACACTCAGACGGCAATGATATGAGCAGGAGCGCGGGTCACGTGACGTTCCCTAATCGATTCTGATCCTTCACTGTATCGATGCATAATTGTTTAAAGCTGCATCACGATGCATCGGGGTAATGATTATTTTCAACACTCCTAATATATATATATATATTTATAGATATCAAGGTATCGTTTTCAACTAAGGATACCAAGAGAATGAATCAAATTAGGTAACAGAAGTAAATTGCAAAGTTATTTAAAATGGCATGCTCCGTCTGAATCATGAAAGAGAATTTTTGGGTGTTATGTCCCTTTTAATTCTTGTTTAGTAAAAATCATAATATTTACAGATTAATCAAAGTTGATTTCATTTTTAAACATGTTGGCTTTCTGTGAATATGCCAACTTGAATATGCACATACACAAATACAGGCGTACATCAGAGAGAGTGCGGGTTCGGTTCCTGACCACTGCAATAAAGCTAATATAGCTATAAAGTCATACTATTTTTTTTGTTTCCCAGTGCATATAAAAGTTATATTTACACTATACTGGGGTATATTAAGTGTACAAAAGCATTATGTCTAAAAAAAAATATATGTATAAACCTTAAGTTGCTAACTATCTTCTGACTCTTCATTGATTCATAATCTTTTAGCTGGTGGTGGGTATATATAGGTGTGTATTTATGTGTTTACATGTGTATATATGTTGGGAAAATGGCACCAATAGAATTACTTGACACAGTGTTGACAGAACCTTTAATTTGTAAAAAGAGCAATATCTGTGAAGCGCAATAAAACGAGGTATGCCTGTACATACAAATACATGCGCGCATAACCAGCTACCCTGTACTGAGCTCAGGCTGATTTATTTAAAATGAAGAAACAAAGAGGGAGTTTATGCACATCTCAGCAAACATCCCTAACAAACACTACAGCACAAAAAACTAAAGACTTAAAACCCTAAAACACTTATCCCAGCAAACTGCTTGCTTGCTGGGCAGAGCTTTCTTTTTTTCCCTTGGTGTTTATCAGTCATTACATATTACATATTAGGGCATTATGCAAGAGATATCCATGTCTATATTAAAAATTAGTAGTGTTATGCGTCTACCATTTGTTTATTGGTTCATTAACCAAAGGGACATTGAACTGCTCGGTACAAATATAGTCACATGTTTACTACTCTCCATGCTATTGTTTTTCCTCTTGTGCCTGCAACTGTCTTCAAAGCTGTTTTGTTTTTTTAATCCTTTACTATTAAATTACTTTCTATAATCACATTTTACTTTAAATATGGATGGAGACCTCACTCTAAGTACAGCAAAGATGGAGAGTAGATGAATTGCAAAGAGACTACTAGACATTGGGATGGCATACTTGTTCCAATCTGACTAACATGGTTAAAGGGATAAAATTAAACTTTCATGATTCAGATAGAGAATACAATTTTAAGCAACTTTCTAATTTACTCCAATTATCATTTTTTTTCTTTGTTCTCTTGGAATCTTTATTTGAAAAAGCAAGAAGTAAGCTAAGGATGCTCATTTTCGGTTCAGCACCTGGGTAGCGCTTGCTGATTGATGTAAAGCACATACCGAAAACCCACTGAAGGCAATGCTATTCTGCACGCCAATTCTGCACATCCACCTCATTGTGAGTTTATTTACATCTCTTAAACTCCATTCCAAAAAGTAAATTCCTCAGATTACAGAGAAACACTAATTGTAAATTTATTTACAACACACAATCTGAGGAACTAAAGAACAGACTCCTTAACAGGGGCTATCTACTGAACTCTGCCCAGGAGGAAGCAAGAGGTGGCCAAAAACGTAATTATAAAAAATCTAGGGGACAGTTCACAGAAGGAGCCATAGTCTTTAGTACCCCGTATTCTCTAAATTTCAACAAAGTTGTTGAAATTTTGAAAAAACATTTTAAGTTACTAGAAAATGATCAGGCCTTGGCACCTTTTGCTGACAAATGTAGGGTTTGTAGCTAGAAAACCAGAAACCCTAGGTTCAAAACTCTGACCCAGTATAGTTCAGACAAACAAACCAAAAAAAATGACCTGGCTACACAGCAAGGGTAATTTCAAATGTAATAACTTTTATTGCAAAGTTTGCAAAACAGTTACTTTGGGACAACACTTTTATTCCACTGTTACACAAAGAACATTTGAAATTAATCTTTATGCTACTTGTAGAACCAAATGGGTTATATACCTAATAACATGTAATCACTGCAAACAGCAGTATGTTGGCCAGACCTCTTGTAAGCTCCGAGACAGAGAGAATCTCAGGGATGTTGAGAATTTCAATAAAGATTCTGCTATAGCTAAACACTTCAATCTTCTGCACCAAGTGTCCCTAACTTTGCAGTACAGATCATTGAGATTGTTAATAGGCGCTGGGGGGGGGGGGGGGACAGACCTAAATCACTAGCAAAAAGAGAACTGTTTGGATACTGAAGTTGGTATAAGACATCCAAAGGTTATTAAACTGGAGTGGGATGTCTCGTATTTCACTGGTTAATTATCCACTCTCTAGATAGCTTATCTTGAGTTCCAAACATAATAGTTAGTGTCCCTTATAACACCAAACTAATTATCTAAGTATCTTTTTACATATATTACTCATCTACATACATTTATAGAATATTATTTTTTCTAAATAATGAATTTATATGTCCTAGGTAGGGAGCAAAGAAAATTGTTTAAAGGGACACTCAATCAAAATTAAACTTTCATTCTTCAGATAGAGCATGCCATTTTTAAACAACTTTCCAATTTACTGTCCATTAACTAAATGTGCAGTTTTTTTATATTTAAACTTTTTGAGTCACCAGCTTCTACTAAAGCATGTGCAAGAAGTCAGTGTGTATGCATTTGTGAATGGGCTGACGACTGTCACATGGTACGTGTATGCATTTGTGTTTTGACTGATGGCTGTCACATGGGTACAGGGGAGTGGAAAGACACATAACTTTTAAATTGTCAGAAAAAAATCTACTACTCATTTGAAGTTCAGACTAAGTGCTATTGTATTGTCTTGCTATTTGCAATTGTTGATTATGCAAATCTACTGTGTTTGACTGGTCCTTAAGTGAATATTTATTGTTGTTACTACTATGGATTTAATTCTCAATCATGATTAATGGTTAAAATATTGCACATGCTTAATGAACCTATTAGCTATTTACGAAGGACATTGAATTGTTTTATTCACTACTACTGTTTTAGTATTTTTGTAATTCCACCTATGCCTTGTGGGGGGCGTTTCCATGTGCGGCCCGGTGGAGGTTGCTGATTGGTGAGGTCACCCTTAAGTATGCACATTTTAAATTTTTGTCTAAATAATGTTTTTTTATATTCCCCTCTCCGAGTGGCTCAGATTACTGATTTTTAAAACTCAGATATGCCTTAAGTAAGAAAATTAAGTGATGGTTAATCACTTTCTACGTAAAGGATTTTTTTTAATGACACATAGTAATGTACTACTGTAACCTAACTGAGCGTATCTGGTGAGGCCAATGGCAGAGAGGCATGTGTTTTGTAACCACAAGTCACCAGCTAGCAGTAGCTAGTACGGTGTTGCTCCTGATTATATCTAGGTATGAGCTTTTCAACTAAGTATTACCAAGAAAAGAAAGTACATTTATTCTAATGTTAGTGAGAGTCACAAAATCATATTCTTATAAATGGGAATTACATCACCTGGCCACCAGGGAGGAGGGCAAAGACACCCAATCAAAGCATTCAACTCCCTCTACTTCTCCTTTCCTCGCAGTAGTTCTTTGACTTATCTAGGAGGTAGACAGGAGATAGAGGTGCTCTGTAGAATTAATGTTTTCTTGAAATCCTCAATGGATAGTTCCTGGAAGAGAGGGCTCAGGGAGTTAATGCTAATTTTCCTGTGAAGCTCTCAGAAGAGTTTAGTTCAGTAGCAGTAGGAAGTTCCCTAGCCGCCCTGATCGTTTGCTCCTTCAGCTGTCCTTATCCTGTTAGTTAAAGGGACAGTCTGCCATAGAATTGTTATTGTTTAAAAGATAGATAATCCCTTTTATTACCCATTCCCCAGTTTTGCATAACCAACACAGTTATATTAATATAACTTTTTACCTCTGTGATTACCTTGTATCTAGGAACCTTCTTCCAGCCCCCTGATCACATGACTGTGACTGTTTATTATCTATTGTCTTAAATTTAGCATTGTTTTGTGCTAGATCTTAAATAACCCTCTGTGCCTGAACACAGTGTTATCTATATGGCCCACGTGTACTTTCTGTCTCTTTGTGTTGAAAAGAGATTTAAAAAGCGTGTGATAAGAGGCAGCCCTCAAAGGCTTAGAAATTAGCATATGAGCCTACCTATGTTTAGTTTAAACAAAGAATACCAAGAGAAAAAATGTTTACCAGCTACTTCCCTCAATGGCTAGTGCCTGTATTCAGGAGCTGGTAAACATATATAGTATGGTATACATATACTGCAAGGAGTCTCTACTTGATAGTTATACTCCGTTCTGATGCTGGAGCACTTTTTTGCTCTTTGTGGTTGCTGATGTCTGTCAGTGACAGCGAGGATCCCTTAGGTTCCGTGTGTCTAACTGATACGCGGGCTAATTGTCCTGCTGCAGGGCAGTTTCTGTGTGCACTTAAACTCTATTCCACCAGCTATGGCGGATTCTGAGGTGAGCGTGATGCATCGTGTGTATGGCGGCATCGCAGGGAGGGGGTGAGCCACATCAGAGCATTCTACAAGGTCCATGGCAGCGAGGTTTCCAGATCGATAAATGGCTACCATGGTAGGTCCTGTTCTAAGATTATCTGCTCCAACACTGTGGACAATTTTTATTCATTGGCTATGTTTGGCTTTTCGTTATGTTAGTTAACCTGACACTTAAACACTAGCCGGAAGAGCCATTAGTGGCTCAGGGGTTAACCAATGGGCCTGAGGCTGGAGGTTTCAGGTTCAACCCCAGGCACGCCAAGTCACTTAGTGTGCTCTGACAGGGGTCTTTTAAGATAGATATCTTGGAGTCATGTCTCAATTTCTCAATTTCAGGTTTCCAAGATTCGGTCAAGGGACCTCAGGTGGAGGTCGTGGATGCTTTGGCGGTTCCATAGCTCTATTGTCTGGTTTATCCTTTTCTTAGATTGTGCCACTTTCTCGAGCCATGGCAAGGATGTTACAGGAGAGGGTGTCAGCAATTTTGATATGTTTCCTCGCAGGACTTAGTAAACAGAGTGGATATCGTCCTATGGGCATGATGAGCTCAATTTCTGTTCCTTTACAAAAGCCTGGATTCTCTGAGGTTGTCTACATGAAGTTTGAACAGCTCATCTGGCTCAGAGAAGATTCTCTGACTCTGTTTGACTCTCCTGTCCAGGTGTGTTTATCTACGGTGTGTAAGGTTTACCTATCCTGGTGTGCTGAGCGTCATCTGTTAACACAATGTAAGGTTTTTCTACGTATTTTCTGTTTCTTCAAGAGGGGCATGATAAGAGTCTCTCGTGTGTTCCTTATGGGCCAGATTTTGGTCTTATCTGCCTTGTTGCTTAAAAAGTTTGCTTGGTGGTTTAATTTTCTATCCTTTGTTCAGGCTCTGGTTGAAATCAGAGGAGTATCTAGCCAATTGCTGCTCAATAGAGTCTTATTGTTGTCCTTACTTTCTCTTGTTAAGTGTATTCAGTCCACGGGTCATCCATTACTTATGGGATATATTCCCTTCCCAACAGGAAGTTGCAAGAGGATCACCCAAGCAGAGCTGCTATATAGCTCCTCCCCTCACATGTCATACCCAGTCATTCTCTTGCAACTCAACTAGATAGGACGTTGTGAGAGGTCTGTGGTGTTTTTTATACTTAGTTTATTTCTTCAATCAAAAGTTTGTTATTTTAAATGGCACCGGAGTGTGCTGTTTGTTCTCAGGCAGTATTTGGAAGAAGAATCTGCCTGCGTTTTCTATGATCTTAGCAGAAGTAACTTAGATCCACTGGCTGTTCTCGGACATTCTGAGCAGTGGGGTAACTTTCAGAAAGGGAATAGCGTGTGGGGAATCCTGCAAACAAGGTATGTGCAGTAAATTATTTTTCTAAGGAATGGAATTGACTAAGAAAATACTGCTGATACCGATGTAATGTAAGTACAGCCTTAAATGCAGTAGCGACTGGTATCAGGCTGATGAATGTATGTACAATAAGTAATTTTCTAAGGAATGGAATTTGACTAAGAAAATACTGTTAATACTGAAGTAATTTATGAGCCTTAACTGCAGTAGAAGCGACTGGTAGCAGGCTTATTAATAACACTACCTAACTTTTAAAGTGCATGTTTAAAACGTTTACTGGCATGTTATTCGTTTTTTGTGAGGTACTTTGGTGATAAATCTTTTGGGGCATGATTTTCCACATGGCTGTCGTTTATTTCTACATAGAAACGGTTAACTGAGGTTTCCCACTGTTGTAATATGAGTGGGAGGGGCCTATTTTAGCGCTTTTTTGCGTAGTAAAAATTCAGTTACAGTCTTCCTGCTTCTTCCTCCTTGATCCAGGACGTCTCTAGAGAGCTCAGGGGTCTTCAAAATTCATTTTGAGGGAGGTAATCAGTCACAGCAGACCTGTGACAGTGTGTTTGACTGTGATAAAAACGTTAATTGTTAAATTGATTATCCGTTTTTGGGTATTAAGGGGTTAATCATCCATTTGCTAGTGGGTGCAATGCTTTGCTAACTTAATACATTTACTGTGAAAATTTGGTTGCTATAACTGATTTGGTTCATTGTTATTTCAACTGTGACGATTTTTTGTGCTTCTTAAAGGCGCAGTAGCGTTTTTTATATTGTTTTTAAACTTATTTGAAAGGATTTTCCAAGCTTGCTAGTCTCATTGCTAGTCTGTTTAAACATGTCTGACACAGATGAGTCTGTTTGTTCACTATGTTTGAAGGCCAATGTGGAGCCCCACAGAAATATGTGTACTAAATGTATTGATGTCACTTTGAATAAAAGTCAATTTATATCTGTAAAGAAATTATCACTAGACAACGAGGGGGAAGTTATGCCGACTAACTCTCCTCACGTGTCAGTACCTTCGCCTCCCGCTCAGGAGGCGCGTGATATTGTGGCGCCAAGTACATCAGAGAGGCCCATACAAATCACTTTGCAAGACATGGCTGCTGTTATGACAGAGGTATTATCTAAATTGCCTGAATTAAGAGGCAAGCGCGATAGCTCTGGGTTAAGGACAGACCGCGCTGATGTGAGAGCCATGTCTGATACTGCGTCACAATTTGCAGAACATGAGGACGGAGAGCTTCATTCTGTGGGTGACGGATCTGATCCAGGGAGACCGAATTCAGAGATTTCTAATTTTAAATTTAAGCTTGAGAACCTCAGTGTATTGCTAGGGGAGGTATTAGCGGCTCTGAATGATTGTAACACGGTTGCAATTCCAGAGAAAATATGTAGGTTGGATAGATACTTTGCAGTACCGGTGTGTACTGACGTTTTTCCTATACCTAAAAGGCTTACAGAGATTATTAGCAAGGAGTGGGATAGACCCGGTGTGCCCTTTTCCCCTCCTCCGATATTTAGAAAAATGTTTCCAATAGACGCCACCACACGAGACTTATGGCAGACGGTCCCTAAGGTGGAGGGAGCAGTTTCTACTTTAGCTAAACGTACCACTATCCCAGTGGAGGATAGTTGTGCTTTTTCGGATCCAATGGATAAAAAATTAGAAGGTTACCTTAAGAAAATGTTTGTTCAACAAGGTTTTATCTTACAGCCCCTTGCATGTATTGCGCCTGTCACTGCTGCTGCGGCATTCTGGTTTGAGTCTCTGGAAGAGGCCATTCGCACAGCTCCATTGGATGAGATTATGGCCAAGCTTAAAGCACTTAAGCTAGCTAATGCATTTGTTTCTGATGCCGTTGTACATTTAACCAAACTAACGGCTAAGAACTCCAGATTCGCCATCCAGGCGCGCAGAGCGCTATGGCTTAAATTCTGGTCAGCTGACGTGACTTCTAAATCTAAATTGCTTAATATTCCTTTCAAAGGGCAGACCTTATTCGGGCCCGGCTTGAAAGAAATTATTGCTGACATTACTGGAGGTAAGGGTCATACTCTTCCTCAGGACAGGGCCAAATCAAAGGCCAAACAGTCTAATTTTCGTGCCTTTCGTAACTTCAAGGCAGGAGCAGCATCAACTTCCTCCGCTCCAAAACAGGAAGAACCTGTTGCTCGTTACAGACAGGGCTGGAAAGCTAACCAGCTCTGGAACAAGGGCAAGCAGGCCAGAAAGCCTACTTCTGCGCCTAAGACAGCATGAAGAGAGGGCCCCCGATCCGGAAACGGATCTTGTGGGGGGCAGACTATCTCTCTTCGCCCAGGCTTGGGCAAGAGATGTCCAGGATCCCTGGGCGTTGGAGATCATATCTCAGGGATATCTTCTGGACTTCAAAGCTTCTCCTCCACAAGGGAGATTTCATCTTTCAAGGTTTTCAGCAAACCAAATAAAGAAAGAGGCATTTCTACGCTGTGTGCAAGATCTCTTAGTAATGGGGGTGATCCACCCAGTTCCGCGGACGGAACAAGGGCAAGGGTTTTACTCAAATCTGTTTGTGGTTCCCAAGAAAGAGGGAACCTTCAGACCAATCTTGGACCTAAAAATCTTAAACAAATTCCTAAGAGTTCCATCATTCAAAATGGAAACTATTCGAACCATCCTACCCATGATCCAAGAGGGTCAATACATGACCACAGTAGACTTAAAGGATGCCTACCTTCATATACCGATTCACAAAGATCATTATCGGTACCTAAGATTTGCCTTTCTAAACAGGCATTATCAGTTTGTAGCTCTTCCCTTCGGGTTAGCTACGGCCCCGAGAATTTTTACAAAGGTTCTGGGCTCACTCCTAGCGGTGCTAAGACCGCGAGGCATAGCGGTGGCTCCGTACCTAGACGACATTCTGATACAAGCGTCAAGTTTTCAAATTGCCAAGTCTCATACAGAGATAGTTCTGGCATTTCTGAGGTCGCATGGGTGGAAGGTGAACGTGGAAAAGAGCTCTCTATCACCACTCACAAGAGTCTCCTTCCTAGGGACTCTGATAGATTCTGTAGAAATGAAAATTTACCTGACGGAGGCCAGGTTATCAAAACTTTTAAATGCTTGCCGTGTCCTTCATTCCATTCCACGCCCGTCAGTAGCTCAGTGCATGGAAGTAATCGGCTTAATGGTAGCGGCAATGGACATAGTACCATTTGCCCGCCTGCATCTCAGACCTCTGCTATTATGCATGCTAAGTCAGTGGAATGGGGATTACTCAGATTTGTCCCCTCTACTAAATCTGGATCAAGAGACCAGAGATTCTCTTCTCTGGTGGCTTTCTCGGGTCCATCTGTCCAAGGGGATGACCTTTCGCAGGCCAGATTGGACAATTGTAACAACAGATGCCAGCCTTCTAGGTTGGGGCGCAGTCTGGAACTCCCTGAAGGCTCAGGGATTATGGACTCAGGAGGAGAAACTCCTCCCAATAAATATTCTGGAGTTAAGAGCAATTTTCAATACTCTTCTAGCTTGGCCTCCGTTAGCAACACTGAGGTTCATCAGATTTCAGTCGGACAACATCACGACTGTGGCTTACATCAACCATCAAGGGGGAACCAGGAGTTCCCTAACTATGTTGGAAGTCTCAAAGATAATTCGCTGGGCAGAGTCTCACTCTTGCCACCTGTCAGCGATCTACATCCCAGGCGTGGAGAACTGGGAGGCGGATTTTCTAAGTCGCCAGACTTTTCATCCGGGGGAGTGGGAACTTCATCCGGAGGTCTTCGCTCAACTGATTCATCGTTGGGGCAAACCAGATCTGGATCTCATGGCGTCTCGCCAGAACGCCAAGCTTCCTTGTTACGGATCCAGGTCCAGGGACCCGGGAGCGGTGCTGATAGATGCTCTGACAGCCCCTTGGGTCTTCAACATGGCTTATGTGTTTCCACCATTTCCGATGCTACCTCGACTGATTGCCAAGATCAAACAGGAGAGAGCATCGGTGATTCTGATAGCGCCTGCGTGGCCACGCAGGACCTGGTATGCAGACCTAGTGGACATGTCGTCCTGTCCACCATGGTCTCTACCTCTGAGGCAGGACCTTCTAATACAAAGTCCTTTCAAACATCCAAATCTAATTTCTCTGAGGCTGACTGCATGGAGATTGAACGCTTGATCCTATCAAAGCGTGGCTTCTCAGAGTCAGTTATTGATACCTTAATACAGGCACGGAAGCCTGTTACCAGAAAAATTTACCATAAGATATGGCGTAAATATTTATATTGGTGCGAATCCAAGGGTTACTCATGGAGTAGGGTTAGGATTCCTAGGATATTGTCCTTTCTACAAGAGGGTTTAGAAAAGGGCTTATCTGCTAGTTCGTTAAAGGGACAGATTTCTGCTCTGTCTATTCTCTTACACAAACGTCTGGAAGAAGTTCCAGACGTCCAGGCTTCGTGTCAGGCTTTGGCTAGGATTAAGCCTGTGTTTAAGACTGTTGCTCCTCCGTGGAGCTTAAACTTGGTTCTTAAAGTTCTTCAAGGGGTTCCGTTTGAACCCCTTCATTCCATTGATATTAAGCTTTTATCTTGGAAAGTTCTGTTTTTGATGGCTATTTCCTCGGCTCGAAGAGTCTCTGAGTTGTCGGCCTTACATTGTGATTCTCCTTATCTGATTTTCCATTCAGACAAGGTAGTTCTGCGTACTAAACCTGGGTTTTTACCTAAGGTAGTTTCTAACAGGAATATCAATCAGGAGATTGTTGTTCCATCATTATTTCCTAATCCTTCTTCAAAGAAGGAACGACTTTTGCATAATCTGGACGTAGTCCGTGCCCTGAAGTTCTATTTACAGGCAACTAAAGATTTTCGTCAAACTTCTTCCCTCTTTGTCGTGTACTCTGGTCAGAGGAGAGGTCAAAAAGCTTCGGCAACCTCTCTCTCCTTTTGGCTTCGTAGCATAATACGTTTAGCCTATGAGACTGCTGGACAGCAGCCCCCTGAAAGAATTACAGCTCATTCCACTAGAGCTGTGGCTTCCACCTGGGCCTTTAAGAATGAGGCCTCTGTTGAACAGATTTGCAAGGCTGCAACTTGGTCTTCGCTTCACACTTTTTCAAAATTTTACAAATTTGACACTTTTGCTTCTTCGGAGGCTGTTTTTGGGAGAAAGGTTCTACAGGCAGTGGTTCCTTCCGTTTAAGTTCCTGTCTTGTCCCTCCCATCATCCGTGTACTTTGGCTTTGGTATTGGTATCCCATAAGTAATGGATGACCCGTGGACTGAATACACTTAACAAGAGAAAACATAATTTATGCTTACCTGATAAATTTATTTCTCTTGTAGTGTATTCAGTCCACGGCCCGCCCTGTCTTTTTAAGGCAGATCTAAATTTTAATTAAAACTCCAGTCACCACTGCACCCTATGGTTTCTCCTTTCTCGTCTTGTTTCGGTCGAATGACTGGATATGACATGTGAGGGGAGGAGCTATATAGCAGCTCTGCTTGGGTGATCCTCTTGCAACTTCCTGTTGGGAAGGGAATATATCCCATAAGTAATGGATGACCCGTGGACTGAATACACTACAAGAGAAATAAATTTATCAGGTAAGCATAAATTATGTTTTTGAACCAGCCATTTCTAGTAATTTACTTTCTTTCCTTGAAAGTGTTTTCTTGTTAGCAGTCTTTTTCTGCCTGTGGAGTTTGGAAGTGGTCAGATCTCCAGTATTTCCTCCTTATCTGGATAAGGCGGTTTTGAAGACCAAATCAGGTTTCTTGTCTAAGGTAATTTTGACTGATTACATAAATCAGGAGATTGTAGTGCCATCTTTATGTCATATACTTGTTCCTCTATGGTAAGGTTTTTGCATATTTAGTTGTAGTAAGGGAATTAAAGGGACAGTCTACACCAGAATTGTTATTGTTTTAAAAGATAGATAATACCTTTTTTACCCATTCCCCAGTTTTGCATAACCAACACAGTTATATTTATATATGTTTTACCTCTGTGATTATCTTGTATCTAAGCCTCTGCAAACTGCCCTTTTATTTCAGTTCTTTTGACAGATTTGCAGTTTAGCCAATCAGTGATGGCTCCCAGGTAACTTCACATGCATGAGCACAGTGTTATCTATATGAAAAACATGAACTAACACCCTCTAGTGGTGAAAAACCTGTTAAAATGCATTCTTAAGAGGTGGCCTTCAAGGTCTAAGAAATTAGCATATGAACCTCCTAGGTTAAGCTTTCAACTAAGAATACCAAGAGAACAAAGAAAAATTGGTGATAAAAGTAAATTGGAAAATTGTTTAAAATTACACGCCCTATAGTTTTTTTGGACTACACTGTCCCTTTAAGCTTGCCTCCATGCTATTAAGGTTTTTTTTCATAGGTTGCAATCTTGTTTGCTCTTTTCTTTGGTTAGCGCAAGGGTCAGTAAGCTACGTCTTCTTCCTGGTCTTTTTGATGGAGGACTCTCATCAGAGTGCTTACTTGGAAGCAAATCTTCAGCCTTCGGCATGTATCACGGTCCTTCCCACATGTTCAGTATCTACATCTTGGGTCTCAAAGAATAAGGTTTTTGGTAGAACATATCTGCTAGCTGTTACCTACTCTTCTTGCATACGTTTTCAAGATCTTTACCAGTTTGATGTTCTTTTTCCTCTGCAGAGGTCTCCTTGACAGAAGTGTTCTTCATGTGGTGGTGCTTAGGGTTTAGGTAACTGATTTGCCTATTAATCCCACCCTTTATTATGGTGGACTCCACAACTTGGGTATAGATTCCCAAATTTTTTGGACTCTCACTGCCATTAGAAAGAAAATAAAATGTATTCTTACCTGATAAATTAATTTATTTATGCCCTTTTTTATTGTGTTGGCGGCAGTTCTAGTTTGCACCTCTTACCCCATGTATCTCACTTACTTTTCCCTATCCTCGTATATGAACTACTGGGAGGGAAGGGGAAGTAGGAGAAATAGTTGAATGCTTTGATTGGGGTGTCTTTGCCTCCCCTTGGTAGCCAGATGATGTAATTACTATTTGTAAGAATAGGACTCACACTACCAAGAAAGAAAGTAATTAATCAGGTAAGAATAATAAAAAAAAATAATATCAGTACATTTACTAAAGTCTCTTAAAGTTACATGCTTTTTCTGAACCTTGAAAGTTTAACTTTTTGTAAAAGAAAAATTGAAAAAAAAAATCCTTCTTAATACAGGGAGAGTCCACAGCTGCATTCCTTACTTGTGGGAAATACTGAAACTGGCCACCAGGAGGAGGCAAAGACAAAGGCTTTAATACCTTCCCCACTTCTCTCATCCCACAGTCATTCTTTGCTTTTCGTCACAGGAGGTTGGCAGAAAAGTAAGAAGATTTCGGAGTAGTTCCTTAGGAAGGGTATTTACCCTTCGATATTGAACTGGAGTTTTAAGTAGTGTTGTCATCCTCTCAGTGAGAGCATTGATGAAAGTTAACAGCTCCTAAACAATCAGGGTTTACGAGTTTCACTGCATGCTTTTCATCACTCAAGTCCATGTCGAAAGCGATGCTACAGTCTGTCACACTTGAAGGACCGTGTTTCTGTTCCACGGCATAGATTCTGGTAAGATAGTTTTATTTTTTAATCATATGTTAACGCTAGAAGACATGGTCACAGTGATTCCTTTATGTTTATGGAATCAAGGGTTAATATCTCCTGAGGGGGATTGTTGAACACTGGGGGTTAATCATATTTGTTTTATGTGATTTCTGCTGCTGTATATGTGTTAGATGTTTTGGGCTCATAAGCTGATATGGAACGTACAGGTTGCCTTTTTTCTTGAGAGTTGCGCAGATTTATTATGCTTGCCGTGCTTTCCCTTTAGCAGGGGCTGTCCTTCATTACGCACCCTGTGACCGGGAGTGATCACGGTTTCCATTTCCTAATCCTGACCGAGTGACAATGGAGAGGAGCGAGTTTCTCTATAGTGGTATAGGTGCCGGTTGTTTTCTTTGAATTTAATAGGGTTACCTAATTATAGAGGATACTGAATTTTTAGAGGGTGATCCCTCTACGACAGAATTCGATACCTGTGTATATTGTGAGGAGGCCCATATAATCCAGCCCTCTCAATTATGTTCCATATGCCGCAACAGGGTGTTTTCATCTACCAATGTTGAGATGTTAGAAGACACTGAGCCTTCCGCCTCTGAGGAATCTTCGTCTCTTGAGGCGTGTCCCCTACAGTCATCTGATCCTACACATGCAACTTCCCCTTGCATCGCTAATCCTCCACCTGGAGGGGGCCTTTTTCCACCAGACATTACTGCCCAGTTACGTATGATGATGTCTGCTGCCTTAGCCGCTTTGCCTCCTACTGTTACACGCAAATGAAGGGTTAATCCATGCACTCCTGCCCATGGAGCATCATGTAAATTGACGGTTTTATCAGATCAGTCGTCTGAGGATGCAGTTCTCTCTGAGACTTTAGAGTATGGACCTTCTGGGTTGGAGCCTGCTGCTTCTATTCCTCCGGCAGAGAAGGATTTTGCCTTTAGATTTAAAGTGACACACCTGCCTTGGTTTCTAAGAGAAGTTGTGTCGATATTAGAGATTCCTAATACTGATCTGCCAGTCGAATCTCAGAACACTAATTCAGATGGCAAATTTGATTAAGACGGGTGGTGATAGATGGAGATCCTATTCCTTTTCGTCTATTTCCTTTTTAAGTCCCAATTTCCGGACTCTATAGGGGGGTTGTGTCGTTGCACATCCCTACTTGGCTAACACTTTTTGTGCGCTTGCCTATCGTTTTTCTATTCCGTTTAAGGATAGTTTATTCTTAGAGCTCTTGGTTATTAGAGGAAACTCTTTTTATGAAGATGTTTTGTCTCAAGGGATATTTACGTACAGTGTTGCAGTTTTTGGAAACTTCCTATGAAGCATCTCTATCTCGATTTGAGGTGACGATTCCCTCAATATTTTCGAGAAAGAATTAAGGCTTTGGAGCTTATAATTCTTTTATCTGGAACTTTGCAGATTCTAGCCCCAAAGTTAGGGCTTCAGATTTTTTCTGTTCAGGCCTTGATTTGCTCTGACAGATATGACTTCTTGGTTCCACTATTCTGCGTTTTTTACCATTAGATTAGAAAGCGAATCTGAGAGACAGATTCTTTTTCTCTTGTTATTCTTGGTGCGATTGAGACCCAGCGTCAGAGATCTCCGCTAAGCCTTAGCTATCCAAGAGTTTTTGGAAGCCGACTCAGTCCTGGAATAAGTCCAAGCAGAGCAGAGGCCTGCCTAACCTAGGTTGGCAGGAGGGGCCAGTTCCAGGTCCTATCTTGGATCGCTTTGGGAACGGACTATCCCTCTTTTCAGACGCTTGATTCAGGAACATACCGGATTCATGGGTCCACAAGGTTATAGCTATGCTTCAAATCTCAGCCTTACAGGGCAGTTTTCCTTCTCTTGATCCTGTCTTTCAGACAGAGAGAGGGAAGCCTTTCAGGGTTTTGTTCTACTTTGGAGTCATTGTCCCAGTGCCTATCGCAGAGGTTTGGGAGATCAATCAAACCGTTTTTGTTTTTTTTGTTTCGTGGTCCCATAGAGGAGGGTAACTCCCATCCTAATTGGGTCCTAAAGTTCTTAAGCAACCTTATCATGTCTCCTCGTTCCAGAGGGAGACTATAAGGTCCAGTCTACCCTTGGTATGGGAGGAGCAGTGCAGAACCACTGTTGATGGATATCATACCTTTTTATTCCTCTTCAGGGAACATTTCAGGTTCCTAAGGTTGTCATTTCTGGACCAGCACTTCCAGTACATTACTCTTGTCGTTTTTGGTCTCGCTATTGCTTCTAGAACCTTGGAGGAATCTAGGTTTTTTTTGGCAGTGGCCAGAGTCCAGATCTAACGGTAGCTTCCCTTGTCTTGACGATTCTGGTTTAATCTCCATCGTCTCGTCTGATGGAAGACCTTTAGGGATTTCATCTGTCTTCCTTGATCAGAGAGGGAAGAATACCTAGACCAGAGTTCTCTGGTGTAGGCATCAGGGTGGATTCCTGGATGCTAATTTAGTCTTCATAGACGGGAAGACATGCCTATCGAATTTTTGAAGTTATGAGTTAGCTTCATCATGTCGTGCCCTCTAGGCCTCCTTCAGGCCATTGCTGGCTCTGTGTTAGGTCACGAGGTCCATCAGGACTTCATTCCTTTTGCCAGGTCTTATCTCGGCCGAGGCTCAGTGTATGAGGAGGCAGTGGAGTGACGCTGTCTCAAATCTGATTTACCTGGATTACTGGTTGGGAGAATAGTTCTCTGGTGTCTTTGTCCAGATCTCCTTGTCCTGAGGTACATCTTTCTTAAGTCACCCGGGGCGGTTTTCAGGATGGTGAGGGCATGCCAAGATGGGGCCCTCCTGAGTAACTTTTGGATTTTCAGGCAATCTCTTTGCTCTGAGGGTTTAGTCTACTGGGTTAGTCCCATTGTATAGATTCTAGCAGTCTTACTTAGATCTCCATCTAAGAACTAGAGAATCCCTAATGAGGGTAGTATCTCGGGTTTGGTAGTGGACGGAGGACCACTAATGCTCACTATCAGCGATCCACTTTCTGGGTGGCGTCATCTGGGACGGATGTTCTCTACCGTCTTTCCCTTTAATTGGGGATAAGGAATCCATCTGAGAGGTTTTCGGATTTTTGTATCTGGAAGGATGACGCCGGATAGGAATCTCAGGACGTCCTGTCTCTATACCAAGTTACCCACAGATGGTCGTGGTTCAGGGATTCTCAGGTGGAGCTAATGGATGCTTTAGCGGTGCCTTGGAGGTTCAATACAATTCTTCCTATTCTGCCATATCACTTTTTCCTCGAGTTGTGGCTCAAACCTATCAGGAGCAGGCGTCTGGGATACTGATTGCTCTGTTGCGGCCGCAAAGTTGGGGTCGCGGTTTAGTGGGATGTTGTCTTCGTCTCCAGGAAGGTTACCTTGTTGCAGGGATCTGATGGAACAAGGCCTCTTTGCTTCTTCAAATCTTTTTTCTCTGAGACGGACTACGAGGCGGACTGCGAGATGTTGCTTAGTCCTAGCCAAGAGAGGGTTTTCTGAGAGGTTATGGTCCTCTCCTTCAAGCGCGTAAGATGGTCCCTCATCATCTATCACATGTTGTTGAGGACCCCTTCTGCTGGGGAGAGCGTGGTTCATCCTGGCACACTGTTCAAGTTTGCCAGAAATCTTTCCTTTCTACAGGATGGTCTGGAGAAGGGCCTCTTAGCTAGTTACTTGTTGGGACAAGTTTGGCCCTGCCGTTTTTTTTTGCAGAGTGTTGTTGAGCTTCTGGACATTCAGTTTTTTGGTTAAGGCTCTGACTGCAATCAGGCCGGTGTGTTGATCTGATACTCCCCCTTGGAGCTTAGATCTTGTTCTTAAGGTTTTGCATTAGACTACTTTTGTATCTATGCATGAGGTTGACGTTAAGTTGTTATCTTAGAGACCCTTTCCGTCTAATTTTTGCTTTTGCGTGCAGAAGTGTTTGAGATTGCGGCTTTGCAATGCAACCCTCCTTATCGGGTGTTCCTTGATAATATGGTTGTTCTACGAACCTAGTTAGGTTTTCCTCCTAAGGTTGTGTCAAATCACAACTTCATTCGAGAACTTTTCAAAGGAAAGTTTACTACAGAGTATGGAGTTGTGCCTTGGAGTTTTATCTTTAAGCTGCATAGGGATAGACAGATTTTCTCTGTTTGTTATCTTTAGTTGAGGAGTGTCATCCGCTTGGCATATGAGACAGCGGGACACAAGCCTCCTCAGAGGATTATGGCTCATTCTATGGGAGCAGTGATGTCCTATTGGCTTTCTAAGATGAGGCCTCTGTGGATCACATTGGTAGGGTGGCTACTTGATCCTCCGTACATTATTTTTCCTAAATTTCTAACGAGTTGTGTGCTTCTGTTGAAGCAGCCTTTGGGAGAAAGGGTTTTGCAGGCTGTGGTGCCCTCAGATGGGGGCAGTCTCTCCTTTTCGCCCTCCCGTTAGCATTCAGTGTCCTCTAGAGCTTGGGTATAATTTCCCACAAGTAAGGAATGCAGCTGTTGACTCTCCCTGTATTAAGAAGGAAAACATAAATTATGCTTACCAGATAATTTCCTTTTCTTCTGTACAGGGAGAGTCCACAGCTCCCACCCGTGTTCTCCGATGGGCGGCCTTAAATTTTAATTTGTTCTTCTGGCACCTTTTTCACCCTGATATTTATCCTACTGTTCCTTTGGCTGGGGTGTCTTTGCCTCCTCCTGGTGAACAGGTTCAGTATTTCTCACAAGTAAGGAATGCAGCTGTGGACTCTCCCTGTACTGAAGGAAAAGAAATTATCTGGTAAGCATAATTTATGGGGTTTTTTTTCTGTTCCCTTTATTTTGGTTTGCCATCACTGCATTGTAGACATCCAGCCAAGGAAATGTTAGAACTACTTTTCCAGGAAAGCTGTATACTGTTCATCTGGAGATGTTCTGTACTCCTTTGTAACTACATTAATGCTTGTAGATGTCCTTGAAGCATAGCACATTACCCATCAAAAAAAAAGTTTGAGCTGCATTTTGTTTAATTACAGAAACATGGGATCAATATAACTTTCCGGAAGACTTAAATGTAGAGTTTAAAACCTGCATTCTATGTCGTATGTGTAATATTTTTAAGATTATATATCTTATAACACTTAGTAAGGCAGCTTGGCAGGTTGCACTATGAAGTGTATAATCCCGAAGGACGTACCTATTGCAGCTTTGGTCTTTATAATAAAGTTCAGAACTTTGCAGCATTCTACCACAAGCTCTTCAGTTCTAGATCACCCAAGGGCATCTATTTAATCAGCGGATATACTTTTAAGAAACTGCATACTCAAAACATAACTTCTTTGATTAGATGCATTTACTCAGCAACACCTTAAACAAGCTGCCCATCCAAAAACAGACTTCAGGTCAGAAATTTAGCCCCGTAAAAACATTTTTTATACTGTATGATCAAAACATAAAGCCTTATATCAAAATCATTTTAGAAGCTACATTGCCAAAGTTTGGGACCTCATCACATATATTTCTTCAATAACTCTTTTAATAAAATACATTCCCAGAACATGAGGTCTATGACCAGAAGCATGTCCTCAACTACGCTTTTCATGTACCCAAACATCCAAACTCAGACCTAAAGTATGTCTACATCAACTTGTTTAAAAAGTTGCATGACTAAGCATTAGACCACAGTGCTGATGCATTTCATTAATATTTTGTATGCCTAAAACATCAGGCCTCAGATCAGAAACATTTGACTTGCGACATAGAAATAATTTCATGCGTGGACAATATTGATAAGAGTGTGGAAGAACCAATGGGCTGGCTGTAACACCAATACAACATTCAATTATAGACTATACAATGATAATCAGCTTTTACATGCTGCATATGAGGAGGGAATGGTACACCTCTTCCAGGTCATGACCCATAGTTTGAATATCACGGTTTAAGATGACCCAAGTTTGACAGATTTGAGATCCTAGCAAACGGGATGATTTCAGTTCTGCCTACCTAATTTCTCAATTCCAGACCTGAGCTCCTCAACTTCTGAGAGGGAACCTAAACCAGGCAGGTAATACAGACATTTTACTTTAGTGACTGGTGCCAAAAAATAAATAAAACAGTTAGTAAGAACAAGAACAACTCACACCAGTCATACCAGCTTGCAATGGTGTTCCAAAATGGTAATTACACTGTCATGTGCAGTATATCCTATAGTGAAAAACAAATATTCACAAGTAAATTTCACACGGTTCCAAAAGATAGGAAACTATGGGTGGATCAAAATCTTTTAGAAAAATTTAAAAATCTACCAAATTCACCATTACAGTCTTTTGGGATTTTTGAAGATAATTTTTTTTTTTATTGAAGACATAGGAAAAGCAATAAGGTTACATGCATATTGTCACAAAGCCACATAAACATAAGAATATGCAAGAATGTAAAGTCATACATACAAAGTATAGATCTGTAGGAATGGGTATAATACACAAACTTGCCAACAATAAGTTATTTAAATTTTTTTGAGGTAGATCCATTGTATGCAATAGTTATGACATACATTTCGAAATATTAAAATAACAACTGGTCGGGGGGCGGAGCCAGCCGAGCAACAATACAGACGCACATTTCAGTAGCTCTGTCTACATTGCATGTAAAAATTACATTTAAGGATTGTTCCAGCCTCAATAATTGTTATTTCATGAGGATTGTCTAAATATAAATGACCTGCACATCTAATTATACTACTGAATGCTCTGCCAAAGAGATGGATCTTTAAAACTTTTGTGAGTAACCTGTTGGCAGAGACTCCGGAGTCGGCCATCTTGGGCCTATCTTTACTGTGTCCCTGGAGCCCACTGCTATCCCTCGTCATGTTACCTGCAGAGAAAATTATGGAGGAGATCCATCTCTTTCTTGACGGATGCCGTGACATGCTTGAGTGCTTACCAGGTCTAGCGCTCCAGCAGTTAGTTGACAAGCCTCAGGCTCTCCATACTCAAGAGCCCACTTGTGCAGCCATGCTGGGAGGTGGTGGCGCTTTGGGGCCCCGGCGTCCCTCGCCTCCGGAGCGTGCTGTCTTGGAGGCGGAGAATAGAACTACTCTTACCGGCTCATCGAAGGACATACCTGGACGCTTCAATCTCCTGCAGCACCGCAAACTTCTCACTGTGCCCAGCAGCCGTATACAGTTACTGTTGTCTGCAGCTAAAGTAACCCAAGGAGACACGTACCTAACATTGGATGTGGCCTTCTCACCGCCGGACGGCTCTGTTTGGACTTACTCGAGTGCAGCTGCCCGCACTATAACTGCACAGCGATCTGCAGATCTACACCGCCTCTATTCCGGCAAAGCTCAGTTGGCCCTTTTCATCTGCGGGCGGCAGCGGTCAGGCATCCCAGCCAAGCTGCACAGGTTAGGTATTGGCTAGAACTATCAGAACGGTTTGAAAGAGTTTCATACCAGGAGAGGCTGGAACTCTACCTATGTACCCATAATTCTCCAAAAGCTAAGGACTAATATGGTGCCCCCTCTTTATTTACTATTTACTGTTTAGGTCTACTGATGCTGGCCTAACGGTCTGAAGTTTTGAAAACATATCTATCTGAGAGACTGACTGTTTAAGGGGCTACCTACTGTTTTATATATGTCATTAGGCCAAGGCTTAGCCCGCTCGACGCCATTTTAATTTCATTATATTCTAGTTATGTTTAAATTGCTAGTATTGTAGTTATTTTTTCACTATATATTGCTCATGTTTGCTCTGCATTCAGTGCTGGGATAACTTGTATGCGTGCCTTATACATATCTGTGGTCTGTAATTTCTTTTATTGCCCCATCTGTATCCTGAGTGAATTTATATGAAACTAATGAGGAGCTGCACATTTAACTCACTCCATAAACATAATGTTTCAACCTCTAGGCTATGAGAGGGTCTCTTACCTTCTAATGTTGATGTTTGCATTCACAAGTTATATTTGAGTAGACTTCTGGTTACGTTCCAGTTATTGAAGTACCAGATAATAGTATTTATCATGCCTCATTTATAAATGCATAGGTATCACAAGAAGGCTGTTAGTTAAGTTCCAGCTGACCGTCTATGGATCTTCTATATATATTTACATTTGCACTCCCTTGCTCACCCCATATAAGCAATAGACACGGAAGATTGAATTAAAATGCCCTTTGCTGTCCCCTACCATGATGAATTCTCCTAAGGCTTGGGTGTCTGCGGCCGGGATCCCTGAGCCTTCTCATCTGTACTCCCATAGACAGCATAGGCAACATAAATATGGTAAAGAGACCAATTGTTTAGAAGGGGAATATCAATATTCTTCATTAGAAATATGAATAACCCTTGCAGGTAGTCCCAAATTTCTGCTTCTCATCAGACCTGTATATTACTATATGTAACCTATTATCCTCGCATTTCACAGGCTTCCTATCGCAGGCTGGCCCTGCATTTTTTATAATCTTATTGCACCGCAAACCATTAATTTATCTAGTGTTGAAGCTATCACAGTAAGACCCTTAGGCTTCTCTCTACAGGATACAGCATTGTCTACTATACATCCACCCAGCTCCTAATAACCCTCTAGCAATCCATGCACCTCTGAAACTCCTTCCATAAACCTAGTGCTCGGTTCATATATTCTGTATATCTCCTTCATACTACCACCTCCTCCCCCCCCCCCCCCACTTAAATATACCTCCTAGTTTAGGAGGGTTAAATAAGCGGCTAATCTTGTCTATGCCGCACTTCCATAACTCTTAATATTACCTACCAACTGAATATGTTAATCAGTTTCTAACTCATAGAATACTGTACCATTGTCGCAGCCACTACTGCATTTCTGTGTCTAATAAAACTATTCTTTTTTTTTTTTAAAGAAGAATAACTATGCGACTAGAAATGTCCATTCAAATTGTTAATTTCAGCTCAGGTGAAACAGAAAAGAGGTTCCACATGTTTATTCTTATTGAGATTTTTGTTTTTTTTTACTGTATAGAGTTTATCACATTGAAGTATACCATCTCTGTTTGTCTTACTGACATGTCTTATATAAGTTGTACTGTATTCGCACAACCTCAATAAAAAATAAAATAAAAAAAATAACAACTGGTCTTCATGTGTCTTCCTTATTTTTTTTAAAACACAACAGAACTGTTAAACAAGAAATAGTAACAGAGAGGACACCAATTATATGCTTAGATATCACAATAGGGTATGCAGGCATGATGCAATATATAAAATGTAGTGACTTAAAATAGCATGATAATTAGCATTACAATCAATAATTACAATGAATGCGCCTCTCCTTCACTAAAGTAATATGCTATAATATGTAGATGCAGTATAATATTTAGGGTGCGGTAGCACAACAGAACTGTTAAACAGGAAATACCAACAGAGAGGGCGCCATTTATATGCTTAGATAACACAATAGGGTATGTAGGCATAGTGCAATATATAAAATGTGGTGACTTAAAATAGGATGACAAGTAGTATTTCAATCAAAGGTTATACTGAATGCGCCTCTCTTTTGCTAAAATAATATTGTGTAACATGTAGATGCAGTATAATACTTAGGGTGCGGTATTAGCAAGATAGACCGCGTAGCAAATTCTCCCAGGTTGGGAGACATATTATGGGGGGGGGGAGGTGGTAGTCTGAATACCGTGGGTAGATGTATATCGAGTATGTATCATATTTAGGTATCAAAATATTCATTAGCTATAATGAGGATACTGAGGAAAGCCAGTTTTGTTAATGAGCAGTTACATGCCTCTAAAATCTTAGATGTAGATAGAGGTTTGCACCTAGCTAATGTGGAGGGAAAGAGGATCTTGCTGCCCCGGCCGCTGACAGCCTAATCTCCATGTAGTAATATCCTAGGTGCTAGCCTACGGGTGTGACCTAGGAATAGAGTTAGAAAATGAGCTAAATCTAAGTAGCAATATAGGGCTTATCACAATGTAGGGTACATTAAAAGTTAGCTACAATATGGCGCTTTACGAACAACATTCCACAGGTGCATAGACCAGCTAATGCCCATGTCATGTTGCAGCCACTGGCTCATTAACCTATGTCAGAACATAATCAAGAACAATGCACAGTATCCTAAGGAATGCAAGACCTAGCTGTGGACTAATATGTATTAAGCAATGGTATATATGATGTAGTAAACAAATTGGCATATGACTCTAAAATCCTCTCAGGGTTGTAATCATAGTGTTGAATCCTCCATACTAGTATATCATTGCTACACAAGGTAACTATTATAGCATAGTCAGGGTAAATACAAATATATCTAACTATATAGAATGTAATTTTTGGGAAGAATGGTGGAGGCTGTATATAATGTTATACTAGTAGATCATTGCTACACAAGGTGACTATTATAGCATAGTTAGGGTAAATACAAATATACCAACTATATGTCTTGTAATTTTGGGAAGAATGGTGGAGGCTGTATATACTGTTTAACAATAAGCAACACGGAACCCTATAAACAAAACATGGTTAAGCAGATTATTGAAGGGATCATGTCATTTTTAGGTGCAGGCTCTAGATAGAAACTTTAACAAATATAACCGCTAGATAAAATAAGGATATAGATAAAACAAGAACATTCATGAGCATGTAATATCACAGGCTTTAAGGTAGTATGATATTCTATGTTAGGACATGCCAGAAGGATATATGGTCTATATGACACCTTTTCAGATAGAATTGTCCAACTGTTCAGTGTAGACTCAAATCAGTAAGTTTGCATAGGAGAGCAGTTAAAGGAGCCAGTTTGATATCGTTCTTAGATTCAGGATTCTATTTATCACTAGCCAAATATGAATGTCCCCAAGGTTCAGCACCTTTCAAAGAAGTGATGTTTCTAAGTCAAGTTAGCCAATTCCCCTTTTTTGTAGTAAGTTAGGATCCTTATGCCCGGGCTTCAATGAACTAAGACAGATAAGGCTTACTTTACCCAGCGAAGATACAGTACCGGTAAACCGTGGCCCAAGAGAGAGTAGAAGTGACAGTTGTGCTCTTTTCATCTCGGCTCTGTGCGTCTGTGGCAAGTATACCGGAGCAAAAGCTTTCAACTCCAGAGCTCCAGAAATAGCACACCCGTGGTCTAAAGAGCAAGGAGAAATAGAACTTGAGTGTTCTGGAGGGCTATCTCTCATATCGTACCCGGTAGTGGCAGTTCTATGTGTAGATTCCATCACTCCTGCGCCGTCATCTCGCAGCGAAGGGAAAGTCCTCCTGTCATGGCCGCAGGCTGAAGACAACATGCGCCTCGCAGCTGCAGGTAAATTTGGGAGCGTGGTAATGAGTTCTGGTGTCTCGTCGGATAACCCCGGTATAGGGTGTATACCAGTATAGCCGCCTTTCTCCATCATAGCTAGGGGGTATGCCTCACCCTCAGCTGGGTTGTTATAGTAGTAATTGGGCAATGCGCCATACTGCAGAGAGTCAGACAGGGGACACGGGGTTTCGGGAGTTACCGATTCAGTGCCGTTGCTCTGATCCAGAATAGAATCAGCATTAGTCAGGTTAAGGGCAGCATGCGTAGGCTCTTTAATTGAAGCACAGCTCTCAAGTAGTGTGATCTCTAGTCTGATAAAATGTTCATGCAAGAGCTGCGCCATGTCCTCCATCCATCTGTTTGAGGCCTCCGTCCTTGTCATATTTTTAAAGGATTCCACCAACCAAGAGTAACCACTTGAACGCTTGCCAGGTCTTTAAAAGTAATGAGGATCACAGGATCACTTTGTAGCTTGAAAGAGTTATATCCTAGGGGTAAATAAATAAGGTTTAAGTCTAATTGGAGCCAGGAGCTCCACACATGCACGTCTGGTTCCTTTGGAAGTTGGCTCCGCCCCCCGAAGATAAATTATTTGATAAACATTTCTACAAGATTGTGATTGACCTTTGTGTATTATTATTTAGTAGGCTTTGTTAAAGGTGTGTGAGGTCCCTATACAAAGGTGTAATTGCCTATAGTTAAACATGATATAGATACAGTGAAATATCTACATTAGGCTGCGATATTAAGGGAATTTAGTGTATAGTGAACAAAATATTTTTTTAAAATGTGACCAAAATATTATAAAGAACAAAGTCTGTAGAGCAAACTGTGCATATCTGCATGTTAAAGAACACATTCTAAAACCTGCTTCCAGCATCACATCTTCATCGTACAGTATTTACATTGTTGTCAAGCAGTTTTGGCGTATGAAGAAACTGTGTCATCACTTTTCAGTTTTTCACTGTTATGTTAACATAGCTTTTTATAGCTAGATTGTGTTTGCTTGAGATAATCTGTTGACCTGCAACTCAGAGGTGTCTAAAAATAAATTTTAATTTTAATAATCATGGCATACCCCATTCATTGCTCGAGATCCTCTGCAATGAATCACTGTGTTATATGCATGGCCACCATGTTATACAGACATTATTTCCCCCTTTATGCACATATGAGAGGTGCCTGGTGCATATCACAGTGCAGCCAGGATTATTAAATAGATAAGCAGCAGCTACACCACAAAGTGAAACATTTTTTTACTTATCCTGAGGACAAAGGGATACAAATCCCAAATAAGTTGTTTAGTTTTCTGGACAGATGGAATTGTGTTTCTTATGGTTTGAGAGTTCTTGCTAATAAAGTGATCTGGAGAATATGCACAACCCCATAGTAAGTATGAAATAAGTATTGGTTATCTCTGTAAAAATCCTATTTCATAATGACAATTATTTAGCTTAACTCAGTATGTGAATATAACAGAAGACCTGGTTTATAGTACAGATCCCCTTAGACCACTGGTATTCAAACCTGCCCTCAGGTCTCCCTAACAGGCCACATTTTGAGGATATTAGAACTGGAGCTCAGATGAAATAATCAATTTATTAGTAAACATGGTTGTTTTGCCTGCTCTCATCCAAGCTAATCCTGAAAGTTTGGCCTGTTGGGGAGGCCTAAGGAAAGGTTTGAAAACCAGTGCCTTAGACTGATTTAACAAGGTCTGAAGGCGGAAATGCTTATCTCAGATCCCATGCTGCTAAAGTAAAGTAGACTGGTATCTCTACCTGCCTCTGGATTTTGTGACCATCGCTATTAGGACAAGAAAGTATATTAGTCTGATCCTGCCTAACAAGGTCAGTTGAGCCCCGAAATACCAGGCAATCCCTCTCTGAACAAGGAACATGGCAACCCTAGATGATCCTTTCTATTTCAGGGCTTGACTGACCATATGTGTGTGTGTGTGTGTGTGTGTGTATATACTTTTTTTTTTTTTTTTTTTAAGGGTCTAGTCAGAATTAAACTTTTATGATTCATATAGGGCATGTCATTCTAAACAACTTTCCAATTTACTTTTATCATCAAATTTGCTTTGTCCTCTTGGTATTCTTAGTTGAATGCTAAACCGAGGTAGACTCATATGCTAATTTCTAAGCCCTTGGAGGCCGCCTCTTATCTGAATGCATTTGCAGTTTTTCACAGCTAGTGTTTGTTGGTTCACATGTGCAATATAGATAACATTGTGCTCACGCCCATGGAGTTACTTATTAGAGGGAACTGATTGGCTGAAATGCAAGTCTGTCAAAGAACTAAAATAAGGTGACAGTATGCCGAGGCTTAGGTACAAGGTAATCACAGAGGTAAAAAGTATATTAATATAACTGATGGTTATGCAAAACTGCGGAATGGGTAATAATGGGATTATCTTTTTAAACAATAACAATTCTGGAGTAGACTGTCCCTTTAATTATATACAGTGTGATATTGTCATAAGTTTTACACAGTATTCTAGAATGCAAACTGTTTGCCAGCCATTCATTATTTTATTTTTTCAAAAAAGGTCTGACCTATATAGAGTTTATTAAAAACGTTTTTTTTTCTCTTCTTTTTACATTTCATTGTTATAGTAATAATGACCAATTACATTTACGTAAGAGCTTCTTACAAATTTGTATATATTTGAGAATCATTTGCTTTAGATCTTCAGCTATAACTATAGTAGCGTTCTCCACAGTAAAGTTTGCCAACCGGGTAGCATTATGAAGTTGCCAGTGGGGGCAGTGTAATACATTATAATATAAACATTGTCTGCTATACAAAGCACAAATTAATTGCAAAATTCAACATAAATGTATTTAATGATCATTTGTGCAATAAACATTGAAAACATTTAATATTAGCTAATTTTAGCTTAATATTGGGTTAAATTTTAGCCGGGGGGTCAGTTATTAAATCAGCTGGGTGTTGTGCCCATTATAAAGATCCTGGTAAGAATACTATATACTGGTTACATAAAGTCCATTTCAGTAACTAAATTAGCAGCGATTATCCATTCAGTGTTGTTTATTATGTAGGATAACTTTAGTTATAAGTATATGCTTTTTGGCCTGAGAAATCATTTTACTTGTATATAAAGATATAAATTCAGTTTCAGTTGGAATAAAGTATTTACTTTTTAATTATAGTCGAAAAAAATAATGCTTGGAATTCTTAACATCTTGAAAATATTCTTCTACTAAATGAGTTAAGAATTCTTTTGTTCATCTCAACAGCTGATGTCAACATCAACATATCAAGACCATTGAAAGCAAACCTGAGTTTTGTGAAGCTGGATCAGATGAACAGCTTCCTAAAGAAGATCAACACAAGTGTTCTGCAGGAATCTCCAGCATCTTTGGACTCAGCAACACATAAAGATGGAACACTTAAATCAACACCTTTTCAAAGAAAGGATGCAGGGATTGTAAACAAAGACACATTAAAGAAGAACTCTCCACAAGAAGAGGCTTGGAGGTTGATGTCTTATTTACAGAAGGTCTCTTTTCAAACAGCACAAGTGGTTGTATCATTGGAGACAGTGCCTCATCCTAAAAAACCCTGCACGGTAATATCTGTCTCACATCTTCAAGGATCCCTGAGTATTCAAGCTGCAAATAAATCCTCAGGTAAGTCCAATGTTTTAAGTTGGCAGCCTTATCTATTGGATTGTATATAAACCATGTAAAATTAATTATAGTATCACTTACCTTGAAAGCGGTATTAGGACCAGGGAGTGTGATTAGTTATTTATTAGAATAAGTGTTTTTTATTTAACCTTTTAACGCCGTTATGCCGTTCTATTCCGTCATATTTACACTGGGCTTTAAAGCCGTTATGACGGAATAGAACGTCATATCAAACGGCTGTCCTGAAGCCTTCTGCGCTTCAAGGACTTGATCGCGGTCTGGAGGGCGTTCCTAGGGTTGTAGGGACGCCCCCCAGATGCGATCCAATAATTGAAATCTCGCGATCGTATGCACGATCGCGTAGTTTCAATTTGTCTACATCGGAACAGGTGTTCCGATGTAGACACTTTAACCCTGTCACGAAAGGGTTAATATGTATGTATATACTAAGTATTTAAAGGGACATTCCAGTCAAAATATAAATGCACATAGATTTATTGCATCTTTGAATAGAAACATATTTGCAATATACATGTATTAGCAAAAATGCTTCTATTAAGAGTTATCACTGTTTTAGTGTTAACATTTTTCTCTGCATGTGCATGTGAAGCATAGCTAGATATTTTCACTGCACCCACATTTTAAATAATGTAGCTGCTTAGATCATTACTGGGGCTTGTATCATGTCAGCAATTAACAAATGGAGTCATTACCAGATAGTATAAGCACCTTAGGCTCTCAGAACAAGTGTTGTGTTTAAAATGGTGGTGCACGGTGCATACTTAAATACACTTTTGAAATAGCTATAGCTTTTATTAGAAGCATTTTTGCTAATGCATGTATATTACAAAATTGTTTCTGTTCAATACCAAAATGCACCCATGTGGTTTCCAATTTGGGCTGGAATATCCCTTTAATTACAGAAATACAAGTCACGTTAGAGAATTATGGTATAAAGCATGGGTATGCAGAAACCTGTATTATTGCCCAGTGCACAGCTGCATTACACTCACAACCAGTTATCATGTTATATTACCATTATTTGCTCTTGAATATGTAAGTAGTCTTTCTTGGAATTAGTAACTCAATGTTACTGATTGCTGTTGATTTTCCATATTTAATTGTTAAATGTTTATGCATGTTCTTACAGCCTCTTAAAAATGTCTAACTTTGTAAACTTATCAGTGATTTAGGATTTTTAGTTTTTTCAAACAAAAAATATTTTCTATTGTATGAACTTTGATGTTTGTCCTTTTCCAAGCAGAGCATTCGAGAAATACTTTGAAAAAGTTCTTTTAAATAATAACAGAAAAAATGATGCATAACTGATTGCTTTTTTTTTAATTGCGCCGCCAATGTTCTCAGCAGACTGCATGAATGAACAGTCCTGTAAAGAAACTATATACTGATTATTGTTATTACAAAAGCACTGTTAAATGTTCATGTTATTCAGAACATTGGTTTATTCTAGAATAGTTCCAATGAAGCTGTTATATGAACAATTTTGGCGCTCTTTCTGCATTTGATGCAATGCCATAAGGCCATATACATGAGCCAGCCACGGACTGCCTGGCGGCAAGTAGAATCTCCGCACAGAACAGCTTCTGTGAAGACATGAAGAAAAAAAAAAGGATCTTAAATATATTTTTCTCGACCAATGTGTCAGTGCCAACACAGCCTCAATGTTTCTATAATAAGAGGATATTTTTTAATGAAAGTGTACCTTATAAAGAAGAATATCAACTGAAATTCCGCATAGTAACATAACAGATACGGGAAATGTTTTGTAACTGAGAAGTACACATTATGGGCCAAATGTAGGTGATTTATTTCCCTTTTACTTCAAATAATTTAGCAGAGCTGGACCACAAGTCAGTGCATTTTACAAATGCTTTCTAAGCCTTAATGCAACATGAAAGATCTGAGAGTGCTTTAAACAGGCATTCTTGATTTACCCATAAAGACATTTCAGAACAGTTGTGAATATCGCATTCATTCTCGTACCTTACTCAATGGCGGAATGGCTAATTTAAGTTGCTGTCCAATTCATGGGTTCTTTAGGGAATTCTTTTTTATTAAACATCATAAAAATACCTAGTGTTGTCTTCATTTGAGAAACTGTATTTCTTGCCCGTTATTAATTTCAAGAGGAATTGGTAAACGTTTAGCTCTGCTTTTCTTGCTGTGAAGAGGGAATTCTGCAACCCCCTGAGATTATTGAAAGCTGTCTGCAGTTTGTAAATGCTATAGACAGAGTATCAAGCTGGTATTACAAATAACAGAAAACAAAACAAGATTTTCAAGAGAGGGAGCAAACAGTGTATGTAATAGATCAAAGAAGGAAATAATATAATATTTGTACATATGGTCTCTCTTAATGGCTTCCTTAGGTCACAGAGAAAAATCAATACTACAAATCCTGGAGCCAGATAGTCACAGCTCCTAGAATTTTACCTAAGGCTCCTAAGTTTTTGTATTATCCTATATTGACCTATTGCAGAAAAGGAGCACCATGACCGGGAAACTATTTTTTATGATCTTTTTAGGTGAGAGGCTGGAAGCAGCAAAAGGATGAGGGTCTGAATAAGATTTTTTAGCAGTGAAATGATAAAAGAACAGGCATGAATATATCCCCTAAGAAAAAAGCAGCAGGTTTTTAAACCAATTCAAACCAATTTACTATGGGACTAGCTTTAGAGAATTGGGCCTCTAGGGAGGGGGGTATAGAGATAAAGATGATATAGTGGGTCCATGACTGACCCTTGATATCTGCCGGCAGAGAGACCAGTAGAAGTGGAGGAAACGCAGTACATCCAAATTGAGAGAAGGAATCTAATGTGAAGTTACATTTATCAAGCAATCAGAGTTTTTTTAGAATTTGTTGTTTATGAAGATAATGTGCTATATTTACTCGGGCTCACATGGACTATGAAGAAGGGAAAGTGGGTTTCTCCAGCCATTTCTACTTCACATGAAGCTCTTTGCATTAATTTCTGATGTCACCACATGCTTTGTTGAAGAGCATGCCAAGATAGATAGGTAGTGTGCACGTCTGGAGTACTTTATGGGTGCAGTTTTTTAAGAATGTTTTTAAACATTTTATACACTTTTGAACACTAGATGGCAGCAGTATTTGCACAATGTATAACATTCTTAAAGGGAAAAGGAAACCCAGATTTTTAATTCATTATTCAGATAGAGCATGTAATTTAAACAACTTTCTAATTGACTTCTATTTTAAAATGTGCTTCATTCTTTAGGTATCTTTGTTGTAGAAGCAACAATGCACTACTGGGAGCTAGCTGACTACATCTGGTGTGCCAATGACAAGAGGCATATAGCTCCCAGTAGTGTTTTGCTGCTCAAGGGCCTAGGTATGCTTTTCAATAAAGGTATGTAAATAATTTCAGTGAGAAACCTAACGTTTGTGAAAAATTAAGATTTTCTTTTACAAAGATATGACGAGTCCACGGATTTCATCCTTACTTGTGGGATATTAACCTCCTGCTAACAGGAAGTGGCAAAGAACACCACAGCAGAGCTGTATATATAGCCCCTCACTTCCCCTCCACCCCCAGTCATTCTCTTTGCCTGTGTTACACTAGGAAGAGGTAAAGTGAGTTGCTAGTTTTATTTTCTTCAATCAAGAAGTTTTTTATTTTAAATAGTACCGGTGAGTACTATTTTCCTCAGGGAGTTATGGAAGAAGTTTTCTGCCCTGAGTTTGATGATCTTAGCAGTTGTAACTAAGATCTACGCTGGTTCCCACATGACTTCTGAAGGTAACACATGAGACATCTTCAGTGTGGAGACTGGTTTCATTCTACAAGCAGCATTAAGGTATGTGCAGCCTTTTATTTCTGAAGAGACTTGATATATCAGAACTGGCTGGCATTTATTTCCCTATATGGGAATGGGGTAAGCAGTAGACCTGTTTCACAGAAGGGTGTTACTGGAGTCCCTTGTTATTATTTTATATATCTGCCATAAGGGCATGATATGACACTCTGGGAGAGGCATAAGGACTTTAAATTGATAAGCAGTTAAACGATTGAGTTATTTTTTATTATATATCCAGCATGTGTTTGGGGTGTGTTTTGTGTTCCACTTAGCTGTATGATAAACCGCTTCCCATGCGGTTGTGTTTGGGCCTACTCCAACTTTGGTCATAAGGGGCGGGGCTTGTCTTTGCGCGCTCAGATGCACACTTCCTTCTGACAGAGGATCAGCAAGCAGTAACTCCGGTTGCTCCTGGACAGTAGTCTCTGGCTTGGAGTGTTGGCTATTCATTCCGAAGTTCCCTGGGGGCAGGTAGGCGCCACAGCAGTGCTGTGGCGAGGTGCAGAGGGTGTTTTTGTGTAAACTGATATATTTTTCACTTTAGAGCCTTATTTCTTTCATGTAATTAGCAAGAGTCCATGAGCTAGTGACGTATGGGATATACATTCCTACCAGGAGGGGCAAAGTTTCCCAAACCTCAAAATGCCTATAAATGCACCCCTCACCACACCCACAAATCAGTTTTACAAACTTTGCCTCCCATGGAGGTGGTGAAGTAAGTTTGTGCTAGATTCTACGTTGATATGCGCTTCGCAGCAGGCTGGAGCCCGGTTTTCCTCTCAGTGTGCAGTGAATGTCAGAGGGATGTGAAGAGAGTATTGCCTATTTGAATTCAATGATCTCCTTCTACGGGGTCTATTTCATAGGTTCTCTGTTATCGGTCGTAGAGATTCATCTCTTACCTCCCTTTTCAGATCGACGATATACTCTTATATATACCATTACCTCTACTGATTCTCGTTTCAGTACTGGTTTGGCTTTCAACAAAAGCACAATCCCCTTTGGAGTAGAAATGCAGGCAGGGAGAGATATCAATATTAAAAGTCAATTTATTATACTTGCATTAAAAACTTTAACAGCACAGATCACAGATCACAGAGTCCACAGCTGACGCGTTTCCTGCCTTATTGGCAGTTCATCAGATGCTCTGATGAACTGCCAGTAAGGCAGGAAACGCGTCAGCTGTGGACTCTGTGATCTGTGCTGTTAACGTTTTTAATGCAAGTATAATAAATTGACTTTTAATATTGATATCTCTCCCTGCCTGCATTTCTACTCCAAGGGGATTGTGCTTTTGTTGTATTCTTTGCTATTTTGTTTGCTCAGTAAGGGTTTTTGGAGAGCCCCAGCAATCCCAGGAGGGAGACAGCCAACAGCTGAATACTTACCTGCTGTGAATAAGGAGGGCGTGGACCGCAAGTGCACTGAAATCAAATAGAACAGTGCTGTCTAGGTGAGCACAGTGTTTGAATCACTTATACCTATATATTATACTGACTGCTATGACTCAGGTGCTTTATCCTAAAGCGGCAAACCTTCCTTTATACTGATGAGTGGGGACACCTTTTTGCATTTTCAACTTTGTGATATTCCGCTATTTGTGGGACCCTAGGACAGGGTAGTATCACTAACATTATACATCTTTTACATTCAGAAATTAGAAGCCATCAAGCAGCGTGTGAATCTGGTTTGGCTTTCTACTACATGTAGATGAGTGTCCTGGGGTAAGTAAGTCTTATTTTCTGTGACACTCTAAGCTATGGTTGGGCACTTTTATATAAAGTTCTAAATATATGTGTTTAAACATTTATTTGCCTTGATTCAGGATGTTCAACGTTCCTTATTTCAGACAGTCAGTTTCATATTTGGGATAATGCATATGAATAAACCAATTTTTCTTACCTTAAAATTTGACTTTTTTTCTGTGGGCTGTTAGGCTCGCGGGGGCTGAAAATGCTTCATTTTATTGCGTCATTCTTGGCGCGGATTTTTTTGGCGCAAAAATTTTCTTGTCATTTCCAGCGTCATACTTGTCGCCGGAAGTTGCGTCATTTTTTTGACGTTTTTGCGCCAAAAATGTCGGCGTCACCGGATGTGGCGTCATTTTTGGCGCTTAAAGCATTTAGGCGCCAAATAATGTGGGCGTCTTTTTTGGCACTAAAAAATATGGGCGTCATTATTGTCTGCACATTATTTAAGTCTCATTGTTTATTTGCTTCTGGTTGCTAGAAGCTTGTTCATTGGCATTTTTTCCCATTCCTGAAACTGTCCTTTAAGGAATTTGATAAATTTTGCTTTATATGTTGTTTTTTCTATTACATATTGCAAGATGTCTCAGATTGACCCTGAATCAGAAGCTACTTCTGGAAAATCGCTGCCTGATGCTGGATCTACCAAAGTTAAAGGGACATTAAACCCAAAATTTTTCTTTCATGATTCAGATAGAGAATACCATTTTAAACAACTTTCTAATTTGCTTCTATCATCTAATTTGCTTCATTCTCTTGATATTCTTTCCTGAAAAGCATATCTAGATATGCTCAGTAGCTTCTGATTGGTGGCTGCACATTGATGCCTCATGTGATTGGCTCACCAATGTGCATTACTATTTCTTTAACAAAGGATATCTAAAGATTGCAGCAAATTAGATAATAGAAGTAAATTGGAATGTTGTTTAAAATTGTATTCTCTATCTGAATCATGAAAGAAAAATTTAGGGTTTAGTGGCCCTTTAAGTGTATTTGTTGTAAACTTGTGGTAACTGTTCCTCCGGCTGTTGTTTGTAATGAATGTCATGACAAACTTGTTAATGCAGATAATATTTCCTTTAGTAATGTTCCATTACCTGTTGCTATTCCATCAACATCTAATATTCAGGGTGTTCCTGTTAACATAAGAGATTTTGTTTCTAAATCTATTAAGAAGGCTATGTCTGTTATTCCTCCTTCCAGTAAACGTAAAAAGTCTTTTAAAACTTCTCATGTTTCAGATGACTTTTTAAACGAACATCATCATTCTGATTCTGTTTCTGATACTGATTTTTCTGGTTCAGAAGATTCTATTTCAGAGATTGATACTGATAAATCTTCATATTTGTTTAAAATGGAATTTATTCGTTCTTTACTTAAAGAAGTATTAATTGCATTAGAAATAGAGGAATCTGGTCCTCTTGATACTAAATCTAAACGTTTGAATACGGTTTTTAAACCGCCTGTAGTTATTCCGGAGGTTTTTCCCTTCCCTGATGCTATTTCTGAAGTAATCTCCAGGGAATGGAATAATCTGGGTAATTCATTTACTCCTTCTAAACGGTTTAAGCAATTATATCCTGTACCATCTGACAGATTAGAGTTTTGGGACAAAATCCCTAAGGTTGATGGGGCTATCTCTACTCTTGCTAAACGTACTACTATTCCTACGGCAGATAGTACTTCCTTTAAGGATCCTTTAGATAGGAAAATTGAATCCTTTCTAAGAAAAGCTTACTTATGCTCAGGTAATCTTCTTAGACCTGCTATATCTTTGGCGGATGTTGCTGCAGCTTCAACTTTCTGGTTAGAAGCTTTAGCACAACAAGTAACAGATCATAATACGCATAGCATTGTTAATCTTCTTCAACATGCTAATAACTTTATTTGTGATGCTATCTTTGATATCATTAGGGTTGATGTCAGGTATATGTCTTTAGCTATTTTAGCTAGAAGAGCTTTATGGCTTAAAACTTGGAATGCTGATATGTCTTCTAAGTCAACTTTGCTTTCCCTTTCTTTCCAGGGTAATACATTGTTTGGTTCACAGTTGGATTCTATTATTTCAACTGTTACTGGGGGGAAAGGAACTTTTTTACCACAGGATAAAAAATCTAAAGGTAAATTTAGGTCCGCTAATCGGTTTCGTTCCTTTTGTCATAATAAGGAACAAAAGCCTGATCCTTCCTCTACAGGAACGGTATCAGTTTGGAAACCATCTCCAGTCTGGAATAAATCCAAGCCCTTTAGAAAGCCAAAGCCAGCTCCCAAGTCCACATGAAGGTGTGGCCCTCATTCCAGCCCAGCTGGTAGGGGGCAGATTACGTTTTTTCAAAGAAATTTGGATCAATTCGATTCACAATCTTTGGATTCAGAACATTGTTTCACAAGGGTACAGAATAGGCTTCAAGATAAGGCCTCCTGGAAGAAGATTTTTTCTTTCCCGTGTCCCAATAAATCCAGTGAAGGCTCAAGCATTTCTAAAATGTGTTTCAGATCTAGAGTTGGCTGGAGTAATTGTGCCAGTTCCAGTTCTGGAGCAGGGGCTGGGGTTTTACTCAAATCTCTTCATTGTACCGAAGAAGGAGAATTCCTTCAGACCAGTTCTGGATTTAAAAATATTGAATCGTTATGTAAGGATACCAACATTCAAAATGGTAACTATAAGGACTATTCTGCCTTTTGTTCAGCAAGGGCATTATATGTCCACAATAGATTTACAAGATGCATATCTGCATATTCCAATTCATCCAGATCACTATCAGTTTCTGAGATTCTCTTTCCTAGACAAGCATTACCAGTTTGTGGCTCTGCCGTTTGGCCTAGCAACAGCTCCAATCTGTAATCAGAGAACAGGGTATTGTGGTATTTCCTTATTTGAACGATATCTTGGTACTTGCTCAGTCTTCACTTTTAGCAGAATCTCATACGAATCAACTTGTATCGTTTCTTCGAGAACATGGTTGGAGGATCAATTTACCAAAGAGTTCGTTGATTCCTCAGACAAGGGTAACCTTTTTAGGTTTCCAGATAGATTCAGTGTCCATGACTCTCTCACTGACGGACAAGAGACGTCTAAAATTGGTTTCAGCTTGTCGAAACCTTCAGTCTCAATCATTCCCTTCGGTAGCCTTATGCATGGAAATTCTAGGTCTTATGACTGCTGCATCGGACGCGATCCCCTTTGCTCGTTTTCACATGCGACCTCTTCAGCTCTGTATGCTGAACCAGTGGTGCAGGGATTATACAAAGATTATACAAAGAAAGATTGTACGACACTCTCTGACGTGGTGGACAGACCACCATCGTTTAGTTCAGGGGGCTTCTTTTGTTCTTCCGACCTGGACTGTGATCTCAACAGATGCAAGTCTGACAGGTTGGGGAGCTGTATGGGGGTCTCTGACAGCACAAGGGGTTTGGGAATCTCAGGAGGTGAGATTACCAATCAACATTTTGGAACTCCGTGCGATTTTCAGAGCTCTTCAGTCGTGGCCTCTTCTAAAGAGAGAGTCATTCATTTGTTTTCAGACGGACAATGTCACAACCGTGGCATATGTCAATCATCAAGGAGGGACTCACAGTCCTCTGGCTATGAAAGAAGTATCTCGAATACTTGTATGGGCGGAATCCAGCTCCTGTCTAATTTCTGCGGTTCATATCCCAGGTATAGACAATTGGGAAGCGGATTATCTCAGTCGCCAGACATTACATCCGGGCGAGTGGTCTCTTCACCCAGAGGTATTTCTTCAGATTGTTCAAATGTGGGGACTTCCAGAAATAGATCTGATGGCCTCTCATATAAACAAGAAACTTCCCAGGTATCTGTCCAGATCCAGGGATCCTCAGGCGGAAACAGTGGATGCATTGTCACTTCCTTGGAAGTATCATCCTGCCTATATCTTTCCGCCTCTAGTTCTTCTTCCAAGAGTGATTTCCAAGATTCTAAAGGAGCGTTTGTCTGTTCTGCTGGTGGCTCCAGCATGGCCTCACAGGTTTTGGTATGCGGATCTTGTCCGGATGGCTACTTGCCGTGGACTCTTCCGTTAAGACCAGACCTTCTATCGCAAGGTCCTTTTTTCCATTAGGATCTCAAATCCTTAAATTTGAAGGTATGGAGATTGAACGCTTGATTCTCAGTCATAGAGGTTTCTCTGACTCCGTAATTAACACTATGTTACAGGCTCGTAAATCTGTATCTAGGAAGATATATTATCGAGTCTGGAAGACTTACATTTCTTGGTGTTCTTCTCATCATTTTTCTTGGCATTCTTTTAGAATTCCTAGAATTTTACAGTTTCTTCAGGATGGTTTGGATAAAGGTTTGTCTGCAAGTTCCTTGAAAGGACAAATCTCTGCTCTTTCTGTTCTTTTTCACAGAAAGATTGCTAATCTTCCTGATATTCATTGTTTTGTACAGGCTTTGGTTCGTATAAAACCTGTCATTAAGTAAATCTCTCCTCCTTGGAGTTTGAATTTGGTTCTAGGGGCTTTTCAAGCTCCTCCATTTGAACCTATGCATTCGCTGGATATTAAAGGGACAGTCAACACCAGAATGTTTGTTGTTTTAAAAGATAGATAATCCCTTTATTACCCATTCCCCAGTTTTGCATAACCAACACAGTTATATTAATATACTTTTTACCTCTGTGATTACATTGTATCTAAACATCTTCTGACAGCCCCCTGATCACATGACATTTTATTTATTATCTATTGACTTTTATTTCAGCCAATTAGTGCAGTGTCTGCCACAATTCACGGGCATGCTCACAATGTTATCTATAGGGTTTACCTGAACTAGCTCTCCCCTGCTGTGAGAAGCAAATACAAAAGCATGTGATTAGAGGCGGCCTTCAAGGGCTTAGCAATTATCATATGAGCCTTCCTAGGTCTAGCTTTCAACTAAGAATACCAAAAGAACAAAACAAAATTGGTGATAAAAGTAAATTGGAAAGTTGTTTAAAATTGCATGCCCTATTTGAAACATGAAAGTTTTTTTTTGACTTGACTGTCCCTTTAAATTACTTTCTTGGAAAGTTTTGTTTCTTTTGGCCATCTCTTCTGCTAGAAGAGTTTCTGAATTATCTGCTCTTTCTTGTGAGTCTCCTTTTCTGATTTTTCATCAGGATAAGGCAGTTTTGCGAACTTCATTTAAATTTTTACCTAAGGTTGTAAATTCTAACAACATTAGTAGAGAAATTGTAGTTCCTTCATTTTGTCCTAATCCTAAGAACTCTAAGGAAAGATCGTTGCATTCTTTGGATGTAGTTAGAGCTTTGAAATATTATGTTGAAGCTACTAAAGATTTCTGAAAGACTTCTAGTCTATTTGTTATCTTTTCTGGTTCTAGGAAAGGTCAGAAGGCTTCTGCCATTTCTTTGGCATCTTGGTTAAAGTCTTTGATTCATCATGCTTATGTTGAGTCGGGTAGAACTCCGCCTCAAAGGATTACAGCTCATTCGTCTAGGTCAGTCTCTACTTCCTGGGCATTCAGGAATGAAGCTTCGGTTGATCAGATTTGCAAAGCAGCAACTTGGTCTTCTTTGCATACTTTTACTAAATTCTATCATTTTGATGTGTTTTCTTCTTCAGAAGCAGTCTTTGGTAGAAAAGTACTTCATGCAACTTTTTCAGTTTGATTCTTCTGCTTATAATTTCAGTTTTTTTTTCATTATGAGATTTAAACTTTGTTTTGGGTGTGGATTATTTTTCAGCAGAATTGGCTGTCTTTATTTTATCCCTCCCTCTCTAGTGACTCTTGCGTGGAAGATCCACATCTTGGGTATTCATTATCCCATACGTCACTAGCTCATGGACTCTTGCTAATTACATGAAAGAAAACATAATTTATGTAAGAACTTACCTGATAAATTAATTTCTTTCATATTAGCAAGAGTCCATGAGGCCCACCCATTTTGTGGTGGTTATGATTTTTTTGTATAAAGCACAATTATTTCAATTCCTTATTTTTTATGCTTTCGCACTTTTTTCTTATCACCCCACTTCTTGGCTATTCGTTAAACTGATTTATGGGTGTGGTGAGGGGTGTATTTATAGGCATTTTGAGGTTTAGGAAACTTTGCCCCTCCTGGTAGGAATGTATATCCCATACGTCACTAGCTCATGGACTCTTGCTAATATGAAAGAAATGAATTTATCAGGTAAGTTCTTACATAAATTATGTTTTTTCACCTTTCTCATAGGGTGCAATAATTTTTGGATATACCAATTAGTTTTAGTGAATTTTGGTAGCAAATTAACGTTATTTAAGCAGTTTTGGAAAAATTGTTCACTTTTTCTTTCTTAAAGGCGCAGTACACGTTTTTCAAAGTTTTTTTTAAAGCAATAAATAAAGTGTTTAAACGACTTTTGTGGCTATTATTAGTCTGTTCAACATGTCTGACATTGAGGATTCTCATTATTCTATGTGTTTAGAAGCTGCTGTGGAACCCCCTTTTACATTGTGTACCTCTTGTACTAAAAGGGCCTTACATTGTAAAGACCATATTTTAGGTCAAGATAGTGTGCCTAAGGATGATTCTCAATCTGAAGAGAATCAGGTTATGCCATCCAATTCTCCCCAAGTGTCACAACCTTTAACGCCCACACAAGCGACGCCAAGTACCTCTAGTGCGTCTAATTCCTTTATTCTGCAGGAGATGGCTGCAGTTATGTCAACTACTCTTACAGAGGTATTATCTAAATTACCAGTGTTGCAGGGTAAACGCAGTAGGTCAGGTATTAATGTAAATACTGAATCCTCTGATGCTTTATTAGCTATTTCCGATGTACCATCACAGTGTTCTGAGTTGGGGGTCAGGGAATTGCTGTCTGAGGGAGAAATTTCAGACTCAGGGAATGTGTTACCTCAGACAGATTCGGACGTTATGTCCTTTAAATTTAAGCTTCAACACCTCCATCTCTTGCTTCGGGAGGTCTTAGCGACTCTGGATGATTGTGATCCTATTATGATACCACCAGAGAAATTGTGTAAGATGGACAAATATTTAGAAGTGCCTCCTTATACTGATGTTTTTCCGGTTCCTAAAAGAATTTCGGAAATTATTAAGAAGGAATGGATAGACCAGGTATACTATTTTCTCCCTCTCCTACTTTTAAGAAAATGTTTCCCATATCGGACACCATTCGGGACTTGTAGCAAACGGTCCCTAAGGTGGAGGGAGCTATATCTACCCTGGCTAAGCGTACAACTATACCCATTGAGGACAGTTGTGCTTTCAAAGACCCTATGGATAAAAAATTAGAGGGTCTCCTAAATATATTGTTTATTAATCAGGGTTTTCTTTTACATCCTACTGCTTGCATTGTTTCAGTAACTACTGCAGCAGCTTTTTGGTTTGAAGCTCTGGAAGAGTCCCTGAAGATTGAGACTCCGTTAGATGACATTTTGGATAGAATTAAGGCTCTCAAGTTAGCTAATTCTATTATTACTGATGCCGCTTTTCAAATTGCTAAATTAGCGGCGAAAAATGCAGGATTTGCTATTTTAGCGTGTAGAGCGTTGTGGCTCAAATCTCTTGGTCTTCTGATGTGTCATCAAAACATAAGCTTTTTAGTTATTCCCTTTTAAAGGTAAGACCCTTTTCGGGCCAGAATTGAAGGAAATAATTTCTGACATTACAGGAGGTAAAGGCCATGCCCTACCTCAGGATAAGTCTGTTAAGATGAGGGGTAAACAGAATAATTTTCATTCCGTTCGGAATTTTAAGGGAGGACCTTCTACTTCCTCTTCCTCCACAAAGCAGGAAGGGAATTTTACCCAATCTAAGTCAGTCTGGAGACCCACCAAAATTGGAATAAAGGTAAACAATCTAAGAAGCCCGTTGCTGCTACTAAGACAGCATGAAGGGGTGGCCCCCGATCCGGGACCAGATCTAGTAGGGGGCAGACTTTCTTTCTTTGCCCAGGCTTGGGCAAGAGATGTTCAGGACCCCTGGGCACTAGAAATAGTGACCCACGGTTATCAGTTGGATTTCAAGGATTTTCTCCCAAGAGGGAGGTTTAATCTTTCAAGGTTATCTGCAGACCAGATAAAAAGAGATGCGTTCTTACGCTGTGTAAAAGACCTTGTTACCATGGGAGTAATTTGTTCTGTTCCAAAATCAGAACAAGGACAGGGGTTTTACTCAAATCTATTTTGTGGTTCCCAAAAAAGAGGGCACTTTCAGACCAGTCTTAGACCTCAAGTGTCTAAACAAATTTCTCAGAGTCCCATCGTTCAAGATGGAAACTATACGAACAAGTTTACCAATGATCCAGGAGTGTCAATATATGGCTACTGTGGACTTGAAGGATGCTTACCTTCATATTCCTATCCACAAGGATCATCATCAGTTTCTAAGGTTTGCCTTCCTGGACAAACATTATCAGTTTGTGGCTCTTCCCTTCGGGTTAGCCACAGCGCCCAGAATCTTCACAAAGGTTCTAGGGTCTCTTTTTGCGGTTCTCAGACCGTGAGGCATAGCAGTGGCGCCTTATCTGGACGATATTCTAATTCAGGCGTCATCATATCAACTGACAAAATCTCACACGGACATAGTGTTGTCTTTCCTGAGAACTCACATTTGGAAGGTGAACATAGAGAAGAGTTCACTTGTTCCACAGACAAGGGTTCCTTTCTTGGGAACTTTGATAGACTCGGTAGCCATGAAAATATTTCTGACAGAGGTCAGAAAATCAAAGATTCTAAATACTTGCCGAGCACTTCAGTCCATTCCTCGGCCATCAGTGGCTCAGTGTATGGAGGTAATTGGATTAATGGTAGCGGCAATGGACATCGTTCCGTTTGCTCGCTTTCATCTCAGACCACTGCAACTGTGTATGCTCGGACAGTGGAATGGGGATTATGCGGATTTATCTCCTCAGATACATCTGGATTAAGAGACCAGAAACTCTCTTCTTTGGTGGTTGTCGCCGGATCATCTGTCCCAGGGTACTTGTTTCCGCAGACCCTCGTGGGTGATAGTGACAACGGATGCCAGCTTTCTGGACTGGGGTGCAGTTTGGAACTCCCTGAAGCCTCAGGGTGTTTGGACTCAGGTGTAGTTTCTACTTCCAATCAATATTCTGGAACTTAGAGCAATATTCAATGCGCTTCAGGCGTGGATTCAGTTGGCTTCGACCAAATTCATCAGATTCCAGTCGGACAACATCACGACTGTGGCATATATCAATCATCAGGGGGGAACAAGGAGTTCCTTAGCAATGATAGAAGTATCCAAGATAATCCGTTGGGCGGAGGCCCACTCTTGTCATCTGTCAGCGATCTACATCCCAGGAGTAGAGAACTGGGAAGCGGATTTTCTAAGTCGACAGACTTTTCATCCGGGGGAGTGGGAACTTCACCCGGAGGTATTTGCCTCATTGATTCTCAGATGGGGCAGACCGGAATTGGATCTGATGGCATCTAGACAGAATGCCAAGATTCCAAGATACGAATCCTGGTCAAGGAATCATCAGGCCGAACTGATAGATGCCTTGGCAGTGCCTTAGTTGTTCAGCCTAGCTTATGTGTTTCCACCGTTTCCTCTCCTCCCACGCGTTATTGCTCGAATCAAACAGGAGAGAGCTTCAGTGATCCTGATAGCGTCTGCGTGGCCACGCAGGACTTGGTATGCGGATCTAGTGGACATGTCCTCTCTGCCACCGTGGAAACTTCCATTGAGACAGGACCTTCTCATTCAAGGTCCTTTCCAACATCCAAATCTAATTTCTCTGTAGCTGGCTGCGTGGAGATTGAACGCTTGATTTTATCGAAGAGAGGATTCTCTGATTCGGTCATCAATACTTTGATACAGGCTAGAAAGCCTGTAACTAGAAAAATCTATCATAAGATATGGTGTAAATATCTTTATTGGTGTGAATCCAAGGGTTACTCATGGAGTAAAGTTAGAATTCCTAGGATTCTGTCTTTTCTCCAAGAAGGAAGTTCCTTAAAGGGACAAATTTCAACTTTGTCAATTCTGTTTCACAAACGTTTGGCAAATGGGCCAGATGTTCAGTCTTTTTGGCAGGCTCTATCTGGAATTAAGCCTGTATTTAGACCCATTACTCCTCCATGGAGTTTGAATTTAGTTCTTCGAGTTCTTCAAGGGGTCCCTTTTGAACCCATGTATTCCATGGATATCAAATTGTTATCTTGGAAAGTTCTGTTTTTAGTTGCTATTTCTTCTGCTTGAAGAGTTTCTGAGCTTTCAGCGCTACAGTGTTATTCTCCTTATCTCATTTTTCTTTCTGATAAGGTGGTGTTACGTACCAAACCTGGATTCCTTCCTAAGTTTGTTTCAAATAAGAATATTAATCAGGGAATTGTTGTTCCTTCCTTGTGTCCTAACCCTTCTTCTAAGAAGGAGCGTATGTTGCATAATTTGGATGTGGTCCGTGCCTTAAAGTTTTACACACAGGCAACTAAGGATTTCCGTCAATCATCTTCATTATTCATTGTTTATTCTGGAAAGCGTAGGGGTCAGAAAGCTACGGCTACCTCTCTTTCTTTTTGGCTGAGATGTATCATCCGCCTGGCATATGAGACTGCTGGACAGCAGCCTCCTGAAAGAATTACGGCTCACTCTACTAGGGCTTTGGCTTCCACATGGGCCTTTAAAAACTATGCATCTGTTGAACAGATTTGTAAGGCTGCGACTTGGTCGTCCCTTCACACTTTTTCCAAATTTTACAAATTTGATACTTTTGCTTCTTCTGAGGCTATTTTTGGGAGAAAGGTTCTTCATGCAGTGGTGCCTTCTGTGCAGGTTCCTGTCTTGTCCCTCCCTTTCATCCGTGTCCTTTTGCTTTGGTATTGTTGTCCCACAAGTAAGGATGAAATCCGCGGACTCGTTATATCTTTGTAAAAGAAAAGTAAATTTATGCTTACCTGATAAATTAATTTCTTTTACGATATGACAAGTCCACGGCCCACCCTGTTCTTTTTAAGATAGTTTTTCTTTATATTTTTTGTAAACTTCAGTCACCTCTGCACCTTTTAGCCTTTCCTTTTCTCTTCCTATACCTTCGGCTGAATGACTGAGGGTGGAGGGGAAGGGAGGGGCTATATATACAGCTCTGCTGTGGTGCTCTTTGCCACTTCCTGTTAGCAGGAGGTTAATATCCCACAGCATACTCTTTTAGGAGTCTTATGATATATTTATATGGTGAGGGTGTAATAAAGGTCCCTAAAACTGCCAAAATATAACCGATGCAGTGAAGTAATTGTCATTGTTATAAGCTTCATTGGGCAGCTGGTCTGACACAGGCCCACTCATTTAAAAGAGCTGAATTTCAAATAAGAGGTGGACCTGTGTCATACGGTCACCAATAAACAACTAGCTCCGAGCAGTATATTGCTGCCTACCTAAGTATGCTTTTCAACAAAGGATACTAAGAAAATAAATCAAATTTGATAATAGAAGTAAACTGGAAGTAAACTGGAGAGTTATTTAAAATGACACGTTCTGTATGATTAATGGACATTTAATTTTTTTTTACTGTCCCTTTAACACATTCAGACTTGAAATGGCATATATAAGATGTAGCTGTGCCATATTTCTCTCTCTCAGCACTAGTAAAACTATCAATGACATCACTGGTGACATCACATGAATGACATCATTGGTTACATAACAAAAAGCATTATTAATGGCACAATAAGGTAATAATGTGTGTGTGTGTGTGTGTGTATATATATATATATATATATATATATATATATATATATATATATATATATATATATATATATATATATATATATATATTAATTAATTAAAGAAAAAAGTCACCAGCACTCAAACTTTTGAAATCTTTTTGAAAATTCTAGACAAATGTGTCATTAATTGTTATGAAATTACTCTGTTACTATACTATACTATTAATCTTTAGGTGTCAAAAAAACTGTATAAAACAGCTACCTTAAGGAAGGATAATGTATACGAAGGTGTAATGGTGCTGCATGTAATTGATTCAATGTACCCTTTACACTGTTTAAAATAGATATAAAAGCGAAAATCAATAAGAGAAAACAGCGCACTGATTAGGTTTCTATCTACAATATGGTCTATATAGACATACTTTTACATATGTGACCAAGGATAAATCTGGCTAATATTTTTGCTCCTGTGAAATGTTCTATACACAAAAAGTTATTTTTCATTAACAGTCCAATAGTATATTGTGATGATAAAGTAGAAGATGGCCTTCTTACCAGATATTACCTCAATCATATGAGGTAATGTATGTGTTCATAGGAAGATAGGAACTCTTCTTAGGCTTTCACTGTAAAATTACTTCTAACTGTATTCCCGTAGATGTTATTCCTGGGCTCTGCTTGCTTCTGTTGTTATTAGTTGTGCTCCAGATTATATGGTAGAAATTTTCAACCTTTACTTTTTTATTTCCTGTTGCTTAGTGTCCTCCAGGAGTATGGTTATAGCCAGTTTATTTTAGTGGTGGTTCCATAAAAGAAAAGAGGAAATCACATAGCGTAATTCTGTTATAAAATGTATTTATTTTTGTACATAAAATAAGTTTGCACTTATATTCAAAAACCTCTATCCTTGATGAGGTAAACTTTCTGGCACATAAATAAGGGGTGTGGAAACAGTGGGATATATTTGCAGTTTAAAGGCTGCCTCCGTTCAGATAAAATTATCTATTTCCACAGGTCACATAAAAATCCAGAATCCCTTATTGTAAATAGTGCTGTTTCACATTATATCATGAAGTATGTATTCTAGGCTTAGTATAGTAAATGCATACAAGCAATGTATGTATAATAGTGCTAAGCCAATAAATAACGTGATAAGCGGTTAAAAAACTTTTATCTAAAATCCTGAATAGTCACTTCTATTTCCTCTGACGAAGAAGTTGACAAAAAACTTCGAAACGCGTAAGGATTTACCGTGAGTGGGCGTACAGAATCTGATGCCGGCAGTTTTGTAGCAGCTATTCAGTACAGTATATATTATATAGTGACTATTCAGGATTTTAGATAAAAGTTTTTTATACACACACACACACACACACACACACACATTCACCGGCCACTTTATTAGGTACATCTGTTCAATTGCTTGGTAACACAAATTGCTAATCAACCAATGCCATAGCAGCAACTCAATGCATTTAGGCACTTAGACGTGGTGGAGACGACTTGCTGAAGTTCAAACCGAGCATCAGAATGGGAAAGAAAGGGGATTTAAGTGACTTTGAACGTGGCATGGTTGTTGGTGCCAGACGGGCTGGTCTGAGTATTTAAAAAACTGCTGATCTACTAGCATTTTCACACACAACCATCTCTCGGGTTTACAGAGAATGGTCCGAAAAAGAGAAAATATCCAGTGAGCGTCAGTCGTGTGGACGACAATGCCTTGTTGATGTCAGAGGAGAATGGGCAGATTGGTTCGAGATGATAGAAAGGCAACAGTAACTCAAATAACCACTCGTTACAACCAAGGTATGCAGAATACCACCTCTGAACGCACAACATGTCGAACCTTGAAGCAGATGGGCTACAGCAGCAGAAGACCACACCGGGTGCCACTCCTGTCAGCTAAGAACAGGAAAATGAGGCTACAATTTGCAACAACGTTGCCTGGTCTGATGAGTCTCGATTTCAGCTTCGCCATTTCAGATGGTAGGGTCAGGATTTGGCGTAAACAACATGAAAGCATGGATCCATCCTGCCTTGTATCAATGATTCATGCAGGTGGTGGTGTAATGGTGTGGGGATATTTTCTTGGCACACTTTGGGCACCTTATTACCAATTGAGCATTGTTTAAACGCCAAGACCTACCTGAGTATTGTTGCTGACCATGTCCATCCCTTTATGACTACAGTGTACCCATCTTCTGATTGCTACTTACAGCAGGATTATGCACCATGTCACAAAGCTCAAATCATCTCAAACTGGTTTCTTGAACATGACAATGAGTTCACTGTACTCCAATGGCCTCCATAGTCACCAGATCTCAATCCAATAGAGCACCTTTGGGATGTGGTGGAATGGGAGATTTGCATCATGGATGTGCAGCCGACAAATCTGCAGCAACTGCGTGATGCTATCATGTCAATATGGACCAAAATCTCTGAGGAATGTTTCCAACACCTTGTTGAATCTATGCTACAAAGCATTAAGGCAGTTCTGAAGGCAAAAGGGGGTCCAACCCAGTACTAGCAAGATGTACCTAATAAAGTGGCTGGTGAGTGTATATGTGTGTGTGTATATGTATGTATGCATGTGTATATATATATATATGTGTGTGTGTGTGTATGTATGTATATATATATATATGTGTGTGTGTGTATGTATGTATATATATATATATGTGTGTGTGTGTGTATGTATACATGCAGATAAGGGAGGTCTGATGTACATAACTGCATAGGGAAATTGCATTCGATAGGACATTAATCATAGGAATTAATGTTATGAACTTAACCCACACAACACAAGCATTTTCACATGAAAGGGTATTTTAGTTTTGCGATGGTGTCTTATTAATGTCAGAGGATTTTTGGAGTTCTTTGATGATGCTTGTGCAGTCCCCGGTTTCCTGTAGTGATCGTTCTGCAAATTGCGAGAAGGTTGGAAAGTATGTGAGAATAAATATAAAAATATATTACTTAAAATAATGAATTGCCAATATTCAAATACATAATTTTAAAGCTTACACAACCATTAAAGTGATAGTAAAGTGAAAATTAAACTTGGATGTCATTTATAGAGCCTTTTTAATTTACTTCTATTATCATATTTTTTATGTTCTCTTGGTGTCTTTTGCTCAAGAGCAACTGTGCACTACTGGGAGATAACGGGCGATTGGTGGCTACATGTGCATGCCTTTTGTCAGTGGCTCACCAGATGTGATGCTAGCTCCCAGTAGTGTATGTCTTTTGTCTTTGGCTCACCAGATGTAATGCTAGCTCCCAGTAGTGTATGCCTTTTGTCATTGGCTCACCAGATGTGATGCTAGCTCCCGGTAGTCCATGCCTCTTGTCGTTGGCTCACCAGATTTGATGCTAGCTCCCAGTAGTGCATGCCTTTTGTCATTGTCTCACCAGATGTGATGCTAGCTCCCAGTAATGCATGACTTTTGTCATTGGTTCACCAGGTGTGATGCAAGCTCCCAGTAGTGTATGCCTTTTGTCATTGGCTCACCAGATGTGATGCTAGCTCCCAGTAGTGTATGTCTTTTGTCATTGGCTCACCAGATGTGATGCTAGCTCCCAGTAGTGTATGCCTTTTGTCATTGGCTCACCAGATGTGATGCTAGCTCCCAGTAGTCCATGCCTCTTGTCGTTGATTCACCAGGTGTGATGCTAGCTCCCAGTAGCACATTGCTGTTCTGGAGCAGACTTTTAACCCTTTTGTGAGGGTTAAACACCCATTTATATGCTAGCAACAGTACAATAACCAAGTCAGAGCATTTTCTTTTTACACTGTGCCTATATAAATGAAATGCAAGTGTTGTAAAATGTGCACTCTCTCCCTTGCGCAGATATCCACAGCATGCCGGATTAATGTTAAAGTTTTTATAGCATGAAACTAATACATGAATACTTTACTGTGTCTATGATTTTATAGTCGCATAATATTGCGACCATCTGCAGCAGCTGCATTTTTACAAATTATTTGCTGAACCAAGCTGTGTGCAGTGACACAACTTGTCATCTCAGATATACTGTTAAAAATAAAAAAAGAAAGAGAAAACTTTTTTTGTGTGTGTCTTGCAGACATCTGCTCCACAGATGTTATTATATAGAATTACTTGAGATAAAATGATAGTAGCATTTCACTTTTTTTTTTTTTATAAAGACCTCAACAATTCTCACTTGTTTACTTGAATCTACATAACTCCCCTATGAGACAACACAATACACTTGAGGTTTTGTTCATTCTCACCAGCAATGCCTTTGATCGTTTTTGATGTGCTGACTCTTATAAACACACTTAAACATGCAGCTCCGTAGCCATCATGGAAAAATCTACAAAGGAACAGGCAGAGAAAGAAGTAATTCTAATCCCTCACTTGCTCAGGCTATATTTAGAAACAAAAAGAAACCTTTCTTCTTTTTTTACACGTTTTACGTGACATTATCACGTAAACAATGGTGAACTGCGTCTTTGTAGAAATTTTAATTTGGAAACACAAAGCCATTAATATGTAATGTGAGCGCCGGTTCATGTTGTTCACATTTGTTGTTATTTCATCTTGTTTAGATTTGAAGATGTTCTTTAAACCGGGTAGTTCTCCCTCTCTGAGCCCCCATATAAACTTTATCCCTTATTTATTCTCAAAGTAAAACTTTTTTTAAAAAAATATTAATAGGAATGTAGACATGGACAGTGAATAAAATCCATGACAAATCACACCTGCTCTGTCTAGTTTCTTTGTGGCTTAACCCCTTAAGGACCGACGATGTATGGGGTACGTTCTACAAAAAAGGTCGTTAACGAATAAGGATGTACCCTGTACGTCGTCGGCTAATCTGAGTGCTGGAAGTGATCAAGATCGATTACAGCCTCTCTAACAGTATTGCAGCGATGTTGAGGCATCCTGCAATACTGTTCCCGACTGTCGGGACCGGATTGTTTCGCTGTACGTGGGGCCCGGCAGTCTAGCAGAGCATCGGAAGCGAAGCTTCCAATGCTCTGCTTGTGTGCTGAGTGCCTTGGTGGGTCGAGGCACTTAGTATTAAAAAAATAAAAATAAAATGTATTATAAAATTAGCCTCATATAGCCCCCCTCTCCCACCCCATGAGGCTTTAAAGATGGCGATGCCTAATGCATCATGGTGCCTCATCATAGGGGCAAGCTAGGGTCATCCAATCTGAGCCTTCAATACACAAAAAAAATTATAATAAAATATCCCATTTGTCTGATCATGCCAATATTTGTAAATATTGACTCTGACCAGTGTGGATTTCCCTCCCTCTCCTCTCTTGCGTTTTTTGTTGGAGTGAGAGAGATTTATTTAATTTATTTGTTAAAAATTGTGAGACCCAAAGGTTCTTTTCAGAGCCATTAACCCCTAGCTTGCCAGTAATCACTGGCAGTAGCATAGCTGCACTTTTTTGTTGTCTGTGCATTTTTTTATGGCTTACATTTTTTTTAGTTTTTTTTTTTGTGAGACCCAAAGGCTGTTTTCAGAGCAATATAGCTAGTTTCATTTAATTTTCATAGCCATTAACCCCTAGCTTGCCAGTGATCACTATAAATCACTTGCAGTAGCATAGCTGTACTTTTTTGCTGTCTGTGCATTTTTTTAGGGGTTCATTTTTTTTTTTAGTAATTTTTTGTGAGACCCAAGGGCTCTTTTCATAGCCATTTAGCTAATTTAATTTTCAGAGCCATTAACCCCTAGCTTGCCAGTGATCACTATAGTCTATAAATCACTGGCAGTAGCATATCTGTACTTTTTTGCTGTCTGTGCATTTTTTTAGGGGTTAATTCTTTTTTAGTAATTTTTTTTGTGAGACCCAAAGGCTCTTTTCAGAGCCATTTAGCTAGTTTCATTTAATTTTCAGAACCATTAACCCCTAGCTTGCCAATGATCACTATAAATCACTGGCAGTAGCATAGCTGTACTTTTTTGCTGTCTGTGCATTTTGTTTAGGGTTTCATTTTTTTTTTAGTATTTTTTTTTTTTGTGAGACCCAAAGGCTCTTTTCAGAGCCATTTAGTTAATGTAAATTAAAATTTTGTGTGTATTAAATTTTTTTTAGTATTTTTTTTTCTGTGACATAAAATAATGTCACCAAAAATATATAGTGCTGAGGAGGCATATGCGATTCTTGCATCAGAGTCAGATACCTCTATGTCTAACTCAGACCCCAATTTTGACCCTGCCATATGCTCAGATACATCATTAGATGCAGTCTCAACTGATAGTGATGTATCTGTGGTTGCTAGCCCCCCTACCAGAAGGAGGCGTGTTGCTGCCATTGCCGCTGTAGAGTGGGTAACCCCTCATCTACAGAGGCCAGATATCCCACCCTTCACAGCAAATCCTGGCATCAATATGGATGTTGCAGGATTTAGCCCCCAACAGTTTCTGGAGGTGTTTCTGGGCGATGATGTATTGGGGAACATTGTCGCCCAAACTAATTTATATGCCCATCAATTTTGTGCTGCAAAGCCTGAAACATATTTGGCAAAGCAGCAATGGGCACCCATCAATGTACCAGAATTTAAAAAATTCTGGGCATTGACTATGCTGATGGTCATCATAAAGAAACCCTCCATTCGCTCCTACTGGAGCAGTAGCCCCATCTGCTCTACCCCCATTTTCTCCCAGAGTATGTCGAGGAAGAGGTATGAAATGATTCTGCGTTTCATGCTCTTCAGCGACAACAGCCTGTGCCCCCCTAGGGAGCATCCCCAATTTGACAGGCTGTATAAAATGCGCCCCCTGATTACCCACTTTGCTGCCAAGTTTTGCAGAGGCTTATACACCTGGAAGGAATATATGCGTTGATGAATCCCTGATGAAGTATAAGGGAAGGCTGGGATTCAAGCAGTATATTCCTTCCAAGCGCTCCAGGTATGGAGTGAAAGTGTATAAGCTCTGTGAGAGCGAGACTGGGTATACTCAGGCCTTCCGGGTGTATGAGGGAAAGGATAGCCACCTTGACCCTCCAGGTTGCCCAGAACATATGGGAACCACTGGCAAGATTGTCTGGGACCTGATATTACCCCCTAATGAACAAAGGGTATCACTTGTACTTAGATAATTATTATACATGTGTCCTTTTGTTCAAGCTACTGTATTGCTTTGATACAGTAGCTTGCGGTACAATTAAAAAGAACCACTCAGGTTTTCCAGGACAACTTGCAAGCACATGGCTACGAATGGGGGAGACCTCCGCTCTGCGCCAAGAGGAACTGTTGACACTTAAGTACAGAGACAAGAAGGATGTATACCTTCTTACCACCATCCACACAGAGTTGGTGGCGGTCTCTGTACGTGGCAGAGCTGAGATCATAAGCCAGTGGGCATCAAGTCTTATAACCGGCATATGGGTGGGGTTGATCTGGCAGATCAGCTGCTGCAGCCCTACCTAATTATGCAGAAGACAAGGGCCTGGCTTCAAAAGGTTGCAATTTACTTAAGTTTAAAGCAAATTCACAGTTCCAAAGTAGAAAGGAGAGAGAGGAGAGATATCGGTATAGTAAAACATGTACTTTATTGATGTTTCTTAAAACAAACCGGCACAGCAAACAGTGAGATCCTTCTGCTGACGCGTTTCCTGCCTCACTGGCAGTTCATCAGAGCATACGGATAGTAATTTACACAGCTGTTAAATCACTTGCAACAATGTATAACAGACCAATCAAAAGCAAGTCATCAGAGTGAACTTACACACCTTAACGGGGTGCTCGCTTAACCCTTGATCGTACAGGACCTAGTAGTTATAAAATGGCGATTAGTCAAAGAAAAAATATATACACTGGTAATTGAAAAACAGACTTTAAAATTAGAAAAAATTCTAAAAACCTTTGAATTGGGATGCGATCATAAGATGTTTACATAGCAACAAAGAAAAAGTCGATTTTATTATCAAGCATTTGCATTTCTGTAAATCTTGCCAAGTTTGTCTACACGCTTAAAAAGACAGAAAGAAATAAAGCCCAATGTAATGATATTTGAAAATATATATATATCTGTTCAACATGTGTGCAGACCAATCCATAAGTATAAAAGATAAATACTAACTATAATATAGAGTCTGCAAACATATTAATAAGGGCATAGTCATATATAAAGCGTGACATTTTGAAAAAAAGACAAATTTATCAAAGTCTGTTTTTCAATTACCAGTGTATATATTTTTTCTTTGACTAATCGCCATTTTATAACTACTAGGTCCTGTACGATCAAGGGTTAAGCGAGCACCCCGTTAAGGTGTGTAAGTTCACTCTGATGACTTGCTTTTGATGGTCTGTTATACATTGTTGCAAGTGATTTAACAGCTGTGTAAATTACTATCCGTATGCTCTGATGAACTGCCAGTGAGGCAGGAAACGCGTCAGCAGAAGGATCTCACTGTTTGCTGTGCCGGTTTGTTTTAAGAAACATCAATAAAGTCCATGTTTTACTATACCGATATCTCTCCTCTCTCTCCTTTCTACTTTGGAACTGTGAATTTGCTTTAAACTTATATTTTTGTCTTGCTACGGGTTCAGGAGAGCCTGAATGGTTCCGAAGTTCAGAACAGCCTACAACAGCAGTATTCACCTGTTGTGTGTGATAGAGGCACGAACACCGCTACGGATAAGGAGGGTGAGTGAAAAGATACTTACCCGGCTTTTTGCCACTGTGCATTATCAAGTACACCTTACAACAGTTACTTTTATGAGTTGTTGATGCGGTATGGATAACCTCTGCACTAAAGATTTGTCTAATAACCATGAATGTTGAAAAAGTATTTTTGTTAGCTAAGTGTATCCCGCATAAGGTGGGACTCCCACTCAGAAGTGAATAGTTACGCTAGCTGAATTGTAGTTCACTAATCACCTCACCTGATCGTATATATCTGCACTAAATTTGTAAACTTCATTGCAATTTACTTAATGCAGATTGCAACCCACAACGTTTTTTTGTTGTTCAAAAAAGCAAACCCGGGAATGAAACATACTTTTTTACAGTTTCAGCTCCAGATCATTTTGGGGATTTTGTACCAAGATGCACCTGCTCCTCGGTGATGGGAGAGAGCAGAGTTGGGGCTACCCATTTTATTTTTAAACTCCCCCTACTGCCGCAAAGCAGAAACAACAACAAAAAATGCACAGTCTGCACCAAGAGGGGGCAGGGAAGGGATACCATATATTACTGTCCTGATTGCCCTGGACAGCTTGGACTCTGCATTGGGGACTGCTTCAAGCGGTATCATACAATGGTCCATTTAAAAAAAAAATGCTTTTTTTGGTTTTGTTCACTATTAGAGTTTTTTTTTTTTTTTTTTTTTACTTTTACTGTGCCAGATTTTTACATTTCACTACTCTATTTTTTATAAGTTCTAAAATTGGGGCTGTTTTTTTTTTTTTACCAAAACCCCTGTCAAACCTATGTATGGGGGGCATAAGTGTACTCAGGAGGCCTTGCAGAAAACGCCCTGGAGTGTTTTTTTGCAATAACTTACAACAGTCTCTCCTAAATCATAGTCAAAAGCAATGTGTGTGTAAAAGACTGGTGGTTTAATTAGTGCATGGAAAGTGTTAAAATACAAGCATTACAAATCAAATACCCTAGGGTGTCTACTTTTCAAAAATATATGGTTTGATGGGGGTAAATTACATTGGCCGGCTTCAGAAATTACCCAAATAGGACATGGGTGCATGATGACAGATGTGAAAATTGCAAGTTGTAAAACTGGAACGCGCCCCCTAAAAATAAGGCCTTTTGGCCCCCTGAGAACCCAACAAACCTATTCATGGGTAGTATCACTGTACTCAAGAGATGATGTTGAATACATATTGAGGTGTTTTTTTGCAGTAACACATAACAGGAACTAAGAATCCATGCCTAAAGTATAATGTGTGTGAACAATAACACAAAAAAATGACTACCCAAAAGTTTGACAAAAACTAGTGGTATAATTAGTGCATGGAAAGTGTTAAAATACCAGCATTTCCAATATCCTAGGGTGTATACTTTTCAAAAATATATGGTTTTATGGGGGTAAATTACATTGGCCGGCTTCAGAAATGACCAAAATAGGACATGGGTGCATGATGACACGTGAAAATTCTAAGGCCTCGCTTCCATTGAGTCGTAATTCAGTTTGCGTGCACTCGCAAACCGATAAATATGCTGTCGGAAGAAATATCGTTTATCGACTGTTTCCAATGGCGCGTTATACCTCAATATCGGCAGCCGGACTTCGGCTGCCGAAAAGATCTTCGCGTCCCATAGAAAGTAATAGAAGCCGTTAATCGATAAATTATACCAGGTTTCCAATGAAAGCGCTAACCGCTAATACATTGTCGGAGGCTGTCGATACATTGAGAAATATTACCCCCAGCTCAACTAGGTGTAAAAGAGGAAAATTGTGCTTTTTGAGACCTATTTTCTATTGAAATTATAACACTTGCAAATAATGCAAGTGTTTTAATGTAGAAATAAATTGTTATAAGTAATATTTATTGTTGTCTCATGTATAGAAATAGTTGAACTTATATTCTAATAGAAATATCAGTATATATTTAAATATAATAATATATGCAAGAACATATCTACAGAATGCAAACTAGACCTATGCCTAGGGCAGCAATAAATATTACTTATATTTATGAAGTGTTAAATATAATTATATTAGAAAATAGTATTTGATTATTAAAAATATGGATAAGTGTTTTTTTATTTTTCTTGAGAGGCGATCACAGGTAAGAAGCACGGACGTTAAACGTAAATTCTATAGCGTAAGGTCGGGTTACCTTAGCAACTAATTGATTTTCAAGAAATCCGACGTCAGATGGAAGCGTTAACACAACGTTAACTTACAGCTACACGAAAAGAGCGACTGCGCGCAACACGCTAATCTTTTCAATGGAAACCTGGTACTAAAATGCAGCCGTAAATTACTTTTAGCTGTCGGCCGCTTCGGTAGCTTACGGCTCCATTTTTAACGACTCAATGGAAGCGAGGCCTAAGTTGGAAAACTGGAATGCGCCCCCTAAAAAAAAGGCCTTTTAGCCCCCAGACAACCTAACACACCTATACATGGGTGGTATCACTGTACTCAGAAGATGTTGCTGAACACATATTGGGATTTTATTTGGCAGTAACCCTTAACATTCTCTATATACATGTGAAGGGTTATTCAGTTTCCATGTAACTATCGCTAATTTTGAAAAAAAAATATGGTTTTGAAATAGCAAAGTGCTACTTGTACTTATTGCCCTATAACTTGCAAAAAAAAGCAAAGAACATGTAAACATTGGGTATTTCGAAACTCAGGACAAAATTTAGAAACTATTTAGCATGGGTGTTTTATTTTAGTTGTAGAAGTGTAACAGATTTTGTGGGTCAAAGTTAGGAAAAAGTGTTTGTTTGTTTTTTAATTTTTTCATCATATTTTATACATTTTTTACAGTAAATTATAAGATATGATAAAAATAATGCTATCTTTAGAAAGTCCATATAATTGCGAGAAAAACGGTATATAATATGTGTGGGTACAGTAATTGAGTAAGAAGAAAATTACAGCTAAACACAAACACCGCAGAAATGTAAAAATAGCCTTGGTTCCAAACAGTCAACAAATGGAAAAGTGGTCTGGTCACAAAAGGGTTAAAGGGACACTAAACCCAATTTTTTTGTTTCATGATTCAGATAGAATTTTAAGCAAATTTCTAATGTACTCCTATTATCAAATTTTCTTTGTTCTCTTGGAATCTTTATTTGAAAAAGCAGGAATGTAAAGCTTAGCAGCCGTCCCATTTTTTTATTCAGCACCCTGGATAGCACTTGCTGATTGGTGGCTACATTTAGCCACCAATCAGCAAGCGCAACCTAGGTGAACCAAAATGGGGCCGGCTCCTAAGCTTTCATTCCTGCTTTTCAAATAAAGATACCAAGAGAATGAAGAAACATTGATAATACGAGTAAATTAGACAGTTGCTTAAAATCGCATGCTATCTGAATCACGAAATTAAAAAAAATGTGTTTAGCACTAGGGTTCTAATTTAAGTATATAAAAAAGAGACGTAATTTTATTGCTCTGATTTATTATAGAATGTCATTTTTGTATTGCTGACATTATATAAGCTACTGAATAAGCACATATTATTTTCTCATGAGAATGTCCCTTTAAATTTGGCATTTCCTAGCACTTTATCACAAGTGTTATCACTGCACATAAATTCCTTAAGGCACATTATAACGGACTCAGAACAGAACTTTGCCCTGCTTCATCATCCTTATCAGCTCTTGCAGGCAAAAAAAACAATAGTGGCACAGGTTGTGGATGGGTTAAAAAAAAAATTCTATTTGTTAAATGCGGTATTTTTTTGAAAATGCTTTAAAGGACTTGAAAGTCATAATTAAACGTTTGTCGTTCCGATAGAGCATGCAGTTTTAAGATACAATTTACTTTTATCATAAAATGTACTTCCTTCTCTTGATATCTTTTTGTTTATAAGCATACCTAGGTATGCAGGAGCAACAATAAGAAAGAATGTATCTAACATGTACACCCCAAAAGTAGTATACAAGAAGACCCAGACTGCGCCAAGAAACCACTAAAATATGGTAGAAAAAGAACTTTACAGTCTGCCAATTGCAGGTATGTCACAAATATACATACAGCAGTATCCAAACTTCACACTTAAAATCAGGATAGGTTCCCCCCTCAAAACCCAATGGATACCACAAGTAACACTCTAATAGATACAAAACAAAGAAAAGAGGGTGCCTCAAAGGGTCTATATCATCTTGTACAATAAAATGGAGAACAAATGAAATTCTATCTCAAAATGATAGTGCACTGTCAAGTGAAATATAGGTGGTTTGGAGTCATCCGACAAGCTCAAGACAGGGGAAGAGCCAACTCTGAGATCACTCACCAACCATGCAAATGGTTATTCCTTAGTCACTGCCAGTCCATGAAGACCCAACAATGTCGTGCGGATATCTAGCCTATCACATATGAAAAAGTCATAAAAGTAAAAACGCTTTGATAACTCCAAAATATAAAAACGTAAAAACGAAGGGATCAATGCCGTTCTGTTTATATTGCACATTGCATCAGGTGCATTACTGGGGAAAGCTGGTGATTGGTGGCTGCATGCATATGCCTCTTGCCATTCGCTCAACGGATGTGTTCAGTTATCACCCAATAGTGCAGCCCTCAAGGACTAGATTTTGGATACTCCTGTTTTAGCTGGTCTTACGAAGCTTATATTTTTGGTATTTTATTTTGTGTTCATATATTTGTTTTTAATATGGTTTGTGTGTGACTATGCAGTAATCCTCACTAAACCAGTTGATTCGAGTGAGCATGCACTAAAGGTTAATAATTACAGTCAAAAAAACACTGCAGTACTCGATAGTGATTGATGGGTTAATTGTGGTATCATGAAACAGAATGGGAATATTTTGATATTTTCTCATTATGCCCATGCTTGACAGCCTACATTTAGCCACCAATCAGCAAGCTCTACCCAGGTGCTGAACCAAAAATGGGCCGACTCCTAAGCTAAAGAGAACAAGAAAAATTGGAGTAAATTAGAAAGTTGCTTAAAATTGCATGCTCTATCCAAATCATAAAAGATTATAGAATGCAGAGCATACATAAGTATTCACTGTATTGTACGCAAAATATGTTATACAACCATTTTGTTTGTATTTCTGGGACATAACCCTTTTGCGTATTATTTATCTTATATTCCTTGCTGTGACAAATTAGGGATACATTTAAAGGGACATAATACTCATATGCTAAATCACTTGAAACTGATGCAGTATAACGGTAAAAAGCTGACAGGAAAATATCACCTGAGCATCTCTATGTAAAAAAAACTCTTACTGTGATCTCATGAGATTTGACTTAACTCTCATGAGATTTCATAGTAAGCTTCCTTTACCTGATTGGTGAAATAATATGAGAGTTCACGAGGCTCATCCTTTCAGCTGTCCCAGGACAGACACACTAAAATGCTGCTTAGAAATTCTTTACAATGGGAGGTGGCTACTGAGGAACTTTTGAGGTAAAATATCTTTCTTTTTTACATAGAGATGTTCAGGAGATATTTTCTAGTCAGCTTTTTACAGCTATGCTGCATCACTTTCAAGTATTTAAACATTTGGGTATTATGGCCCTTTAACTAAGCTCCTGGACTGATCAAGCAGTCACTTTGTAGAATGTCGCAGTCAAGGGACAGCGCCTTGAGACCCTTACGGGTGAATAGCTGCGCTTTACAAGAACCCAATAGATAGACCCCTTTAGGATTTACTCCGACCTCTCTTTGGGACAGTGCGGGAAAACACAATTCTAAGAATTAAGTTATGGGGGGGGGGGGTGCATTCAAAAGCTATTGCACAAAATGAACATTTTATAGGGAATTCCATTTTTATATTAAAGTGACATGAAACCTAAATGTTTATTTCATGTTTTAGATAGAGCATGACATTTTAAAAAAAACTTTCCGATTTACTTCTATTAATTGTTTTTGTTCTCTTGGCATCTTTGTTGAAAAGCAGGGACAAAAGGTCAGGAGCATCCACGTGCCTGGAGCACTATATTGTAGCAGTTTTATCAGAATATTATCCATTTGCAAGAGCAGTAGATGGCAGCAATATTTCCTGCTATGCAGAGCTCCAGACACCCACCTAAGTATCTCTTCAACAAAGAATACCATAGGAACAAGCAGATTTGATAATATAAGTATATTGTAGACTTTATTTCATTTTTTCTGTGTGAATTACAAAAAAACATTGTTGTGTTTTATATCCCTTTAATACGGAAAGATTTAAAGCTATAAATGCATCTAACCATAATTTGCCAGACAGATATTTCAATATGAAACTTTAGACCAGCATTTAGCGTTACATTTTCCTGCATTTAACTACAAGTGAGCACTGCAGCCATTTATCATATTCGCTCTCTCTCTGCTCCTTGATCTTACTGCTTTGGCCCCAGTACAGTTTGCTGCATCATCTAATCCATCATAAGAAGAGCAACCAATAGGCCAAGCAAACCGTTGTTCAGCTTAACCTGACATCCCCTCCCTTTTTATTATTTGCTCTGGAAGACACTTATACAGAGACATCTCCTTTTAAATCTGTCAGTCATATTTTATTTGCCTTCTGGGTCTTGGAGAGGCAGCAAATATTTTACAGATGTGGCGTCATTTCAAGTAGTCAGTAATGTCTGCTCAGAATCATCTGCAATACTGGGAGGTCATTCTTCTTAAAGGGACATCATCGCAAAAAAGAAGATGCATTTTATTATTGCACTGTTGCTGGCATATTACAGTGTTTAACTCCTGGGAGGGGTTAACCAGATATAGTTAAAGCCAGCTCTAGAGCAGCAAAGCACAGCTGAGAGCTAGCTTGAGAATCTGGCGAGCCCATGACAAGAGACATTTTTTTATGCCACCAATCGCCTACTAGCTTCCTTTAGGGTAGGATATGTACATATTCTTTTCAACAAAGGATATCAAGTGAAGAACAAATAAGCATTCGTATATAGCCGCCAATCGGCACCCAGCTCCCAGTACTGCATTGCTGCTCATGAGCCTACCTAGGTATGCTTTTTAGCAAAGAATATTAGGAAAATGAAGTAAATGTGATACTAGAAATTTCTGTTATTACAATCTGAATCATAAAAGTTTAATTTTGTCTTTCACATCACTTTAATACGGTGCCATTTATTGATCACAATAAGCATAGAAATATCTTCTATCTTTTTCTTTTAACGAGGGTTGTCCTGTTTTTGGATAGGCTTCCAGAACATTCTAGTACATTTTCTCATGAAAAGGGCAATGAAATATCTGTGGAAAAGAAAATGTAACTGAAACAAAGCCACCTCCCAGGATGTTTTTTGTGTTCTTCCAGAATCCATCTTCAAGCGTGTGACAAAAGCCACTTGTTTTTTTGTGGTAAAAACTTCATTTAACAGTATCTTCTATGCATAAATTCCAACCATTTTCTCTAAATATTTACAGACTTGCACATTGTTTTTCCACTCTTTAGCCTGTTGTAATACCAGTATTGGGGAAAAGTGATACATCATAGGAAAATACTCAATCAAAGTAAGATTGATTCCTTCTTTTGCCAAACGTATCATTTACTTTTTTTGGCTGTATCCCAAGTTTTAATCATATAATCCTACTTTAAAAAATATACAAGTGTTCTACATAATATTAAGTGTTGCCTCTTTCTTTGGATTGAGAATTTAATGTTGAACTAAAAGAAGTCCTTGTGGACTTAAACCTTTAGTTTAGTTAATGTAACTAAATGATCTTTAAACCACAGAATTGCCATAAAGCCAATAGCTAATTTCGGATTAAATGTACATAGTATAAAAATAATAGTTTGGAGAATCTTTGCTTGATATGTAAAAGAACCGATTTGCGACCCTCTCTGACTTTTTGACAGAACTATGAATACCCATTCTTCATAACACCTGCTTTTATATTGCAGAAATCTCTAACAAAAGGGTATAAGATTGTTGTAAACTGTGAAGTCAGTAAAGGATGGAGCTATATTTAAAGGGACAGTCTAGTCAAAATTAAACTATAATGATTCAGACAGGGCATGTGATTTTTAAACTACTTTCCAATTTACTTTTATCATCAAATTTGCTTTGTTCTGTTGGTATTCTTAGTTGAAAGCTAAACCTAGGTAGGCTCATATGCTAATTTCTAAGCCCATGGCGGCTGCCTCTTTTCTGAATGTATTTGACAGTTTTTCACAGCTAGAGTGTGTTAATTCATGTGTGCCATATAGATAATATTGTGCTCATGCCCGTGGAGTTACTTATTAGAGGGCACTTATTGGCTCTAATGCCTGCTAAATGAACTGAAATAAGGGGGCAGTCTGCAGAGGCTTAGAAACAAGAAAATCACAACGGTAAAAGTATATTAATATAACCGTGTTGGTTATGCAAAACTGGGGAGTAGGTAATAAAGGGATTATCTATCTTTCTTTTTTTTAAACTATTCTGGTGTAGACTGTCCCTTTAAAGGGACAGTAAACATTGCAAAAAATGTTGCATAATGGTAAAGGCAGCCGTTTTTAAAAAAAATAGTTTTTATTCATTTTAAAAAATATACAATTCAAACATTAGTGAAATCACATACTGAGAAGTTAACGACACATGTTAATATATAATTAAAAAAAGAACACAAGTGAAAAGGGGGAGGAGTCTCAAACATACAATGTCAACAGACGCAAACATGGCAAAGATAAATGTGTCGTCACTCCTATTACTACATAACATTAAACTCTGTTTTAGATCACAGAAAGGAAAATGGATCATATCTGTCCACAAGAAAGAAAAAAAAAGAGTGCATGAGAGAAAAATATGTAACTCACTGTTTGAGCTCAGAGGCTGAATACAAGATCAGATCTGCCTCTTGCTAATAAACTAGCTCACATATAAACATTAAATAAAGCATTAATGCGCATCTAATTGGAAGTCTTAGCTCAGCAGGTGTGTTCAACTAGCTCACACTAGTGCATTGCTGCTCCTTCAACAAAAGATATCAAGAGAATGAAGCAGATTTGATAACAGAAGTAAAATGAAAAGTTGTTTAACATTGTAGGCTCTATCTGAATCATGAAATAAAACATTTGGGTTTTATTTATTAATTCTCAAAACTTGAACTGCACCCTGCTGACTTCTAAAGGCTAACCCTGCTGACTTCTAAAGGCTAACCCTGCTACATATATTTCCCTAAATGGCTTTAACAGACAATAACTGCAAAACAATGCACATTACACTAACATAATGGCATTGACTAGACTTGTTATCTGCAGACCGAGCCTGGATTGGTTCCTCCAAATAAGTCAAGTGGTAGGGGGAGTTTGTCTATTGATAAAAGTACACAAGGTGTAATTTGTTTTAAAAATGTTTAGTCTGATATGTTATAATATAGCAAGACAAGAGTAGTGTGTTGACTTTCCCGTCACTTTACAATAGATACCCTCATGTTACATTTCAGTATGGTTTTATCAGCAGGTCTTGCAAAATTATTATTATAGTGCTGAATTTAGACTACACATTAAAGGGACATGCAACCAACATTTTTTCTTCCATGATTTACAAAGAGCATGTAATTTTAAGCAACTTTTAAATTTACTTCCATTATCTAATTTGCTTAAAGGGACAGTCTAGGCCAAAATAAACTTTTATGATTCAGATAGAGCATGTAATTTTAAAATTTTTCCAATTTACTTTTATCACCAATTTTGCTTTGTTCTCTTGGTATTCTTAGTTGAAAGCTTACCCTAGGAGGTTCATATGCTAATTTATTAGACCTTGAAGCATTTTAACAGTTCTTCACCACTAGAGGGTGTTAGTTCACATAATTCATATAGATAACACTGAGCTTGTGCACGTGAAGTAATCTGGGAGCAGGCACTGATTGGCTAGACTGCAAGTCTGTCAAAAGAACTGAAAAAAGGGGCAGTTTGCAGAGGCTTAGATACAAGATAATCACAGAGGTTACAAGTATATTAATATAACTGTGTTGGTTATGCAAAACTGGGAAATGGGTAATAAAGGGATTATCTATCTTTTAAAACAATAAAAATTCTGGTGTAGACTGTCCCTTTAATTTTCATCATATCCTTTGCTGAAATGCATATCTAGATAGGCTCAGTAGCTGCTGATTGGTGGCTGCACATAGATGCCTCATGTGATTGACTCACCCATGTGCATTTCTATATCTTCAACAAAGGATATATAAAAAATGAAGCAAATTAGATAAAAGAAGTAAATTGGAATGTTGTTTAAAATTGTATTCTCTATATGAGTCATGATAGAAAAATGTAGGGTTTAGTGTCCCTTTAACTGTAAATTAGATAGAAAGTCTTGTACAGTAATACAAATAGCAGATATGGCTAATCATGCTACATCTTTGATTACAAAATCCCCACAATTTATAGTATTGTAAAAAAAGTCTTACATCTGCTGTGGGCTATTTGGTTTGTAACTCATTTAGTGATTGTATTATACCTGCTAACGTTATTTATAAGGATGATCGATTTAGAGAACTTCAAACTAACAGCAGGCATGTTGTGCTAGTTTATCAGTAGCAGCTCAGAAATCTGTTATAAAGTAACAGTAGGGAACTGACCAGGATTAATAGTGGTACTCAGCCCTGGGATTAGGTGGTGTCTTGTTTCATGGCTTTTAGGCCATCTGTTCTTTCCTCCTACATTCTGCATTTGCTAAACTATAAACGCACCTCCACCTCGGGGACCATAGAAAGGAATTAGAATTCTTCTGCTTTTCATTATCACAAGATTCAGTAACTCACTTCATTGTCAGGATAATCCCCCTTTACTCTTTTTCTTGCACTTGCAGAGAATGCCAAAATGACAAATAAAATCCCAGATGTTCGAAAGCTGATGAGGTCTCCACCTTTGCTGGAGCTCTCGGTCTACACCACTTCAGTCAGGGTGTCATTCCTGACAGAACCCTGATGCCCACACCCAATATTCATTAGGTTTTGTTAGTAATTTGTTTAGCTGTCCGTATACTACACTTCCCCCTTAATCCCTGTTGGCCATTTTCATTACTTAACTTGTCCTCTGGCTTTTTCGTCAGAGATTTCATTTCCTATTGTTCAAGTGCTGGAGAGAGTTTATATTTCTTTGTAAAAATTAAACAACCCTTTAGGGTATTTTAAATGGCTAGTTTCTGTTGCTTATTATTTCAGGTAGTCATTTTTAATTTAATGTTTTATTTCCCCTAGGTTTACACTTACCTCTCTTAGTTCTGGAACCAGAAGAAACGTCACCCAGCTAAATTGTGAACTGACATTGTCAATGATCAATCTTTAATTCTCACTAACCTCACTAGTTATCAGAGGATCGCTCATAACTGTATTTAATGAGCTGCAAGATCAGAATTACAATGATAAATGTTAGGGAAAAGATCTACAGCATAAATGGCTTCTCCTTAGTGAAAGTAATGTCCATATATTTCTTTCTTTTTTATTTGTTTTGTTCTTCAAAATAAATTCCTTAACCCGAGAAAATACAACAGATACGGCAGTATGACGATTATTACAAATTTACTGAGCTTTCTAGTCATTTTATGGAATCATAAACATTAGTATTTTTGTAGCACTATGGAAATAATTACACAGGTACCCTTAGTGCCTACAGCGGTTTTATGCTTTGTTCTTCCCTGGTGGCCCTAAGAGCTATCTGTGTGTGCCTGGGGAGACTACTTATTAAATAGCATCCGCATAATGAGCTGATCAAAAAATATACAGTGTAATGTAAAAGGGACATTATGTATTTAACAACATGTCCCTGAAAAACTTTTGCTTCATAGAATGGACTAATGTTGGGTTCCTCCCATTTGTGCAGCAGAGGAACTACCTCTAAGTGTTCTGCAGGGTCACGTCTAACACGCTGTGCAAAGCTGAAATATCTAACAAACTGAGTATATTAATTCTACAATGAATCACTAGGGCCCAGCTGTTCTTACTTTATTTTGCAAAAGTTTTCAATTTACCATAGTTCCAAAGGCACTTTCATAAGGTGGTCAATCAAAAAAAAAAAAATCACTCCACTGACATATAGCAGCATACTTTTTTTAACCGTATTGTCCCTTTAAGAAAACATAATCAGGCATGAAAATACTCATTAATGGAGTCCTTCATGTAATTCAAGTTTAGAACAAAGTAAAAAATATAAACATCAAGCCTAATAAATGTTTATTATTTATTCATGTTTAACATGTATTTTAAATGATAATACCATCTACCATAAATATTGACTTAATGGTAGATGCACATACAAGGTGCCAACTTACCATTTCATCTTATCATAAAACTATATGTTAGAGCAGATATGTATCCAGCAAAATAGTTACGTTTTGTAATGTTGTTTTTTTTTTTATTTTAAGTAACTTTTTAATTTACTCCTATCCAGGGTGCTGAATCAAAAATGGGCTGGCTCCTTAGCGTAGATTCCTGCTTTTTGAAATAAAGATAGCAAGAGAACGAAGACAAATTGATAATAGAAGTAAATTAGAAAGTTGCTTAAAATTGCATGCTTTATCTGAATCATGAAAGAAAAACTTTGTGTTTAGTATCCCTTTAAGACCACTGCTTTTTAGCCTCTCCACCATGGTTACATCATCCTGGTAAGAATTGACAACAATTATTGACAAGACCTACTCTTTTACAGATGGTTGTGCGAGAACAGGAGGTGTGGCTGTACAAGCAATTGCTGGTGTAATTATAACTGCAGACAGTAAATGCTGCCTGTGATGCCAGGCATACAAGGTTCAACACTGATATTGTGTTGAGAAAATATAAATATTGCACCCGCAGTAGTAACAGCCACAAAATGCAAGTTCCTCTTAATACAAATCAGTGGAGAACCATGTATCTGATAACTGTTCGCTTCTCAGCATATAGAACTAGTACATATTGATATTACAGAACAAACTACTTAAAACAGAACACATCTTCCTCTATAAACAGTCCGCTCTAACATATACACAGAAGAAAATGTGAAAACAGTTAAGGAAAACTAAAACAAAACAACCTTGTCAACTATGAAACAGCAAGACATGACTGTGAGACAAGAGGCTTTATAGGGGCAATAAAGCCTTTATGCAGTTCGCTTGCTGGGCCAAGGTGTAGGTGAAAAATCCCAACCAACCTTCTTCAATACCCAGAATGCTCAGTCTGTTGAGACACCTTTTGTTCTTTCCAGTGAGACTACCATAGCAAAACAGAGGCGCCATTATTTTACAGACCAGTTTACAAGCGTTTTTCTGAATTGTGTTACATTTGTAATTATTGTTTTTCCTCATTGTTAGCAGTTCTCTTCGATGTGCGAGATATCATTTATTGGGCACCACATACAATTATGGATGTTGATGGCAGGAATGACCACTAACAAAAAAAAACAACAATGCTCAATGAATTTCAAACAATAAAATTATTCAAATATAGTGACAATTAGTATCAGCATTTGGATTTCGATTTTCTATATTAAACTTTTATAAATTCATGTGAGGGAATTAAATTTATATTTGTGTTGAAATATTTTCAGAGGAACATTTGTTCCTTTATTTTCATTTTATATTCAGACATTTGCTTGTCCTTTATGGGAATTACATTTTAACCCCTCATAAAAAGGATAATGGTTCCTTATTTTCTCTACTGTATACACAATATGAATAATTAGTCAAATAGGCCATTTGCCTTATGGCTGTCCAATACTACACTACTTGTTTTATCCAATAGGACCCGTTTCTATGTAAAAAATGTCATGTGTAAAAAATAAACAAATAAATAAAAGGAATTTTCCGGCACTTAACCTCTGGCCTACTCTTCTTGGTTTCATTGGCTTCTACTGCAGTGCTTAGTAAATTATTTTTGTATGAATCCATGTTATTAAACTTCATGGATTTATAAGAACAACTAAGTTTAATGTCCCTTTATTGCCGTGTTCCATTCTTTTTATAAAGACATCATGAGCACTTGAGGACATTTATTTTTAGATTTTGGCTAATTTGGGCATACACTGTTAAAAAGGTTCATCATGGCTGTTCTACAGGAAATGTTTGTAGTATATAAAATGGAGAAAATGTTAAAAGGATAACTTTAATCCAGAATTGTAGGTCGCACTTGCTTGTTTATAAATTATTTTTTGTCTTCACATTTGTATAGCATTTTGTAGGGCATCATTATAGTTTTTTTATGTTATTAGTTTATGTTTACTTATTAGTTTTTTTTGTATGTGCACCTCAGTCGGTAAAAAGGAATTGCAGATTTAAAGGGACAGTCTACACCAGAATTTTTATTGTTTAAAAAGATAGATTATCCCTTATTATCCATTCCACAGTTTTGCATAACCAACACGGTTATATTAATATTCTTTTTACCTCTGTGATTACCTTGTATCTAAGAATCTGCAGACTGACCCTTTATTTCAGTTATTTTTACAGACTTGCATTTTAGACAATCAGTGCAGACGCCTATGTAACTCCACAGGCATGAGCACAATGATATCTATTTGGCACAAATAAACGAACGTCCTCTAATTGTGAAAAACTGTCAAAATGCATTCAGATAAGAGGCAGCCTTCAAGGGCTTAGAAATTAGCATATGAGCCTACCTAGGTTCAGCTTTCAACTAAGAATACCAAGAGAACAAAGCAAAATTGATGATAAAGGTAAATTGGAAAGTTGTTTAAATCTCTTTTTATCTGAATCATGAAAGTCTATTTTTGACTAGACTGTCCCTTTAAGGGATATTAAATTGATATAACTACAAATTAAATAGTTTTCACTAAAGCAGAAAAATGTGGTTGTATCCAATAAAATATTATTTTTGTTTGGCCACTAAAAGACATAACTTCTTCAAGCAGTGTATGGCAGTAAGCGTTGAGTTTGGGATAGCGCTACATCTGTTTTATTCCTGCACATAACGAGACAATACAATTCCTCACAAACAGCTATAAGTTACACCTTGACATCCTACTTCAGAAGGCTTTGGTGCACATTGCACTGTACCTGCCCATCCTTAATGGTTAAGTGAGATGAGATGATCTCACTGTAAACAGATTAGCATCTTTGACTTTCTTTTTGATTCATCATTGTCATTGACCTGAACTTAGTTTGAACTGTGTTAGACAGAAAACAAGCTTGATTCCTGGGCTGGGATTTAAGCACTTTGAGACTATGTATATATACAGTGTAAGTATGCACTTAACCAATACTACCAATAAAGTTCAGTCAAGATAATGCCTGCTTTAGATTTTTTTTAAAAATCCATTCTATAGTGTGTGAGCGTTTTGAAACAAACTGACATTGTTTAAAGGGAAAATGAGAGATAATATTGGAAAGCCAAGGGAAGTAGAAATCATCAGGCACTAAAAAAAACAAACGGCTAGATTACGAGTTGTGCATTAAGGTAAAAAAGCCGCGTTAACAGGTCCTAACGCTGCTTTTTTACGCCCGCTGCGATTACGAGTCTTGCAGGTTTAGGGGCACCGCACACTTCTTTGGCCTTACCGCAAAACGACTTATGTAAACCCTTTTTTTTTTACCCCTAATCTGCCGCTCCGGACATGCCGCCACTATAATAAACATATTAACCCCTAAACCGCCACACTCCAGCCTCGCAAACACTAGTTAAATAATATTAACCCCTAATCTGCTATCCCTAACATCGCCGCCACCTACCTACATTTATTAACCCCTAATCTGCTTTACCCAATGTCGCCGCCACTATATTAATAACCCCTAAATAACTCCTAAGTCTAACCCTAACTCTTACACCTCCTAACTTAAATATAATTTAAATAAATCTAAATAAAATTCCTATCATTAACTACATTATTCCTATTTAAAACTCAATACTTACCTATAAAATAAACCCTAAGCTAGCTACAATATAACTAATAGTTACATTGTAGCTAGCTTAGGGTTTATTTTTATTTTACAGGCAAGTTTGTATTTATTTTAACTAGGTAGAATAGTTATTAACTATTTAAAAACTACCTAGCTAAAATAAAGACAAATTGACCTGTAAAATAAAACCTAACCTAAGTTACACTAACACCTAACCTAACCCTACAATTAAATACATTCCCTAAATTAAATACAATTAAATAAAATAAATTAAATTAGCTAAATCACAAAAAAACACAAAATTACAGAAAATAAAAAACAAATTACAGATCTTTAAACTAATTACACCTAATCTAATAGCCCTATCAAAATAAAAAAAGACCCCCCAAAAAAAACAAAAAAAACCCTAGCCTAAACTAAACTACCAATAGCCCTTAAAAGGGCCTTTTGCTGGGCATTGCCCCAAAGTAATCAGCTCTTTTACCTGTAAAAAAATAAATACAAACACCCCCCAACACCCCCCAACAGTAAAACCCACCACCCACACAACAAACCCCCTAAATAAAAACCTAACTAAAAAAACCTAGGCTCCCCATTGCCCTGAGAAGGGCATTTGGATGGGCATTGCCCTTAAAAGGGCAGTTAGCTCTTTTGCGGCCCAAAGCCCTAACCTAAAAATAAAACCCACCCAATACACCCTTAAAAAAACCTAACACTAACCCCCCGAAGATCGACTTACTATTCTGAAGATCGGACATCCATCCTCCAGGAAGCGGCAGAAGTCTTCATCCAACCGCGCCGAAGTCCTCAACGAAGCCGGGAGAAGTCTTCATCCAAGCCGGGCGAAGTGTTCCTCCAGATGGGCAGAAGTCTTCATCCAGACGGCATCTTCTATCTTCATCCAACGCGGAGCGGCTCCATCTTCAAGACATCCGACGCGGAGCATCCTCTTCATCCGGAGTCTTCTTACTGAATGAAGGTTCCTTTAAATGACGTCATCCAAGATGGTGTCCCTTAGATTCCAATTGGCTGATAGAATTCTATCAGCCAATCGGAATTAAGGTAGAAAAAATCCTATTGGCTGATGCAGTCAGCCAATAGGATTGACGTTAAATCCTGTTGGCTGATCTAACCAGCCAATAGGATTGAGCTTGCATTCTATTGGCTGTTCCAATCAGCCAATAGAATGCAAGCTTAATCCTATTGGCTGATTGGATCAGCCAATAGGATTGAACTTCATCAGCCAATAGGATTTTTTCTACCTTAATTCCGATTGGCTGATAGAATTCTATAAGCCAATCGGAATCTAAGGGACGCCATCTTGGATTTAAAGGAACCTTCATTCAGTAAGAAGACTCCAGATGAAGAGGATGCTCCGCGTCGGATGTCTTGAAGATGGAGCCGCTCCGCATCGGATGGATGAAGACTTCTGCCCGTCTGGAGGACCACTTCTCCCGGCTTTGTTAAGGACTTCGGCCCGGTTGGATGAAGACTTCTGCCGCTTCCTTGAGGATGGATGTCCGGTCTTCAGAACAGTAAGTCGATCTTCAGGGGGTTAGTGTTAGGTTTTTTTAAGGTTGTATTGGGTGGGTTTTATTTTTAGGTTAGGGCTTTGAGCTGCAAAAGAGCTAACTGCCCTTTTAAGGGCAATGCCCATCCAAATGCCCGTTTCAGGGCAATGGGGAGCTTAGGTTTATTTAGTTAGGTTTTTATTTGGGGGTTTGTTGTGTGGGTGGTGGGTTTTACTGTTGGGGGGTGTTTGTATTTTTTTTTTTACAGATAAAAGAGCTGATTACTTTGGGGCAATGCCCTGCAAAAAGGCCCTTTTAATGGCTATTGGTAGTTTAGTTTAATCTGTTTTTTTTTATTTTGGGGGGGGCTTTTTATTTTGATAGGGCTATTAGATTAGGTGTAATTAGTTTAAATATCTTGTAATTTGTTTATTATTTTCTGTAATTTAGTGTTTGATTTTTTTTGTACTTTAGCTAATTGTATTTAATTTAGGTCATTTATTTAATTGTAGTGTAGTGTTAGGTGTTAGTGTAACTTAGGTTAGGTTTTATTTTACAGGTACTTTTGTATTTATTTTAGCTATGTAGTTATTAAATAGTTAATAACTATTTAGTAACTATTCTACCTAGTTAAAATAAATACAAACTTACCTGTAAAATAAAAATAAACCCTAAGCTAGCTACAATGTAACTATTAGTTATATTGTAGCTAGCTTAGGGTTTATTTTATAGGTAAGTATTTAGTTTTAAATGGGAATTATTTATGTAATAATATTCATTTTTATTTAGATTTATTGTAATTATATTTTAGGGGGTTAGGGGGTGTTAGGGTTAGACTTAGGTTTAGGGGTTAATACATTTAGTATAGTGGGGGCGGCAGATTAGGGGTTAATAAATGTAGGTAGGTGGCGGCGATGCTAGGGACGGCAGATTAGGGGTTAATAATATTTAACTAATGTTTGCGAGGCGGGAGTGCGGCGGTTTAGGGGTTAATATGTTTATTATAGTGGCAGCGATGTCCAGAGCGGTAGATTAGGGGTTAAAAAATATAATGTAGGTGGCGACAATGTCGGGGGCGGCAGGTTAGGGGTTAATAAGTGTAAGAATAGGGGTGTTTAGACTCGGGGGTTCATGTTAGGGTGTTAGGTGTAAACATAAATTCTATTTCCCCATAGGAATCAATTGGGCTGCGTTACTGAGCTTTACGCTGCTTTTTGGCAGGTGTTAGACTTTTTCTCAGCTGGCTCTCCCCATTGATGTCTATGGGGAAATTGTGCACGAGCACGTACAACCAGCTCACCGCTGACTTAAGCAGCGCTGGTATTGGACTGCGGTAAGGAGCACAACTTTGCTCAACGCTCACTTCTTGTCTTTTAACACCGGGTTTGTAAAAATCCGCAATACCAGCGCTGCAGGTTAGTGACCGGTGAGAAAAAACTGCTTGCTCGTTAGCACCGCACAGCTTCAAATGCAAAACGTTTTTTATGAGAGCACACTGAGAGAGGCTCAGGAGCGTGCACGTGTCTGGACCACTATATGTATAAAATTGTTACCAAACACTTGTGCCATATAGAAATTAAGATGTGGGCATGCTCCTGAGCCTACCTGGATATGCTTTTATGGAAAGAAGCTACATTTCAACAAAGGATGGCTTGAAGTACATTTGGGAATAGAAGTAAATTGGAAATTATTTTTTTTTTATTTTTTTTATTGCAAGTTCTGTTATAATCATGAAAGTTTAATTCTGACTTCCGTGTAACTGATCATATACATTGTGACTTTAACTCCCTCAAAACATGTTTTACCAATTTATATATTAACACAGTTGCTCTACAGACCTATGTCTAGTTACTTTGTTTTTCTCTGTGTATTTTACAACATTATGACCAAGTTAGTGCACATCTCTTTGTATTGTTTTTTTTTGTTGTTCTGTATTAGAATCTACTGCAAATGCAGCAATATACAGGTGAAACTCGAAAAATTAGAATATTGTGCAAAAAGTTAATTTATTTCACTAATGCAACTTAAAAGGTGAATCTAATATATGAGATAGACTCATTACATGCAAAGCAAGATAGTTCAAGCCGTGATTTGTCATAATTGTGATGATTATGGCTTACAGCTCATGAAAACCCCAAATCCACAATCTCAGAAAATTAGAATATTGTGAAAAGGTGCAATTTTCTAGCCTCAAAGTGTCCCACTCTAATCAGCTAATTAATCCATAACACCTGCAAAGGGTTCCTGCGCCCTTAAATGGTCTCTCATTCTGGTTCAGTAGGAATCACAATCATGGGAAATACTGCTGACCTGACAGTTGTGCAGAAAACCATCATTGACACCCTCCAAAAGTAGGGAAAGCCTCAAAAGGTAATTGCAAAATAAGTTGGATGTTCCCAAAGTGCTGTATCAAAGCACATTAATAGAAAGTTATGTGGAAGGGAAAAGTGTGGAAGAAAAAGGTGCACAAGCAGCAAGGATGACCGCAGCCTGGAGAGGATTGTCAGGAAAAGGCCATTCAAAAGTGTTGGGGACTTTCACAAGGAGTGGACTGAGGCTGGAGTCAGTGCATCAAGAGCCACCACACACATACGGATCCTGGACATGGGCTTCAAATGTTGTATTCCTCTTGTCAAGCCACTCCTGAACAACAAGCAACGTCAGAAGCGTCTTACCTGGGCTAAAGAAAAACAGACCTGGTCTGTTACTCAGTGGTCCAAAGTCCTATTTTCTGATGAGAGCAAATGTTGCATCTCATTTGGAAACCAAGGACCCAGAGTATGGAGGAAGAATGGAGAGGCACACACTGCAAGATGCTTGAAGTCCAGTGTGAAGTTTCCACAGTCTGTGTTGATTTGGGGAGCCATGTCATCTGCTGGTGTCGATCCACTGTGCTTCATTAAGTCCAGGGTCAACGCAGCCGTCTACCAGGAGATTTTGGAGCACTTCATGCTTCCTTCCGCAGACGAGCTCTATGGGGGATGCTGACTTCATTTTCCAGCAGGACTTGGCACCTGCCCACACTGCCAAAAGCACCAAAACCTGGTTCAATGACCGTGTGATTATTGTGCTTGATTGGCCAGCAAACTCGCCTGACCTGAACCCCATAGAGAATCTATGGGGCATTGCCAAGAGAAAGATGAGAGACATGAGACCGAACAATGCAGAAGAGCTGAAGTCTGCTATTGAAGCATCCTGGTCTTCCATAACACCTCAACAGTGCCACATGCTGATAGCTTCCATGCCACGCCACATTGAGGCAGTAATTGCTGCAAAAGGGGCCCAAACCAAGTACTGAGTACATACGGTATGCATGCTTATACTTTTCAGAGGTCCGATATTGTTCTACTGGTATGTACAATCCTTGTTTTATTGATTGCATGTAATGTTCTAATTTTCTGAGATTGTGGATTTGGGTTTTCATGAGCTGTAAGCCATAATCATCACAATTATGACAAATCACGACTTGAACTATCTTGCTTTGCATGTAATGAGTCTATCTCATGTATTAGTTTCACCTTTTAAGTTGCATTAGTGAAATAAATGAACTTTTGCACGATATTCTAATTTTTCGAGTTTCACCTGTATGCATCAATTCTGTTCTAGATGTGTCGTGAAGAATTTGAATAACAATAAAGTCATGTGTCTGACGAGTATAACACATGAGTTATATAGTATATCTGGGGATATTTGTTTGCTAGATAATTGTTAATGAGAAATTTGGCATTGCCCACTGGCAAAAAATAGACTTAAGTGACCAGCGCCAAAAAATATAAATTACTACAAACTCCAACTAGATAAAATAGGTTACCCTCAAAGACCTACAGGACTAATCAATATAAAACACAAAGCACTAGGGAGCGCTGAAACCAGCTTAAGAGTAAGGATTATAGAATATATATAATAATAAAACACCTAACCTGATACTAATATGATACTACTATAATAGGCAATATGTATAATACATGTAAATATAAATTATGAATTATATGTGAAAAAAATCCATGCAAAATTGGAAAAAATTATATGTGGGAAAAAAAATAATTCTATGTGAAAAAATTCAATTCTATAGAAGATGCCAGCAACAAATACTAGAATCGCATATCTATATATAAAAAACTTTATTACAATATAGGTCGACCTATTCAAGACAATAATAAATCACAAAATTAAGAAAAAAAGAAAATTAGTATAAAAAAACTCCTAAAACCAAAAGTTCATGCACAAGAAACAGTTCCCAGGAGTGGACGATTTTTCGGCTATGTGGACCCACGCTCATACAAGGATGCTGTTCTGTGTATAGTTGTAAGAGGAGCGTTCCCAGGACAAAAGAGGCAGTCGCAGCCAATGGTGGTATTTCCCCTACGGACAAGGAATCCTCTTAGTATATGTCACACAGCAAATAGCAGGGGAAGTTACATCCGTACTTACATAATAATAAGCAGCAACCAGCCTCTAAACTTGAACCAACGATCTGTGGACACACCTTCCAATAGTAACCAATGGCCACTGGAAACAGAAAAGCTTTAACAGGGAAAAGCAATTAGATATACTAGGCTAGAAACCCAGTGAATTTTTTGCAGCTTTCTTTTACAGGATATGCATTCTCGCTCCCAAGGCCTGTTTATAATGGCCAATACTGCACAAAAAGCACCTAACAGAGGGTTATTCAGCCACAAGATATCTGCACAAATAAAAAACTCCAAAGGTGTAGGAGTTAGTTTAAAATAGAGCAAATAGAGCAACGCGTTTCAAAATGTAATATATTTTTCAAGCTCTCTACACAGAACAGCATCCTTGTATGAGCGTGGGTCCACATAGTAACAAGCCGAAAAATCGTCCACTCCTGGGAACTGTTTCTTGTGCATGAACTTTTGGTTTTAGGAGTTTTTTATACTAATTTTCTTTTTTTCTTAATTTTGTGATTTATTATTGTATGTCTTGAATAGGTCGACCTATATTGTATTAAAGTTTTATATATATATATATATGCGATTCTAGTATTTGTTGCTGGCATCTTCTATAGAATTGAATTTTTCCACATATAATTTTTTCCAATTTTGCAAGGATTTTTTTCACATATAATTCATAATTTATATTTACATGTATTATACATATTGCCTATTATAGTAGTATCATATTAGTATCAGGTTAGGTGTTTTATTATTATATATATTCTATAATCCTTACTCTTAAACTGGTTTCAGCGCTCCCTAGTGCTTTGTGTTTTATTAATCCTTACTCATCCTGCAACAGCACCCAGGCCTTGCCCCTTGCAGTGATAACATGACAATCATTATTACTGATTTATGTGTTCTGAAAATAAGCAACACAATGTTTATGTATTTGGTGAGGTAATAAAGTCACCATTAGACTTTTTATGACTTATATAGAGCATGTAATCTCTTTCCTATTTGCTTCTATTATCCAAATTGCTTAATTCTCTTGGTATCCTATGTCCTAATGCATAGATGGATGCAAAATGTTTTAGATCATATTACAAACAAATATAGGAACACACAATAAAATACCAAAACATAAGCTTGATAAGACCAGCTTGGACTCCAAAATTCAGCCTTTGAGATTCATAAATGGCCAAAAACTCCTGGAGTCAAACACATAGTTAAAGTCAGCTCCAAAACAGCAGTACACTACTGGTATCTACCTAAACACATATGGTTAGCCAATGACAAGGGCCCATGTGTGTAGCCACCAATCAGCAGCTCCCAGTAGTGCATTGCTCTTCCTGAACCTACCTAGGTATGCTTTTCAACAAAGGATACATATGGATGAAGTTAATCTGGTAATATAAGTAAGTTGGAAAGTTGTTTAAAATGTCATGTTCTATGTGAATCATGAAAGTTTAAATTTGACTTTACTATCCCTTTAAGGAAATACATTCAATTGATGCAAGTAAGGAGTCATTTAATAAGTTATTACCGCCTAAAGTAAATGTGTATATGGCTTTTTCATAAGTATATGGCATTCATTTGTAAACTTGTGAACTGATATATCTATATAGTTATCTTCTTTTCTGTCCATTCCAGTTTAGCTGTATTGTTGCCTAGATGCATAAATATTTTCCCTCACTTGGATCTAACAAGCAAGCAGTTTTCCAGGTCCCTTCTGTTCCTAATGATCTCTAATCAGTAGGTCCTCACTCTGTGGCACTTGCATCCTCCCCTGCCCCTGTGCACACTGCAGCAAGTCAGACGTTGGTGCTAATTTGTTATAATTCTATAGAGGAAACAGATGATCAGATGAAACAGACACACGGCAGAAGGATAAAATATTAACGTATTACTAGATCACGTATTGTATCAATATAACATATAACAACAGACTCGCTGCTCTCCATAGCCAACACTATTGTGCTGTATTGTTCTGGGGCTCTGATAACAGAACATTTGTAATAGAAACATACAATACTCAAGTGGTTGTAGTCTCATTTATTGTATCAAGGACTGCTGCTTTAATATCTGTTGGCTCTCATTTTTGGCATCTATTAATATATTTTATGGAAAATTCAATTTTGTTCATTGTCTCTATTTCAATGGATTTTTTTTATTGCCTTTAAATGATTTAGCCTCTGGGAGTTAATATAGTTAGAGGAGGCGCGTTTGTGCCAAACAATGATTTTACTCCTAACATAAATGTTCTCATGTATCAAGAATCACAAATCCCTGCAAAAATAATAATTACATCGGGTTTTGATAATTTGTAAACAGTGTACAAAATGTATCACATCCAGCTGAAATGGAAAAAAAATCTGCTTATCTAATTCTGTTTGGGAATGATTGCAGTGACGTTGGGAATATCAGGTCAGTGCAATCTTTAAAAGCATTTATTCCAATAATGTCTTTGTGCGCTTCTAGTTTGCTTTTAATAGTGGGGAGAGAGTGCTATACAAGTTTATATTTGTTCATAAGTAGAAATACATGTAACTTGGTTTTGCACATGCAAATGATAATACATATGCTATATATCAGGGGTCGACAAATCTGTTTAAAATGTAGGAGCTAGACGATGGTATTTGTATAAAGATAAATGAAGAATAGCCTAAAAAGTTATAAGCCAGGGACAAAATTCTAGGAGCCAGTGGCTCCATGGCTATTGGGTTTTCCAGCCTTACTCTATTTCAATAATACATATGCTATATTTCAGAGGTCGACAAATCTGTTTAAAATGCTGGAGCTAGACGATGGTATTTGTATAAACATAAATGAGGAATAGCCTAAAACGTTATAAGCCAGTGGCTCCATAGCTATTGGGTTTTTGAGCCTTACTATATTTCAATGTTATAATTTGTAAGTAGTATTTATATGTAGTATTTTATGATTGTGTTCTTATATGACATTAATAGATGGATTAGTCTTCTGTTAACAATTCAGTAATATACCAAATACACTGCTTTACTTAAAAGGGAATCCCACACTCACTGCCCTAAATTGTTTTTTTTTTTTTGTTTGTTTTTTAACAAAGACTATAAAACTAAGAAATCAGCATTTCTCTCTCTCTTCGTCTCCTTTTCTCTTTCTTCAAGCTGCCAGGTAGGTTCACTGTGCTTCCAAATGCAAGATTAAACCTTTGGCGGAGTTGCTTCTATTGGGAATGAAGACAGTGATGTCATGTATAAATCTCATAATTTCTACTGACATAATATTGGCACATAAATTATAATGTATTGGTTTTATTGTCAAGTATTCTTTGGTCCAGTGATACAATTGCAGTAAAAGACTTATAATCCTAAAGAAATTTGTAATGTCTGACCTTTTTCTCTCTAAACCCATCAAGTAAGAGGAAGCATAATTTGGGTGTCAAGATGCAATATGAGGATTTGGTAATAATTTCAAAATGTTATATATTGATGCCTATGCATGGGCTTATACATGTATATGTGAGTGGCACCACTGACTCTGCAATCTTCAACTAAATTAAGTACAACTTCATCTTCATCTACTTTGTTAGTGGAATTTTTGCTACATCCAGACATCCAATTGAAGCTGAGGGTTTTTTTCAAAGAAATTTGACAAGAACCAAGCAAGAGTTGTGTTTAGTTGATGATTGTTGGCAGGATTCACCTTATGATTTAAAATAAGGGACATCTACCTTAAAGTTCTCCAACATCCTTCAACATTAGGCTTCAGCTGCCCTTCCTACTCTCATATCTTACATGTGCTAGCTTGTGATGTCATTGGTGTTTATGGTTCTTATTTGTAATATCATACCCATGGTATTCTTTGGATACCTAACAGCGTTGATTATGTAATCTTGGCATGTATCAAAGTCCACTGACTAAAGCTGAGTTCTTATTAGTTGATAGTTGGCATAATATAAGCATGTGGGTCTTTGTCATGTTGGCAGTTACCTTCAAGACTCCAAATGAAGATATAGAAGTCATAGCATCCTGCATAGGTTGACCTGGAGATTTCAGAGAGAGAGTATTATGTAGGGCTATGAGAGGTGATAATAATTTTATTTATTTATTTATTTTACCCATTGTTATTCATGTGTTCCTTCATATATTTTGATAGAACCAATATTATCATTAACTTATGGAATGTTAGCTTTTGAATATGAAATGTAACATTCCTAGTGTATCATTTGAAATGTATGTATTCTAGTCTATCCTTTGAATATTACATTCATATCTTGATTTACATAAACTAACATTGTAGACTGTGGGAATTAGATTTTACATATTAATATTCAGATGTCACCCATAGCATTACGATTGATCATTTTTAACAAGTGCGCTGTAGGGACATACTGTTTTTAATAGCAAGGAGGCGCATTGAAAAACAAAGGAACCTCCTAAGCCTCAAACCAGAACAAAATTATCTTAATGTCTCCCACCTTTCAAAATAGCTAAGATGATGATGTGCTATTTTCTACTGGGTCCCCAGACACACCACCTCTTCTACTTTCTCTTGTTAAGTGTATCCAGTCCACGGATCATCCATTACTTGTGGGATATTCTCCTTCCCAACAGGAAGTTGCAAGAGGATCACCCACAGCAGAGCTGCTATATAGCTCCTCCCCTCACTGCCATACCCAGTCATTCTCTTACAACTCTCAACTAAGATGGAGGTCGTAAGAGGACTGTGGTGTTTTATATTTAGTTTATTTCTTCAATAAAAATGTTGTTATTTTTAAATGGTACTGGAGTGTACTGTTTATCTCAGGCAGTATTTAGAAGAAGAATCTGCCTGCGTTTTCTATGATCTTAGCAGAAGTAACTAAGATCCTTTGCTGTTCTCACATATTCTGAGGAGTGAGGTAACTTCAGAGGGGGAATAGCGTGCAGGTTTTCCTGTAATAAGGTATGTGCAGTTAAAATATTTTTCTAGGGATGGAATTTGCTAGAAAATGCTGCTGATACCGAAGTAATGTAAGTAAAGCCTTAAATGCAGTGATAGCGACTGGCATCAGGCTTATTAATAGAGATACATACTCTTATAAAAGTGTATTTTAAAACGTTTGCTGGCATGTTTAATCGTTTTTTACATATGTTTGGTGATAAAACTTATTGGGGCCTAGTTTTTTCCACATGGCTGGCTTGAATTTTGCCTAGAAACAGTTCCCTGAGGCTTCCCACAGTTGTAATATGAGTGGGAGGGGCCTATTTTAGCGATTTTTTTGCACAGCAAAAATTACAGACACAGACATCCAGCTTCTTCCTGCATGATCCAGGACTTCTCTGAAAGGCTCAAAAGGCTTCAAAAGTCGTATTGAGGGAGGTAAAAAGCCACAGTAGAGCTGTGGCAGTTGTTGTGACAGTTTATTGTTTTTGGTATTAAGGGGTTAATCATCCATTTGCAAGTGGGTGCAATGCTCTGCTAACTTATTACATACACTGTAAAAGAAAATTTGTGTTTCTTAAAGGCGCAGTAACGTTTTTTATATTGCTTGTAAACTTGTTTTAAAGTGTTTTCCAAGCTTGCTAGTCTCATTGCTAGTCTGTTTAAACATGTCTGACACAGAGGAACCTACTTGTTCATTATGTTTGAAAGCCATGGTGGAGCCCCATAGGAGAATGTGTACTAAATGTATTGATTTCACCTTAAACAGTAAAGATCAGTCTTTATCTATAAAAGAATTATCACCAGAGGGTTCTGTCGAGGGGAAAGTTATGCCGACTAACCCTCCCCACGTGTCAGACCCTTCGCCTCCCGCTCAGGGGACGCACGCTAATATGGCGCCAATTACATCAGGGACGCCCATAGCGATTACCTTGCAGGACATGGCTGCAATCATGAATAATACCCTGTCAGAGGTATTATCTAGACTAGATTGCCTGAATTAAGAGGCAAGCGCGATAGCTCTGGGGTTAGTAGAGATACAGAGCGCGCAAATGCTGTTAGAGCCATGTCTGATACTGCGTCACAGTATGCAGAACATGAGGACGGAGAGCTTCAGTCTGTGGTGACATCTCTGACTCGGGGAAACCTGATTCAGAGATTTCTAATTTTAAATTTAAGCTTGAGAACCTCTGTGTATTGCTTGGGGAGGTATTAGCTGCTCTGAATGACTGTAACACAGTTGCAATTCCAGAGAAATTGTGTAGGCTGGATAGATACTATGCGGTGCCGGTGTGTACTGACGTTTTTCCTATACCTAAAAGGCTTACAGAAATTATTAGCAAGGAGTGGGATAGACCCGGTGTGCCCTTTTCCCCACCTCCTATATTTAGAAAAAGGTTTCCAATAGACGCCACTACACGGGACTTATGGCAGACGGTCCCTAAGGTGGAGGGAGCAGTTTCTACTTTAGCAAAGTGTACCACTATCCCGGTTGAGGACAGTTGTGCTTTTTCAGATCCAATGGATAAAAAATTGGAGGGTTACCTTAAGAAAATGTTTATTCAACAAGGCTTTATTTTACAGCCCCTTGCATGCATTGCGCCTGTCACTGCTGCAGTGGCATTCTGGTTTGAGGCCCTGGAAGAGGCCATCCAGACAGCTCCATTGAATGAAATTATTGACAAGCTTAGAACACTTATGCTAGCTAACTCATTTGTTTCTGATGCCATTGTTCATTTGACTAAACTAACGGCTAAGAATTCCGGATTCGCCATCCAGGCGCGTAGGGCGCTATGGCTTAAATCCTGGTCAGCTGACGTGACTTCAAAGTCTAAATTACTCAACATTCCTTTCAAGGGGCAGACCTTATTCGGGCCTGGCTTGAAGGAAATTATTGCTGACATTACTGGAGGCAAGGGTCATACCCTTCCTCAGGACAGGGCCAAATCAAAGGCCAAACAGTCTAATTTTCGTGCCTTTCGAAATTTCAAGGCAGGAGCAGCATCAACTTCCTCCGCTTCAAAACAAGAGGGAATTGTTACTCATTCCAGACAGGCCTGGAAACCTAACCAGTCCTGGAACAAGGGCAAGCAGGCCAGAGAGCCTGCTGCTGCCCCCAAGACAGCATGAAGGAACGGACCCCTATCCGGAAACGGATCTAGTGGGGGGCAGACTTTCTCTCTTCGCCCAGGCGTGGGCAAGAGATGTTCAGGATCCCTGGGCGTTGGAGATCATATCTCAGGGATATCTTCTGGACTTCAAAGCTTCTCCTCCACAAGGGAGATTTCATCTTTCAAGGTTATCAGCAAACCAGATAAAGAAAGGCATTCCTAAGCTGTGTGCAAGACCTCCTAGTAATGGGAGTGATCCATCCAGTTCCGCGGACGGAACAAGGACAGGGATTTTATTCAAATCTGTTTGTGGTTCCCAAGAAAGAGGGAACCTTCAGACCAATCTTTGATCTAAAGATTTTAAACAAATTCCTCAGAGTTCCATCATTCAAAATGGAAACTATTCGGACCATCCTACCCATGATCCAAGAGGGTCAGTACATGACCACAGTGGACTTAAAGGATGCCTACCTTCACATACCGATTCACAAAGATCATCATCGGTTCCTAAGGTTTGCCTTTCTAGACAGGCATTACCAATTTGTAGCTCTTCCCTTCGGGTTGGCCACTGCCCACGAGAATTTTTACAAAGGTTCTGGGCTCACTTCTGGCGGTTCTAAGACCGCGAGGCATAGCGGTGGCTCCGTATCTAGACGACATCCTGATACAGGCGTCAAGCTTTCAAATTGCCAAGTCTCATACAGAGATAGTTCTGGCATTTCTGAGGTTGCATGGGTGGAAAGTGAACGTGGAAAAGAGTTCTCTATCACCACTCACAAGAGTCTCCTTCCTAGGGACTCTTATAGATTCTGTAGAGATGAAAATTTACCTGACGGAGTCCAGGTTATCAAAACTTCTAAATGCTTGCCGTGTCCTTCATTCCATTCCACGCCCGTCAGTGGCTCAGTGCATGGAAGTAATCGGCTTAATGGTAGCGGCAATGGACATAGTGCCATTTGCGCGCCTGCATCTCAGACCGCTGCAATTATGCATGCTAAGTCAGTGGAATGGGGATTACTCAGATTTGTCCCCTCAGATTTGTACCCGGGTCCATCTGTCCAAGGGTATGACCTTTCGCAGGCCAGATTGGACGATTGTAACAACAGATGCCAGCCTTCTAGGTTGAGGCACAGTCTGGAACTCCCTGAAGGCTCAGGGATCGTGGACTCAGGAGGAGAAACTCCTCCCAATAAATATTCTGGAGTTAAGAGCAATATTCAAGGCTCTTCTAGCTTGGCCTCAGTGGGCAACACTGAGGTTCATCAGATTTCAGTCGGACAACATCACGACTGTGGCTTACATCAACCATCAAGGGGGAACCAGGAGTTCCCTAGCGATGTTAGAAGTCTCAAAGATAATTCGCTGGGCAGAGTCTCACTCTTGCCACCTGTCAGCGATCCACATCCCAGGCGTAGAGAACTGGGAAGCTGATTTTCTAAGTCGTCAGACTTTTCATCTGGAGGTGTTTGCTCAACTGGTCCATCGTTGGGGCAAACCAGAACTGGATCTCATGGCGTCTCGCCAGAACGCCAAGCTTCCTTGTTACGGATCCAGGTCCAGGGACCCGGGAGCAACGCTGATAGATGCTCTAGCAGCTCCTTGGTTCTTCAACCTGGCCTATGTGTTTCCACCGTTTCCTCTGCTCCCTCGACTGATTGCCAAAATCAAACAGGAGAGAGCATCGTGATTCTGATAGCGCCTGCGTGGCCACGCAGGACCTGGTATGCAGACCTAGTGGACATGTCATCTCTTCCACCATGGACTCTGCCATGGTCCTTTCAATCATCCAAATCTAATTTCTCTGAGACTGACTGCATGGAGATTGAATGCTTGATTCTGTCAAGGCGTGGCTTCTCCGAGTCAGTCATTGATACCTTAATACAGGCTCGGAAGCCTGTCACCAGGAAAATCTACCATAAGATATGGCGTAAATATCTTTATTGGTGTGAATCCAAGAGTTACTCATGGAGTAAGGTTAGGATTCCTAGGATATTGTCCTTTCTCCAAGAGGGTTTGGACAAAGGCTTATCAGCTAGTTCTTTAAAAGGACAGATCTCTGCTCTGTCTATTCTTTTGCACAAGCGTCTGGCAGAAGTTCCAGACGTCCAGGCATTTTGTCAGGCTTTGGTTAGGATTAAGCCTGTGTTTAAAACTGTTGCTCCCCCGTGGAGCTTAAACTTGGTTCTTAAAGTTCTTCAGGGAGTTCCGTTTGAACCCCCTCATTCCATTGATATTAAACTTTTATCTTGGAAAGTTCTGTTTTTGATGGCTATTTCCTCGGCTCGAAGAGTCTCTGAGTTATCTGCCTTACATTGTGATTCTCCTTATCTGATTTTTCATTCAGACAAGGTAGTTCTGCGTACCAAACCTGGGTTTTTACCTAAGGTGGTTTCTAACAGGAATATCAATCAAGAGATTGTTGTTCCATCATTGTGTCCTAATCCTTCTTCAAAGAAGGAACGTCTTTTGCATAATCTGGACGTAGTCCGTGCCTTGAAGTTTTACTTACAGGCTACTAAAGATTTTCGTCAAACATCTGCCCTGTTTGTCGTTTACTCTGGACAGAGGAGAGGTCAAAAAGCTTCAGCAATCTCTCTCTCCTTTTGGCTTCGGAGCATAATACGCTTAGCCTATGAGACTGCTGGACAGCAGCCCCCTGAAAGGATTACAGCTCATTCTACTAGAGCTGTGGCTTCTACCTGGGCCTTTAAAAATGAGGCCTCTGTTGAACAGATTTGCAAGGCTGCGACTTTGTCTTCGCTTCACACCTTTTCAAAATTTTACAAATTTGACACTTTTGCTTCTTCGGAGGCTGTTTTTGGGAGAAAGGTTCTACAGGCAGTGGTTCCTTCCGTTTAAGTTCCTGCCTTGTCCCTCCCATCATCCGTGTACTTTAGCTTTGGTATTGGTATCCCACAAGTAATGGATGATCCGTGGACTGGATACACTTAACAAGAGAAAACATAATTTATGCTTACCTGATAAATTTATTTCTCTTGTAGTGTATCCAGTCCACGGCCTGCCCTGTCCTTTTAAGGCAGGTCTAAATTTTAATTAAACTACAGTCACCACTGCACCCTATGGTTTCTCCTTTCTCGTCTTGTTTCGCTCGAATGACTGGATATGGCAGTGAGTGGAGGAGCTATATAGCAGCTCTGCTGTGGGTGATCCTCTTGCAACTTCCTGTTGGGAAGGAGAATATCCCACAAGTAATGGATGATCCGTGGACTGGATACACTACAAGAGAAATAAATTTATCAGGTAAGCATAAATTATGTTTTTTTAGTAAGTGAAAGAAGTACTGATCTTACAGATCACATCTTCAGTAAAGTTGAAAGGTAACCCAGTCTGCAGTGGAGGCTGGTTATAAAGTGCGAATCAGCAGATTTTTTTGTCACCTGCCCTGCTACTAGTATAGTAACCTTCCTCATAAGATGGTGGTGGTGTCTGTTGTTAAGAGTTACAATAATGATCCTCACCAAATGGGCATCCAAAGTAATGCAGGGGAAAGTGGTTTAGTGTGCAATATAGAGACCTGTCAGTTTCATGGCAGTGGAATGCTCATGTGTTAGATTAATCCTCATTGAAAACATGATTGATCTCTGTACATGTGTACAGCATCACAGCCATATTGATTCACAACAGGAGTGACAAGATGGAAAGATTAAAAAGTAGTTTATGCAGATAATTTAAAAATCTATAAAAGTGCTTGTTCTAACCTACAATGTCTCTTTAAAGGTTAATAACAGAGCAATGATAAAGATCATTCAATAATGTTATAATTTCACTATTTTGTGAATACAACTATGGTCTCCATTTATTAAACTACGGATGCAGCTTTGGAGCGTCTTTAATGTAGGCTCTTATCAGTGAGCCTTCAGCCTGCTTGTGCAATGATAAATGAGGGCAGCAAGATGCTGCCCACTACTACTGGCGATCATGGACAGACATATTCTCTAATTAGAAACCTGTCAATCCACACATTAATAAATAGAGCTTTATGTGTTTAGTGATTGGTGGTTATTCGAATGTGCTGCCTAGGCAGAAATTATAAGGCAGGGAGGATAGGTGAGAATTGGCGCTTATATCAACCCTAATGCCAAGTATAGAAGGGTCTCGCTCTAAGAACCCTGAGGAGGATAGTAGAATAATTTAGGCGGAAATACTGGCGCTGAAAGCAGGGTAGTACACAAATACAATATACGGGTAACCTAAAAGGGTCTACCTTAGCAGAAATATAATCGTTATAAAAGTTAATAAATGGTTATAGCCTAATATATATCTTAGAAAATATATTTAATAGTGTAAAATTACAATACAATCAAGATTATAAAATCAGTGTTAATAAAATCAGTACATATATACTAAAAAGTAATTAATGGGGCCCTTTAAATTAGTTTGAAAAAACATACAGAAAGGGGAAAAATTAACCACAAATCTATATATATATACTGTGATTGAGGATAGAAGAAAACTATACTCAAATAAATATAAGTATAAAGAGGGCAGAGATATTCAAACAGTATAAATAAAAACAAATACAAACAGAATTAATAACTGGACGTCCAGCGTAAAAACCAGGGGTTAAAACAGTAATAATCTGGGGTTAAAACAGTATTAACCTGAAAGTGCACTATAGTGAACAAAAACACTCGTGACTAGATGATCATACTAATAGCATTGGATCAAGCTAATAGGCGAGTGAGGTACCTTGCGCTAATCTGTGGAGCACAGATTGAATATTGTTCGTCCTGTAGGTGGGTAATCTTCTGGAGGTGGATGTGTACTCCTAGCGTAGTCCGCTTACATCACCCTTTCTGAAAATGTCCAGCTGATTTCGGGAGGAACAGAATGTAAACGATCTCTGGGGTAATAGCAATCCTTTAGATGATGGTAGATAGTAACTTCAAGGCACTCTTATTCCGTGGTGCTTAGTGCAGGTACTAGATCATCTGGCAGTATATTCAATTCATAGACTGGTGCGCTCCCTCAGAGGGCTGTATTCAAATTCACAGGCCTTGGGGGTAGTGAGCCAGGCATTGGTAGTTGTCCTGTGTGCTTTTTCAACACGATAGCGATCCTTTCGGCGGCTGTATCAAGTTCACAAGCCTTAAAGGAGTTCAGCTTAGCAGTAGTTCTTCTTGTAGGAAATGAGACACAGTCATCAACCGGTTTCTCCCCTCACTTGGGGCTTTTTCAAGATGTGTTCTCATTGCTGGCAGGTATTCCTTTATAGGGCTATCCTGTATCCTTATTGGTTAGTTCAAAGGGGTGTGTGATCCCAGTTAAGGTGGAAATTGAGTTATATCCCTTAAACTTAAGGCAGACTTAACTTAAGGCAGACAGGGGTTTCCAGATGTGCTGTCCAAGCTCTTCTGAAGAAACACAAAGAAATGTTGAGGCCAAACACAGTGGTCGGCCAAAGAAACTTAGCACAGCAAATGAAAGTCATATCATGCTTACTTCGCTTCACAATCAGATGAAGTCTAGCATCATCAGCTCAAAATTAGAAAAAAAAACAGTGGGACCATGGCACACCGGTCTACTGTCTGGAGAAGTCTGGTCATAAATAGTCTTCATGTGAGACTTGTGGCCAAAACACCATACCTTCCATGTGGAAGTAAGGCCAAGTGACTCAATTATGCACAAAAACACATGAACTGAAATGCAGAAAATGGCAGCAGGTTCTCTGGATTGATGAGTTAAAATTTGAAATATTTTGCTGAAGCAGGTGGCATTGACAGTTTGTTCACTGAAGAGCTGGAGAGCGGTACAAGAATGAGTGTCTACAGGCAACATTGCAGCATGGTTGAGGTTCCTTGCAAGTTTGGTGCTGCATTTTTTTAGATTATCAGGTATTTTGCAAATGGTTTATGGTTTCAATGCTGATTTGTACAGGCAGATACTTATCCGACATGCAGTACCATCAGAGATGCATCGGATCGGCCCAAAATGTATTCTTCAGCATGACAATGACTAAAAACATACAGCCAAAGTCAGTAAGGAAAGGAGGCCTGGAAGTGATAGTTTAGCACTTTTGCAGCAAGTAACAAAATGCCAAACATGAAGTAATTACCCATTAGGTGTATACTAGTCATAGGTTCACAATGTGTGCAAATGGTCTTCCCCAGTGTTCTGCATATGTTGACATCACGCTCACAAACGTGATTATACAATGCTTAATTAGTTGTGATAGATACTACATTACTGCATACCCTTTTAATGTGGGGTTTGTTAGAGAGAGTGGTTGTGTCTTTTTTTAATTTAATATTTCTGATATTTGGCTTTTTGAACATGATCTTGCATAAACTAACTTATATGTTAACTATAGGTTTTGTATTTGTACAACAGAAATAGAAACAACACTATGTCGTATGCAAGAATTCATTCATTCATGCATTTGATGTTATTATTAAATTAAGTTGTTTCTATTGTATTGGTACTTAAGTGAATAAGCAGATATATTACCTTGAAACACTGTTGAGCTGTGCATGCTATGTATTCAGGTATTGGTAGGGCAGAGCATTTAGTACTTTGCATCAGCCAATCAGATACCTTTTTATTCATTTAATAGATTGTGTCAAGGAGATGACTAGAAGGCTATGATTATGGTCGTTTGGCCAAAACAAGTAAGCTGGTCATCTGCTTGGTTCCATTTTGTTAGTGAAGTCATGCAAGTTTAACCCCTTAATGACCGCAGCACTTTTCCATTTTCTGTCCGTTTGGGACTGTTGAAGAAAAAAATTAAAATATTTTGTGTTTGCGTGCTACCAATAAAGATGTGTGAATGCTTAGAGGAAATGATAACTATGTAGGCAGATCTGGAATGGAGGCTCAGCATCCCACTGTCTACGCAGCTTATCTGTATACTCAGTGATATACAGTCTGTCTAAGGGGTCATTTCCAGATAGGAAGGTTGTTAGTTAGTCAAGTGAGAGACACAAAGTAATAATGGTGTGATAATAAACGCAAGGTAATAGATAAATACATGTGATAATAAAATTATCAAAAGGGTGAGAAATGTTAAGGAAAAATATTTTTTAATTCTGTATATATATTCTTCTTATGGACTGACAAGTGATATTTTTAAACAGTTACATTTCTTTTTGTCAATTCAGCTAGTATAGAAACTGCTGTATATGCAAACTAAGTCTTTCAGTCTTAGGAACAACACCCAAAGTCTGTATGGACAGGATAAGAAGAAGACCACGAGGTGCATAATGTGAAGATTCTCAGAAACACCCAACATGCCCTATAAAAAGAGAGACATTGTTGCTATCTAATGCTGCACGCCACACACACTTGTATTACAACAAAAATGACAACCAGTCATTTTACATAGTAATACAAGTGTGTGTGGCGTGCAGCATTAGATAGCAACAATGTCTCTCTTTTTATAGGGCATGTTGGGTGTTTCTGAGAATCTTCACATTATGCACCTCGTGGTCTTCTTCTTATCCTGTCCATACAGACTTTGGGTGTTGTTCCTAAGACTGAAAGACTTAGTTTGCATATACAGCAGTTTCTATACTAGCTGAATTGACAAAAAGAAATGTAACTGTTTAAAAATATCACTTATACAGGTAATAAGGGAGGCGCTAAGAAAAGCCAAAGGTATCAAGCACTTAAAATTTAATAAAAACACATAAGCATACAATAACATATGTATAGGGGACGTCTCCCCAAAACGAAATACTAATAAATAAAAACTAAAATACTAAAATATGCAATTGATAAAACTTCCACAGATTTAAAACCATATAATTTGTATAGAGCAGTCCCAATCAGTTCGTTTTAGTAGGGTCAGATAGAAATGTCTTTACTCCATATAAAATGTAACTGAGTCTGTGGTCAGCGTCTCACTAGTCAAATACCACCAAGCTGCCAAATTGATAGAGCAATAGCTGCCAAACAGTGTAAGTGGATAATAATATACTTGCAATTCCAAAGTTCTCTTACGGTGTAAGATATCACTTTAGCAGAACATTCAGCCGTGTACTTTACCAGATCCTTATCCGTGAAGTAGATGTCTTTTCCCCTCGCCCGGTATGTCATTTTCCCCTCGCCCGGTATTTATTAAGATCTTGATAAAGCCCTTAGGAGGGCGAAACGCGTCGTATGTGTTGGCAGTGTTGTTGTTTTTATTTCTGTGACAACAATCTACATATCTTTTGATTCCTACTTAATAACCCGGGTTATACATTTTGGAACTATCTTCTCCTAAATAGGAGTAAATCATCTGTAGGACTTGTGTTTGGCAGCATTTCTGGGATATCCTTCACTTTGCCCAGTATCCAATCCCTTGCGTGCTATAAGCACTAAGTGCAGGGCTCATCTGAGAGGACCGTGACTACAGGTCATAGAAGTAAGCGCAGGAATCGGCTTCTTCTCCTAACCGGAACATCTTTCAGTGACGTCAGACGCCGGAAAGTTTCAGTCGGCCCCGCTCGAGGTGAATACCGGGCGAGGGGAAAAGACATCTACTTCACGGATAAGGATCTGGTAAAGTACACGGCTGAATGTTCTGCTAAAGTGATATCTTACACAGTAAGAGAACTTTGGAATTGCAAGTATATTATTATCCACTTACACTGTTTGGCAGCTATTGCTCTATCAATTTGGCAGCTTGGTGGTATTTGACTAGTGAGACGCTGACCACAGACTCAGTTACATTTTATATGGAGTAAAGACATTTCTATCTGACCCTACTAAAACGAACTGATTGGGACTGCTCTATACAAATTATATGGTTTTAAATCTGTGGAAGTTTTATCAATTGCATCTTTTAGTATTTTAGTTTTTATTTATTAGTATTTCGTTTTGGGGAGACGTCCCCTATACATATGTTATTGTATGCTTATGTGTTTTTATTAAATTTTAAGTGCTTGATACCTTTGGCTTTTCTTAGCGCCTCCCTTATTACCTGTATATTTTCTCTCTTATTTTAGACAACTGTAGGGATATTTGTCTTTTTAAGGGGGTGTTTGGTTATCGATTTGGCCTAGCGCACCTTTCTCTCCCCTTTATTTTAAAAATATCACTTGTCAGTCCATAAGAAGAATATATATACAGAATTAAAAAATATTTTTCCTTAACATTTCTCACCCTTTTGATAATTTTATTATCACATGTATTTATCTATTACCTTGCGTTTATTATCACGCCATTATTACTTTGTGTCTCTCACTTGACTAACTAACAACCTTCCTATCTGGAAATGACCCCTTAGACAGACTGTATATCACTGAGTATACAGATAAGCTGTGTAGACAGTGGGATGCTGAGCCTCCATTCCAGATCTGCCTACATAGTTATCATTTCCTCTAAGCATTCACACATCTTTATTGGTAGCACGCAAACACAAAATATGCAATCTCTATCTAAACAGATAACAACAGCAGCCAGAACTGCATCCCTTCACAGGCCTAGGTCCAAATCCTGTAGTAGGCCCAAAGCTGATGAGGTGCAATTGTGGGACCCCCTCGCAGAGATGAGATCTTCCACCTGTCTCCTAAAATGACTGGAGGGTCTGCAGGGAAGGCAGGTAGCTGAACTAAGTTATCAGTCGGTCATCTCTGTAGCTGTTGTATCATCACCCTAAACAATCCGTATCTTCATCTTTTTCTGCAATGAGAAACACAAATCATTAACAATTTCCAAACAATTAGTCACATTAGAATTACTCCTATCACTACCACTATGGGTTTCAAAAGATTTGTAAGCATATTTTTAAACCAGGTTCCAATCGTTCCCATCCTTCCTTAGCTATATCTTTAGATCTTTGTTGTAACTCTTTTACTTTATTCATGTGTAAAACTTGTAGTCTCATTAATAATCCCATCCATAATACTAGCATATTTGTTAATTCTATTTGCTTGCTCAATTCCTCAACCTGTCCAGGCAGGAAACCACATCCAGACTTTATCTGCAGATGAGAATAATTCTTACTTATACCTTGTTTAAGGACCATTGGAATAATCTTACCATCTTTCCCAGCCATAGTTGAAACCATCTCATATTGTTATATAACTGAGTTTGACAGGTCCATTCATCATTGTCTGTCTGTTCAAGACAAGCACACCTAATGGTACACAAAGCTTTTAACGTTGAACAAAAACATAAACTATTAGAATCAGCAGTTACTGTATCACATGGTACTTTGTTAGGTTCCATATTAAATGTTAAAGTAGCATTTCTACAATCTGTTTCCCCCACATATACCTTGGGCAAACTAAATATGCAACCTTTCATGTTTGCTATGTAATTAACATACATTTTGGCAGTTAGTTAACCCACTTTGTCCCCAGTGGTCTCACCCTTTTGACACAGGTTTTTATCACCGGCCTGGAAGTTCACTTTCTTACAGTGAGAGGCTTGTATCCAGTTTGGTTTCCATTCCACTTTGACTGAGGTGGGTGTTGTCAGTAACACCTGATATGGGCCGTCAAACCGGGGCTCTAAGTGTCTCCTCACGTATCTTCTTATCACCACCCAGTCTCCAGGGTGCAGGTGATGAGTTCCAGTTATTTGTTCTGGATCTGGTAATGAAGAGAAAACTTTTCCATACAAATTAGTCAGTTGCTCATGCAGCTGAACAACATAATCAGTTAGAGAAGCATACTGTCCATGTAATTCTTGTGGAAAGAAAAGTCCTATTAGTGGTGGCCTACCAAACAAAATGTCAAATGGCGAAAGGCCATGCTTTGCCTTTGGGGTGTGTCTTTACTGCAAAGAGGGCTAAAGGTAAGGCTTGTACCCAAGTAAGTTTTGTCTGCTCACAGATCTTAGCTATTTTATTTTTTAAAACACCATTGGCTCTCTCTACTTTCCCAGATGATTAATCTGCAACCCTGTCATCATTTCTGCAAACACTTGCCCAGTAAAATGAGTCCCTCTATCAGATTCTACTGTTTCAGGTAAACCATATCTGCACACAATTTCAGTTATCAGCTTTTTTTTTCTGTTACACCTGCTGTTGCCTTGGCAACCAGCCAGGCCTTCACCCAAGAGGAAAACATGTCTACACACACCAAAACATACTCATACACACCACATTTGGGCAGCTGAATATAGTCTATTTGCAGTCTTTGGAATGGGTAGTCAGGTTTTACAAGGTGTTTCATCTCCACCTTTGTCAATTTACCTGGATTGTATTTAGAACACATCATGCATTTCTTGCACCATTCAGTTACAAATTGTGAGAAACCTGGTGCAAACCAAAATTTATTAACGCTTGCAATCATTCTTGCAATCATTCCCCCTTTGGAAACATGGGAAGGGAGATGAGATAAACTGGCTAAAACAGGATATAGCACTGTAGGTGCACATAATCTACCATCCCCATGTTTCCAAACCTTATTTTCCAGTTTGCAACCAGCATTTTCCCACTTGCACTGAGTTAGGGAACCTGTTTGGTTTTGGAGGGTTTTTAAGACCTCCATTGTCAAATTCTCCACAGTTTCAGAGGACTGTTGGAGTATCATGAGATCTGCCTTCTTGGCTGCTTCATCTACCCTATTATTACCCATAGTGATAGGATCTATTGCTCGCTGATGTGCCTTTAATTTCATAACAGCTATAGCTCTTTTGAAAACGCTGCGGTCTGTTCCAGTGTCCACCAAACACTCCACAAAATGGTATGGCATGTCAGAGAGGGTCAGGCGAACAAAGGCATCACCCCCTCTGCTCTCAGACATGATTGGTAGCACTGGAAGCCCAGTCCATCAAATGTTCTCCCACAGTTATAACATTTACCTTTTCTGGGTTCCCCCTCATTTATCCCTTAAACTATTTCTATTGGGATTTCCCAGGGGCACACACTGGCATTACCCTTAGTCATCAAGGTTACCTCCCCTTGGGGCATATACATCTTGACATGAGGTGGTACTGGGCACATAAGATACTATAGTCAAAACTTGTGGCACAAATTATTTTCCCCAGCAATACTAAAACCCAACAATTTCCTTTTATTACTTAGAACATGCAGTTGTAAACAATTTTCCATTTCATGTCTATTAGCAAAATATCATTATTCACTTGATATTCTTTATTAAAGGATCAGCAAGGCACCACTGGTAGTCAGCTGAACACATCAGGTAAACCAAAGAAAAGGTCCATCTATGTGCAGCCTACAATCGACAGATAGCTCCCAGTAATGCATTCCTCCTCCCAAACCTACCTAGAAAAACATATACATATATATATATATATATACACAGTATATATACACAGTATACACATACATACATACATATATACATACATATATACACACATATACAGCGCATACATACACATAGATATACATACACATACATATATGCATATACATATACAGCACACATGTACACACTGTGACATAAATATTCACACTCTCACACGCATGTATTTACTATCAAATACAATTACAAAGATACTCACTGACAAACTGGCACACAGATTCTACACACTCTATAAAAAAATGCACACAAACCCCAGGACTAGGGCACATAGTCCACAAGGCCTTGGCATGCAGTCACAAATGACAATAGACATCCAATTGCCAGTACCCACTTACAATCAGACCCACAATCAAATATCTAACCTTATAAATGCAAGGGCTACCATTAGTAACCAAAAAAACTTTCAAGGGGGTAAGTACTAGTGGTCTTATCAGTTGTGAAAATACTTCAGGGTAGTAAAAGTGAAATTACCAATAAAGTAACTAGCAAATCAGACCTCTTAAAGATTCACTACTAGAATCTTGTGTATATTGTAATTTATATTAATTCTACTGCAAAGAAGGACCATAATGTACAAAGGGACAATGTATGTCTATTGCAGTGTCACTTATGCAAGTCACAGCAGTGCTAGCCTTTTAAAACTCCAGTTAACCCATATAAATACCAAGCAGAAATGTAAAAGCCCTAAATGCCCTCAAACATAGCATACACTCTTATGTCTTTTAATGAAAGACTTGCATATGTGTGTGTGCAAAACATACATAATCTTACATTTAATTCAGTTGAACAAAAAGTTTCTAGCAGTACATAAAGTCTAGGACAAAAAAGGGTTAAAAAAACAACAACAAAATTTGTTCTGCTCTGTGCTAGATTAGAGGGAGGGGGGTTGGAAGCCCCCACCCAGTACAGTAGCTGCAGCACACATACTTTGTCTTCTACAGAAAAAATACATTGGGCTGTTTCTGATAGGATTCTACAGTTTTTATAGAGATTTTCCTAGTGGAATAATTCAAAGGTTCCCCCTTTGGAAACCCAACATCCATTCCCTTAGTCAGCTTGCACGATTCAGGTAGATGCCAGCTGACCCACATACTATATTCTTTATACATTTCCTCCTGTGGGCTATTGAGGAAATTTTGGACGTCCATTGCTTAAGGCTGACCTCATGTCACCCTTTCTAAGAATCGTTTCTCATAACCCAGTTATGATGGAGGGGACTCTTACCCTTCTCTCTCGACTCTTAGCAATACTGTGGCTGTCAGGGAAAGTCCCACACTATAAATCCCACATTAAAAATCCCTCCTAATAATAAACAGTAGGGAGACAAATCCTAAAAGTATTTGGCCTCTTATCATCAAAATCAAACCATGCTAGGGGACTTACATCAACAGTTTTATACATCATTAGAGACAAGTCTACTACAGCTCAGGGATGCGCCCTTCAGTATAGGAGCGTGCAAACTCAAACCAGTGTGCCCAAGGTTTTCAGAAACAAAGCCAAGAGGTGATCAAAAAGATCAGAATTCGCCCTTGTTCTCTGGGAATAGCACTATGCCCAATAGCAGCAATGGACTGAAGCTGAACTTAATCAACGATGTCCATAGGCCGAGCATAGGGGGTACCCAGAGACTTTGTACTGACAGACCAAGGTTGACTAGTAAGAAATTCTGCAGCTACCCACACTTAACCTTCTATTTTTCCTCTGCTGTACAGACCATTTTAGTAACAGTTTACGTTTACTTAACAAACACAGAAAATAGAAAACATTTGTCTCTGAGGACAGTAGAATCCTCTTACTTAACACACTACTGCTCCCACTTGCTTTCTCCGCAGAGGGGCGTCTTGGAGCAGTACATTCACACGCCGTAAAGGACCTCTTACACTCACACATTCATAACAAAAGATATTAAAACATAAAACATAAAATACAACTGTCTCAGGTTCTTGGGAGTTTGTACTCACGACAGGACAGAGGGTTTAGGAATCAGAGGATAGGAGTGCAATTTGAGAAACAAAGGTTCTCACCTTTTTGGTGCCTGTGGTCTCCTGTCCTCATAGTTCCAGTCCTGGCTCCGTCCTTAATCGCTTTCAAACTCCCGGGTTTCGGCACCAAATTGTTGAAGAAAAAAAATAACATCAGACAGCTGTTCCAAATTAATAAGGTTATAATTGTACAATTAAAAATATTACAACAAAAATGACAACCAGTCATTTTACATAGTAATACAAGTGTGTGTGGCATGCAGCATTAGATAGCAACAATGTCTCTCTTTTTATAGGGCATGTTGGGTGTTTCTGAGAATCTTCACATTATGCACCTCGTGGTCTTCTTCTTATCCTGTCCATACAGACTTTGGGTGTTGTTCCTAAGACTGAAAGACTTAGTTTGCATATACAGCAGTTTCTATACTAGCTGAATTGACAAAAAGAAATGTAACAGTTTAAAAATATCACTTGTCAGTCCATAAGAAGAATATATATACAGAATTAAAAAATATTTTTCCTTAACAGGACCAAGGCTATTTTTACATTTTTGCGGTGTTTGTGTTTAGCTGTAATTTTCCTCTTACTCATTTACTGTACCCACACATATTATATACCGTTTTTCTCGCCATTAAATGGACTTTCAAAAGATACCATTATTTTCATCATATCTTATAATTTACTATAAAAAAATTATAAAATATGAGGAAAAATTGAAAAAAAAACACTTTTTTTAACTTTGACCCCCAAAATCTGTTACACATCTACAACCACCAAAAAACACCTATGCTAAATAGTTTCTAAATTTTGTCCTGAGTTTAGAAATACCCAATGTTTACATCTTCTTTGCTTTTTTTGTAAGTTATAGGGCCATAAATACAAGAAGCACTTTGCTATTTGCAAACCACTTTTTTTTCAAAATTAGCGCTAGTTACATTAGAACACTAATATCTTTCAGGAATCCCTGAATATCCATTGACATGTATATATTTTTTTTTAGTAGACAACCCAAAGTATTGATCTAGGCCAATTTTGGTATATTTCATGCCACCATTTCACCGCCAGATGCGATCAAATAAAAAAAATCGTTCACTTTTTCACAATTTTTTTCACAAACTTTAGGTTTCTCACTGAAATTATTTACAAATAGTTTGTGCAATTATGGCACAAATGGTTGTAAATTCTTCTCTGTGATCCCCTTTGTTCAGAAATAGCAGACTTATATGGCTTTGGTGTTGCTTTTTGGTAATTAGAATGCCACTAAATGCCACTGCGCACCACACGTGTATTATGCCCAGCAGTGAAGGGGTTAATTAGGGAGCATGTAGGGAGCTTGTAGGGTTAATTTTAGCTTTAGTGTAGTGTAGTAGACAACCCCAAGTATTGATCTAGGCCCATTTTGGTATATTTCATGCCACCATTTCACCGCCAAATGCGATCAAATTAAAAAAAACGTAAAATTTTTCACAATTTTAGGTTTCTCACTGAAATCATTTACAAACAGCTTGTGCAATTATGGCACAAATGGTTGTAAATGCTTCTCTGGGATCCCCTTTGTTCAGAAATAGCAGACATATATGGCTTTGGCGTTGCTTTTTGGTATTTAGAAGGCCGCTAAATGCCGCTGCGCATCACACGTGTATTATGGCTAGCAGTGAAGGGGTTAATTAGGTAGCTTGTAGGGAGCGTGCAGGGTTAATATTAGATTTAGTGTAGAGCTCAGCCTCCCACCTAAAACATCAGACCCCCTGATCCCTCCCAAACAGCTCTCTTCCCTCCCCCACCCCACAATTGTCCCCGCCATCTTAAGTACTGGCAGAAAGTCTGCCAGTACTAAAATAAAAGCTATATATATTTTTTTTTAATGATTTTTTTTAAGCATATTTACATATGCTGCTGTGTACTATCCCCCCTTAGCCCCCAACCTCACTGATCCCCCCCCAAACAGCTCTATCCCCTCCCACTCTAACTTAATGGGCGCCATCTTGGGTACTGGCAGCTGTCTGCCAGTACCCAGTTTAGAAGAAAAAAATGGTTTGTTTTTTTAATTTGTTGAAATTTTCTGTAGTGTAGCTTCCCCACACACAAACCAACCCCCCCACCCCTCCACGATCGCTTTTTGTGCTTTTGCACAAACAAGATTAGGCAGGTTTTATGAAATGATTTTCCGTAGTGTAGCGGTTCCCACCCGCTCCCGCCCCGTGCACGCGCCCGCCCGCCACCCTCCGTGCACGCGCGCGCGCCCGTGCGCGCCCCCGACGGTCCCGCCCCCGATCCCGCCCCCCGTGACATCACGCGGCACACCGATGGCCGCCCACCCACCAACGATACCGGCCATCGATGTCCGGTGCAGAGAGGGCCACAGAGTGGCTCTCTCTGCATCGGATGGCCATGTGAGGTTATTGCAGGATGCCTCCATATCGAGGCATCACTGCAATAACCGGAAAGCAGCTGGAAGCGAGCAGGATCGCTTCCAGATGCTTTCCACACCGAGGACGTGCAGGGTACGTCCTCAGGCGTTAACTGCCTTTTTTTTGAGGACGTACCCTGCACGTCCTCGGTCATTAAGGGGTTAAATTAAAGAAATAAAGAAGGGTGTTCATTTATTGTGAGCAGTATTTCGTTGCTATGTACTTAATATAAACTTCCAAGTAAATCTCAGAGCAGTCCACTTTTGCTTGTTGCCTTGGCTAACAGGGCCGGATTGGCCTACCAGGATACCAGGAGATTTCCCGGTGGGCTTCAGCAGCTAGGGCTGGAAAGCTACAATTTAAAGGGGTGATTAATGGTTGCAATTGGGTTGTAGCTTTGCTATATAACATCAATCTGACATTTTTATTTAATACAAAGTAATATAATTTAATTCTGAAAAAATATTGGGGAAGGAGTGTCCCAGTAATCCCCTTTGAGAAAAATGGGGCATATGCATTCTACCGACTCAACGGAATATAGAGCTGGTCTTCATATTTTTCCAGGGCTGCTTTTTATTCCCAGTCCGGCACTGTTGGCTAATCATTTAACATAAACTTCTAGTGTTTAATCTTGAAAATCTTCAATTTTCTACTTACAATCTCTAAAGAAATGACTGGTGTGCGTGATATAGTTTTACAGTATTCTTGTCTAGTATCCGCTTGCTGCCATCATCTTCAGTAAATATTTATTTGTGAATATATTTCATGTAATACATTTAAGGTACCAGCGGATCAGCCCTATTAATATTAACATGACTTTTTGTGACCTTTACTGCATTCTTTGGAGTTGCCTCTGCAAATAATCTGAACACCCGTGTTTTGGTTCGCAACAAATCTGGGAAAGAAGCTGGTTCAGCGTTTTTTTCTATTTGTAACAATTCTGCAAATAGCACAGGTGGAGACAATACAAATGTAGTTACTGCTCTGTTTTTGTAGCATAACTTTAGCAAAATGTTGGAAACTGGAAACATCTGTATACAGTGCAGGTTGGGGCCCTTAGGCCATTTTTCCCCTATTATTTCAACCTATCTGATTTCATTAGGTCAGTGAACAGGAAAATTGTGCATAGCTCTATGGAATTCAATATTTGACACTAAAAAGTTCAATTAGTAACAGAGAAGGATAGAGAGCATATTTCCAGCAAACCAACAGTTGATGGTTCCTAGGTGTTGGAATGACTACACTTTTATGCCATTGTATTCATAATACACGTTTATGCTTTGTGCTAAACAAACCTCACGTCATGTGTCTTATTCACCTCTATACCTATAGATTGTAAGTATTACAGCCTGTATCCTCCTGTCTCATAACGTCCACTGTATTGTTATTGTGTGTATAACTGCCATATGATGCGTACCTTCCTGCTCATACTCAGCCTATCAGTGTGTACAACTGTCATGATGCGTACCTTCCTGCTCATACTCAGCCTATCAGTGTGTACAACTGTCATATGATGCGTACCTTCCTGCTCATACTCAGCCTATCAGTGTGTACAACTGTCATATGATGTGTACCTTCCTGCTCATACTCAGCCTATCAGTGTGTACAACTGTCATATGATGTGTACCTTCCTGCTAATACTCAGCCTATCAGTGTGTACAACTGTCATATGATGTGTACTTTCCTGCTCATACTCAGCCTATCAGTGTGTACAACTGTCATATGATGTGTACCTTCCTGCTCATACTCAGCCTATCAGTGTGTACAACTGTCATATGATGTGTACCTTCCTGCTCATACTCAGCCTATCAGTATGTACAACTGTCATATGATGTGTACCTTCCTGCTCATACTCAGCCTATCAGTGTGTACAACTGTCATATGACGTGTACCTTCTTGCTCATACTCAGCCTATCAGTGTGTACAACTGTCATATGATGTGTACCTTCCTGCTCATACTCAGCCTATCAGTGTGTACAACTGTCATATGATGTGTACCTTCCTGCTCATACTCAGCCTATCAGTGTGTACAACTGTCATATGATGTGTACCTTCCTGCTCATACTCAGCCTATCAGTGTGTACAACTGTCATATGATGTGTACCTTCCTGCTCATACTCAGCCTATCAGTGTGTAAAACTGTCATATATTGTACCTTCCTGCTCATACTCAGCCTATCAGTGTGTACAACTGTCATATGATGTGTACCTTCCTGCTCATACTCAGCCTATCAGTATGTACAACTGTCATATGATGTGTACCTTCCTGCTCATACTCAGCCTATCAGTGTATACAACTGTCATATGACGTGTACCTTCTTGCTCATACTCAGCCTATCAGTGTGTACAACTGTCATGATGTGTACCTTCCTGCTCATACTCAGCCTATCAGTGTGTACAACTGTCATATGATGTGTACCTTCCTGCACATACTCAGCCTATCAGTGTGTACAACTGTCATATGATGTGTACCTTCCTGCTCATACTCAGCCTATCAGTGTGTACAACTGTCATATGATGTGTACCTTCCTGCTCATACTCAGCCTATCAGTGTGTACAACTGTCATATGATGTGTACCTTCCTGCTCTTACTCAGCCTATCAGTGTGTACAACTGTCATATGATGTGTACCTTCTTGCTCATACTCAGCCTATCAGTGTGTACAACTGTCATATGATGTGTACCTTCCTGCTCATACTCAGCCTATCAGTGTGTACAACTGTCATATGATGTGTACCTTCCTGCTCATACTCAGCCTATCAGTGTGTACAACTGTCATATGATGTGTACCTTCTTGCTCATACTCAGCCTATCAGTGTGTACAACTGTCATATGATGTGTACCTTCCTGCTCATACTCAGCCTATCCCAAATGCATAAGCAAAGCATGAATGCAGGTCTGTGAATATAAGCTTAGCTACTAGATACTATCATTATCTATCCATGTACTTTTCATAGTTTTGGACATGGAAGTCAAAATGTATCTCTCATGATTCAGATAGATATAAAAAAAAATATGCCACCGCTAATACTTCTTCTGGTATCCTTTGTTTGAACTTTGCTTTTTCCATTTGGCCATGCCTGAAATTTCAAGCTCTATCTGAATCATTCAAGTTTAGCTTTGACTTCCATGTCCCTTTAAATTATTGATGTATATTATTGAAGCAGTTGTCATTTATTTAATGAGGCATAATGATCAGAAATAGCTGTTTAATATTGAGAAAAACATTTTTATTAGGCAAATGACTAAGGGCTAGATTACAAGTGGAGCGCTATCTAACGCTCCTGCTCGCGCATAAACTTCTCAACTTTGGGGTTTTGCTTGTCGGGTACCGTGCTTATTACAGGTAAAAAGGTTTAGCTTGCGCACTAACCAAACATGTGCAAAAAGCCTAAGTTACAATATTACAAACTCCCCCATAGACTTTAATGGAGCAGAAAAAGCGGATAAAAACCTAACACCCTTACTTGCATGCTATCCCGCATCACAATAAGCCCCGTATTCTAATAGCCCATAAACCGACATCTCCCCCCTCCCCACACACACATTGCAAAGTACCCCGCTATACTATTGCCCTTAAAGTAACCAAAAAAAAACTTTTTACGTGACTTAAACGTTTGTGTAAAGAGTTTGGCCGGAGCAAATAGTTGCAGTAAACTACACTATTAACCCCTAAAATGCCACAAAGCCCAATGCAAAGTACCCCGCTACACTATTAATCCCCTAAACCATTACACCCTCACATAGCAAAGTACCCCACTACACTATTAACCCCTAAACTGCCACACACCTCCACATTGCAAAGTACCTGCTATACTATTAACCCCTAACCGCCAGACACATTAACTCTAACCCCCCCTAACCAGCTAACATCCTCTTGCGTCAGTGGTCCTTTGTTTAATTTTAATGTGTTCTCTGTCTGTATGTTCGTTACTAGTAATAATTTCATGGTTGTTTGTCCAAAAGGGAATAATGGAAGTGGGAATTAACATGGAGGGGAAACTTTTCTTAACATTTATTTGATTTTAGGGGTTTAAATCTAAGTTTGCACCATAGGTAAACTGTCATTTTACCCCAAGCTACCTCCTAACATTACTTCAACCCTCATAGTTATTCAGTAGCACCCTTTGACATATTTACTTAATCACACTAACCAGACAGAGATAGTTTTTTAAACTTATTGTGCGGAGCAGCAGTTTTCTGTTATTTCTTTTTAGATTGCTATTATTAAATGTTAACTTTTATCTTATATATCCTTTTGTTCTACAGCATACTTGAAACTATCTGTCTATAATAGGTCTTTTTGTATATAAGTACAAATTTTGTTATAACACACTTTTGGATGTTTACCTCAAAAATAGTATTCATATCAAGGTCATCCAAAAGTTTACAAAACCAGCTTATATAAAAATTACAGGACCAATTTTGTTTCTTTTTTCCTGATTTTAGGAGTTTAGTGTTATATTAAATAAATTAGTAGTGGAAGTCGTCGTTGGCCCACAAAAATGCCATAGTATTTAGCTCAAAATAAAGTAAAATGTTCCAAGTTCTAGCAAGATAGAGATAAATTATATATATATATATATATATATATATATATATATATATATATAGAGAGAGAGAGAGAGAGAGAGAGAGAGAGAGAGAGAGAGAGAGAGAGAGAATAGAATGTTAAAAAAACAATTGTGAATATAAACTTAGATAAGTCAGTCATATCAGTTAGATAAGTGGGTTATGTGCAGATATCTGCAAGAAAATCTTTTTAAGATATTATATTGAGCTTTTGGATTTATGTATAACAAATGCTTGCCAAACAGCACTCACAGATTTTTTTTTAATCAGTCACAGGCCTTTGAAAAGGTGATTTGGCTTAGAACAATATTTCAATAAAGTTAGCCATGTATCACGTGAAGCCTGTTTGGATTATATTAAAAAGCGATAAATAATACAAAATGCATTTCACATATTTTAGTAACCCCTTACTTGCAGCGGACATAACTTAAACTAATAACTGCTGTGCTCATTTATTCTTCCCAACAAGAGGCCAAAGAGGTACAATTTTGCTCCTGAAGTCAGGGCCGTTTATTGATTTATGAAGATGGTTAGCCCTGCTTCATACTAATTTACTGATAGATATATATATATATATATATATATATATATATATATATATATATATATATATATATATATATATAGTAATTAAGAGATTACCTGGTTTATTGTCTGGAACTAGTTGAGCAGAAGTTGGGTTGCAGGAGCCATTCAGCATAGCAGAAGGTGTAATCGTTAAACAGGCCAGGGGTCTAAACCAGAAGAGTGATCCAAACACATGCGTCAAAACAGGAGGACAAGACAAGTTCAAAAGCCAGGGTACAGTTCCAAAGTTCATAAGCCAGTAAATCAACTCACAGATAGTGTATCACAATAGATGGGTCAGACAGGTTGCGTAAGCTACAAACTTTGCCGAGGTCAAGGTTAGAGGAACAGGCCAGGATCAAGAATGTTTCAGTCTTTATGTGAAATAACCAGCCAAGCTTAAAGGAACAGTCTAGGATCAAGAAGGCTTCAGTCTTTATGTGAAATAACCATCCAAGCTTAAAGGAACAGGCCAGGATCAAGAAGGCTTCAGTCTTTATGTGAAATACCAAGCCAAGGTTAGAGGAACAGGCCAAGAAGGCTTCAGTCTTTATGTGAAAGAAAAAAAACAGCCAAGGTTAGAGAAACAGGCAAGGATCTATAATGCTTCAGTCTTTATGTAAAATAACCAAGCACTGAGTGCTACCCCAATGGATATTTCGGAAAGATTATCCGCTGACGAGGACTACTCTGACTCTTTGGAGGACGTTTTTTCTGGGTCGGAGTCGGTGTCATCGGTCTGGGATTGGACTCGATCATATCCACAGTTACGGGAGGCAAGGGCGCTTTCATACCGCAGGATAAGAAGGCTAAGCCTAAGGGATCTACTTTTCATCCCTTTCGTGCGGACAAGGCCCAACGCCAGCAGCCCACCGAAAAAGCGGATCAGTCCAAGGGAGCTTGGAAGTCAGCTCAGTCTTGGAATAAGTCCAAGCAGAACAAAAAGCCATCCGAAACAGTCGGCTTGAAGGTGCTGCCCCCGACCAGTCAACAGACCAAGTTGGGGCAGATTATCTTTCTCAAAAGTCTGGTTGCAGGATGTTCAGGACCCTTGGGTCCTGGAGGTTATCGCCCAAGGGTACAGGATAGGGTTCAGATCTCATCCGCCCAGGGGCAGATTCCTCCCGTCAAATCTTTCTTCCAGACCGGAAAAGAGAGACACCTCTCTAGAATGTGTGAGGGATCTTTCTTCTCTCTGAGTAATTGTACCAGTACCCCTAGCAGAAAGGGGTCTAGGGTACTATTCAAACCTTTTCGTGGTCCCAAAGAAGGAGGGCACGTTCCGCCATATTCATGACCTAAAATGTTTAAACAAATGTCTGGCTGTTCCATCGTTCAAAATGGAAACGATCAGGTCTATTCTGCCCCTCAGTTAAGAGGGACAGTTCATGACAACTATAGACTTGAAGCATGCCTACCTTCATGTGCCAATCCACAGGGATCACTTAAGGTTCCTGAGATTTGTGTTTCTGGATCAACATTTCCAGTTTGTGGTCCTTCCCTTTGGTTTGGCGATGGCCTGAGAGTCTTTACAATGATTCTGGGGGCATTACTTGCAGTTGCCAGATCCAGAGGCATTGCTGTGATGCCCTATCTGGGTGACATCCTTGTGCAGGCGCCGTCGTTCAGTCTCACAGAGGATCACTCGAGGGCTCTTCTTCTTTTGCTCCAATCTCACGGTTGGAAGATAAACTCAGGAAAGAGTTCCCTGTTTCCCAGCAACAGGGTGGAGTTCCTGGGCACGATAATAGATTCGATATTTCTCACAGATCAGCGATGCTGGAAGATTGTGTCCACCTGTCTTGCCCTTCATTCCTTCCCCAGCCACTCTGTGGCTCAGTGTATGGAGGTGATCGGGCTCATGGTGTCCAGCATCAATGTCATTCCATTCACCAGGTTCCATCTCAGACCTCTTCAGTTGTGCTTGTTGAGACAGTGGAACGGCGATCATTCAGACCTATCCCAACAGATTTCTCTGGGCAATCAGATGAGGGACTCCCTCTCTTGGTGGATCCGTCCGGAACAACTGTCCCAAGGGACATCCTTCCTGAGACCGTCCTGGGAAATTGTGACCACGGACACGAGTCTGGCAGGATGGGGAGCTGTTTGGGGTGCCAGGATGGCACAGAGAAAATGGTCTTGAGAGGAGTCTCTCCTCCCAATCAATATTCTGGAACTTCGAGCAATCTACAATGCTCTGAAGGTGTGGCCTTTTCTGGGGTCGTTCAGCTTCATCAGATTCCAGACAGACCTCGGTGGCTTACATCAACCATCAGGGAAGGACGAGAAGTTCCCTAGCGATGAGGGAGGTTTCTCGGATATTGGAATGGGCAGAGTACCACCACTGCTCGCTCTCAGCAATCCACATTCCGGATGTGGACAACTGGGAAGTGGATTTTCTCAGCAGGCAATCCTTCCATGTGGGGGAATGGTCTCTCCACCCCGAGGTGTTTGCGGAGATTTATCACAGATCGGGGACACCGGAGATAGATCTCATGGCGTCAAGACTCAATTGCAAGCTACCAAGATACGGGTCGCGGTCCAGGGATCCCCAGGCAGAGCTGATAGATGCCTTAGCAATGCCTTGGGGGTTCAGCCTAGCTTACATTTTTTTACCGTTGCCACTGCTACCTCGTGTAGTGGCCCATATCATGCAGGAGCAAGCTTCAGCTATTCTGATTGCTCCGTCGTGGCCGCGGAGGATGTTGTTTGTGGATCTGGTGGGGATGTCATCTTCTCCTCCATGGAGGTTACCCTGTCGCAGGGATCTGTTAGTACAGGGTCCCTTTCAACATCGAAATCTACATTCTCTGAGGCTGACTGCGTGGATATTGAACTCTTAGTCTTGGCCAAGAGAGGGTTTTCTGAGAGAGTGATTGATACTCTCGTTCAGGCCAGGAAGCTGGTCACTCATCGCATCTATCATAAGGTGTGGAGGACTTGCTTGTCTTGGTGTGAGAAGTATGGATATCCTTGGCACGAGATTAAGGTATCCAGGATTCTGTCCTTTCTCCAGGATAGGTTGGAGAAGGGCCTTGCCGCAAGTTCCTTTAAAGGGACAAATTTCGGCATTATCTTTTTTGTTGCACAAAGGGCTCGCTGAGCTTCCTGATATTCAGTCTTTTGTTCAGGCTCTGTCTAGAATCAGGCCTGTTTTTAGACAGTCTGCTCCTCCCTGGAGCTTGAATCTGGTTCTGAAGGTGTTGCAGAGGGTTCCGTTTGAACCTATGCACTCTATTGACATTAAGATACTTTCCTGGAAGGTTCTCTTTCTGTTGGCTATTGCATCGGCACATAGAGTTTCTGTGTTGGCGGCCTTGCAATTTGAGCCTCCTTATTTGATCTTTCACGCTGATAAGGCGGTTCTTCACACTGGTTTGGGATTTCTTCCCAAGAGTGTATCTAACTGTAACATCAATCAGGAAATAGTTGTTCCTTCTTTGTGTCCTAACCCCTCTTCTCCTAAGGAAATGTTACTTCATAATTTGGATGTGGTTCGGGCTTTGAAGTTTTATCTTCAGGCTACGAAGGATTTCAGACAGTCTACATCTCTTTTCGTGATGTATTCAGGGAAGCGCTAGGGGCAGAAAGCCTCTTCAACTGCTTTGTCCTTTTGACTGAGGAGCATGATTCGCTTGGCCTACGAGACAGCGGGACATGAGCCTCCTCAGAGGATCACGGCTCATTCAACCTTCTTCTAGGGCCTTCAGGAATGAGGCCTCTATGGAGCAGATTTGTAAGGTGGCTACCTGGTCCTCCTTAAACACTTTTACAAAGTTTTACAAATTTGAAGTTTTTGGGAGAGAGGTTTTGCAGGATGTGGTGCCCTCAGATTAGGGTCCGCCTCTTTTGCCCTCCCGTTTTTTTCATTCAGTGTCCTCTAGAGCTTGGGTATTTGTTTCCCACAAATAATGAATGAAGCTGTGGACTCTCATCCCGTTTAGATGGAAAACATAAATTATGCTTACCTGATAATTTTATTTCCATCGTAGGGAGGAGAGTCCACGGCTCCCGCCCGTTGCTCCGTTGGGGGGACCTAAATTTAGTTTGTTCTTCTGCCATCGTTATACCCTGATATTTATCCTACTGTTCCTTGTTCCCTCGGCAGAATGACTGGGGGATGAGGGGAGTAGGGGAGGTATTTAAGCCTTTGGCTGGGGTGTCTTTGCCTCCTCCTGGTGGCCAGGTTCTGAATTACCAAAAGTAATGAATGAAGCCGTGGACTCTCCTCCCCACAATGGAAATAAAATGATCAGGTAAGCATAATTTATGTTTTTGTAAGAGAGAGGTATGTTTATCATAAATAAATTAATCACTTTTATGATATCCATATAAGATATAACTGTGCTATAGTTTGTCTTAAACAAATTGACATGGTCTTCTTTGCTCACAGAAACCATCAGTGGTGCATCATTCATGTTGGATCTGGATGACTTTCTGCTTAAAACAAGCTTAAAAGAAAAACCCAGAAATCTGATTGGCCCTGTCTCTGGATCAATAAATCTGGAAGCTAATTGGTGCAAGCACAGTGGAGACCCCAGTTCGCTACATTTTATTCCAAAAATACTTGTTTATTTACAAGGTGGAGTACTGCAGGTAAGTGAATTGACTTGTTTTTCTTGTAATGAAATATACAGAGTCTATTATTTTTTAATAATAATGTCATATTTTTATTGAAATTTAATAAGTACCTGGTAGAATCTTTAACAAGGTTTATCAAAACAGACTAAGATAGTATAACATTTTAACAGTCTGGTTTAAAATGTGATATTTTTTTATTTACAAAAAAAATATTCTCCTTAACTTCCAGAATAACAGCAGATGAGACTGATCATAACAAATAGTATTTTCAATAGTAGTGGCAAAATTAATAATGGGTTAAACTATCAAAATAAGATTTTATTTTCTGTCATGCCACTGTGATATCTTGTGGTATCATATTTAGGAACTGGTGTGTTTGTTGCATCTCGGTATAGGTAGAACTTTCTCTGAGACCTTTGGAGTCACTTTCTCTCCCTGTATTTATTATTTTCCTTCCAGCTGGTTTCACTTTTTTTTTTTTTTTTATATATATTTTATTTATAACCAACACAGGGTACATTAGTATAATTTGTATCAGTGATACACCACGCAGGGTGTGATAAAAAATTACAGTATTGACAAAGCAAAAAAACTTAACTAAATGCAAAACAAAAATAAACAATAAGACACACACAGTACAAAATAGATACCAGGGATCTTATAGGTGATACCTTAAAGTAACTTAAAGGTCCATAGATGGGATATCTTAACATTTTGAATTTTAAAGGGTTAATCTGTACCATGATAAACTAATTCATTGATCACTCTTGAATGCTCCAAACGCTGTTGGAAAGATACTAGTCGTAGCGTTTTCTAGATAGCGTTATCAAAAGCTGATGGCGAAATAGTAGGTTTATATACTTAGTAGAACAGCGTATCAGACGTATTCCACATTGTAGCATGCCATATAGAAGCCGTACTACAGAGCTCGCCTACTCAAGAAAGGGAATGAGGGAGATATATAAGAAATTGAGCTCATATCACAACGTGGTATGGTAAACCTGGGTATATTTATGGTACCTATTCGCATAGCAGTCTATCAAGATGATCTATAAAGAAGCTGGTCTCCAGCGTTAGGAGGTGACAGAGCCTTTGCAGTGGGTATAAATGCTCAGATATTGCTATGCAGCAGTCTCAGCCATAAGAAAAAGAGGGGAATAAGGCTACCCTTGTGTGTCAAAAGCAACAAGATAACCATGCCATAGGCAGCAATATAAAATGCTTAAATTTCCATATATGACTGCGAACTTAAGTGGGATAATGCAGGTAAAATTGATACTGCGATACTGTGATAAAATTCTTATAGAATGTATTGGTCTCAATACTCTTGGTGTGTGTACGCAATATAGCAGAGGATTGGTTGTTACAAAAGGTTAGCAGCAGTATCAATACGCCTTTTGCCCTGAGTTATAGTAGACTTCAACTGAGAATATATTAGGTTGTTGAGGAATATTGAATATTTAACAACGTTATTCACAATGAGTTGTTACAAGCCCACTGTCTGAAAAATAAAATAGGACTTTCCAGGGTTATCTCATTGCTAAATGTCAACAACAAAACACTAACTGAGCATTTTAACAGATACTAGATTGTCATAAACAAAATTAAAATAAAATAGAAAACGTAACCACAGTATAGGCGTCTATCTGCTTGTAAGGAGAAGGAATGACAAAGGGCACTGTAAGGGTGATAAACGTTAGTGTACGTATTTGTATAGCTGGTCGTCACTATGGTAGTTCTTCATATTAACTGCTGCAACAGTTAGAAGTAGTGTCCCTTCATGTTGGCACAAAAGTTGCGAGCATAAAGCCAAGCAGTTGTGAGCAATAAATGAATAATAAAGGCAACTATGATCAGAGTTCTCACGAAGAACACAAGAAAAAAAAAAAAGAAGAAAAATCACAACTTTGCTGCAACTATAAAAGAACGACGAGAGTTTTTTTGTTAGTGTCTTACTGCAGATTATCAAAGCGGTGAACCCAGCTAGACTCCTGGATATTAAAGTCCAAAACAAGGAAGGTGTCCACAGCTCTCCAATAGTAGAAATAATCTTTATTAGGACATATAAATTAGCAACGTTTCGAGGTTAACACCTCTTAATCATGCATGATTAAGAGGTGTTAACCTCGAAACGTTGCTAATTTATATGTCCTAATAAAGATTATTTCTACTATTGGAGAGCTGTGGACACCTTCCTTGTTTTGGATTACTACTTGGTGAAGGGGCAGTTCACCTGTCTTCACGGACACTCCATTCCTTTGGTGCTGTTCTACACTTGTTTGTTGATATCTGGATATTAAAGCGAGACATTAACTTCTACCACAGATAATTGGTGAGTCCTTGGAGTCAGTTCTGCTTCACATACGATAGGATAGGATATCTATATAATCAAAACACTGGAATAAGTATAGTGAGTTCTGAAACGAGTCACCTCTCATGAAATTAATACAAGTGATTGAACTGACTCGTAGTGGCTTTATCTATACTGACAATCAGCCGATGCCCATTGTCCTACGAATGTACCGACCATTGTTCTCCACGTGGGAGCTGAGGCCGCCGGCAGCTGCAGACGGCCCTGTTACGGATGGGTGTACTAGCTGAGTCACAAGCAGTCTTGATTCTCGGAGTGGTGTGTTGCCATATGCCTGACATGCAGTATAGGAGAGTGCACTCTTCAGCAGCTGTTGAATAGGCAAGCAAGTGTCAGTATCACGTTGCAATGCACATGCATTTCTTGTTACCATAATCCTTAGCACTGGTACTCTCCCGTGTCTGTGCCGATCTCTACTTCTCTGTCTTGGGAGAGGGAGCGGTAGTCCAATAAGCCGGTGTCCAGTAAAGCTGGATTGTGTGTCTGCCGCCTCTGCGATCCCACATTATGCTCTGGTTGATGCGCCTCCGGAGTCATGTAGGCATTATCACGGGGTGCCTCTGCTTTGAATTTGGGACCATGTTGAAGAGGGCTTAAGGAGTTCCCGACTTGAGTTTCAGTCAACAATTTCTGTAGTGTGAGTTCCAGTTTATCCAGTTCTGGTAGAAGCAGTACCTTGAGAGAAATAATCACTGCTTGGAGTTTCCTTTCAGTGGGAAAGGCTTCCATTTCTGTTTCTGTTCCTAACTATATTGTGAACAACGTGTAACGTTGCGCCAATTCTCCTCTCTCTGTTAATGACTTCACGGGAGGCAAGAGATGTCAAATCTTGATCCTGGTTGGTACCCAGGCACAATGCTTGCCAAGGGTGATATGGATGGCTAAAAGTGTGGCCACTAATTGTTGATATAACAAGAGTTGAGACAGAGCAGTATCAGTCCATGTCCATCTTGGTACGCCGCCCACCTGAAGTCTTCACTTTTGTTTTGAATAGTGTACCTTTCTTCTAATCTAATAGGCCTGTATGAATCCAGACCTCCGTCAGAGCGACAGCACTTTGTGTTCTGTCATCCAGGCTCAGCAACACTTAGGGGGGTAGTTATCAACGTGTCTACTTTACCTGCCTTCGCCGGTCCAATACGCCCGCCTAAGCTTGCCTACCATCGCCGCCGCGGACCTTCAAAATTTCGCCTAAGTTATCAAAAAAGCTGTCAAAAAGCCGTGCACCAAGTACGGGGCGATGAGCAACGGACTGTGAGAGTTATCACTCATCCGATCTCGCTGCTCTTCGGCTTTTTGACAGCTTTATTGCTAGCCTGTCACTAAGCACCCACACTAACTACACTGTTCTACCCCCTATACCGGCGCCCCCGGAGCCCCCCGCAACTCAATAAAGTTATTAACCCTTAAACCGGCGCTCCTAGATCCCGCCGCAACTCTTATAAATGTATTAACCCCTAAACCGCCGCTCCCGGACACCGTCGCCACCTACATTATACCTAGTAACCCCTATCCTGCCCCCCCTGTATCACCGCCACCTATAATAAAGTTATTAACCCCTATCCTGCCGGTCTCGGACCTCGCTGCAACTAAATAAATAGTTTAACTCCTAAACCGCCGCTCCCGGACCCCGCCGCAACCTATATTAAACTTATTAACTCCTAATCTGCCCCCCCTACACCGTCGCCACCTATAATAAGTTTATTAACCCCTATCCTGCCCCCCCTACACCGTTGCGACCTATAATAAGTTTATTAACCCCTATCCTACCCCCCCTACACCGCCGCCACTGTAATAAAATTATTAACCCCTAAACCTAAGTCTAACACTAACCCTAACACCTCCCTATCTTAAATATTAATTAAATACATCTAAATAAATATAACTCTTATTAAATTAATTATTCCTATTTAAAACTAAATACTTACCTTTAAAATAAACCCTAAGATAGCTACAATATAAATAATAATTATATTGTAGCTATTTTAGGATTTATATTTATTTTACAGGTAACTTTGTATTTATTTTAGCTAGTTAGAATAGTTATTAAATAGTTATTAACTATTTAATAACTACCTAGCTAAAAGAAATACAAAATTACCTGTAAAATAAATCCTAACCTAAGTTACAATTAAACCTAACACTACACTATCATTAAATTAATTAAATAAATTAGTTACAAATAACTACAATTAAATTAAATTAACTAACTAAAGTACAAAAAATAAAAAAAGATAAGTTACAAAAAATAAAAAAAATAAGTTACAAACATTTTAAAAATATTACAACAATTTTAAGCTACTTACACCTAATCTAAGCCCCCTAATAAAATAACAAAGCCCCCCAAAATAAAAAAAATGCCCTACCCTATTCTAAATTAAAAAGTTACCAGCTCTTTTACCTTACCAGCCCTTAAAAGGGCCTTTTGCGGGGCATGCCCCAAAGAATTCTGCTCTTTTGCCTGTAAAAAAAAAATACAACCCCCTCCAACATTAAAACCCACCACCCACATACCCCTAATCTAACCCAAACCCCCCTTAAATAAACCTAACACTACCCCCCTGAAGATCATCCTACCTTGAGTCGTCTTCAGCCAGCCGACCCACCGATGGAACCGAAGAGGAGATCCGGAGCGGAAGAAGTCATCATCCAGGCGGTGCTGAAGAAGTCTTCCATCCGATGAAGTCATCATCCAGGCGGCGCTGAAGAAGTCTTCCATCCGATAGAAGTCTTCATCCATGCGGCGTCTTCAATCTTCCTCCATCCGGAGCGGAGCGGAGCCATCTTCAGATGAGCCGACGCGGAGCCATCCTCTTCTTCCCGACGACTAACGACGAATGGATATTCCTTTAAGGGACGTCATCCAAGATGGCGTCCCTTCAATTCTGATTTGCTGATAGGATTCTATCAGCCAATCGGAATTAAGGTAGGAAAAATCTGATTGGCTGATTGAATTGATTGACAACTTGATAACTAGGCCCCTTAGTATCTCCCTAACTTGGTGTTTGCTGTCAAGGGGTGTACTTACTTATTGTGGCTTTACCCCATTTGTAGCATGCGAGTAATGTTAAAAGGGTGTTGCAGCATTTTTTTTAACTTTCTTTGTTTCCTTTCTCTCTTGTTATCTCTCTTTTCTTCCTTGCCTTTCTCCTTCTTTATTGTGTTTTGTTCTCTTTTTTGTTACTTTCTTCGTTCTTTTGACTAAACAGGTTACATTGCGGAAGTATTTCCTGTTTGTTTGATGTTTCAAACTCAATTGTCTAGAGTCATCTTGTGCTTTAGTTCACACAATATGACAAAATGGATATAAAGTGCCATAAAACATTTTTAGTTATGTGCAAATTATAAAACGGTCAACAGTGCGTGAAAAAAGTGTAAAAAAAAAAACTTATAAGTATTTTAATAAAATTTCTAAAAATCTGCAAAATTACTTACATTTTAGTGTTGCCAAGTGTAGCTTGGTCTACCCCCTTATCAGTATCCCACTCCAAACCTTTTGGTCTCATGTAACAAAGTGTGTACTTGAGGATAATTATTTATGCAAGCAAGGGGGGGGGGGGTTGAGGATAGACAGCAGGTACTGCTATTATTTGTTGCCAATAGGCCTGCTCATTTCCATGGGGATAATGTCACATGCATTGTGAAAGCTTCAGCATTATACTGTGCACTGTTTTAGTCAGGTGACATGTGACTCTACCCCCTACCATGCACAAGTGCATTCTGCAGAAGCTATGTCCTGGATAGCACCTTCCATATATGGAAATGCCCAGGGGAGAGCTTGCTGCAAATAAAACTATGCTTGGATTAATGGGGGTTAAAACATAAACAGTTTTGCAGGTAAGCTTTGGCTTTATTATATATTTAGAAACTGATGTTACTGTTGTGTGTCACTATACTAACAGTGAGCAGAAAATTCTGTTTTTGTTTGATCATAGTCATAAACCTTAATCAGTATTGTTAAGATAAAACCTATATATATTTTTTTAAAATTTGTTTTTTATTTTCTCATTAAAGGTTTTCTGGGGTCAAGAAAATCTGAATTGCTTACTTCTTTTGCATGAACTTGTACAAGAATACTTAAAGAAAGAATCGATATGTTGCGTGGCAAGTAGTGATCAGCCAGTCCAACCAGCATCTCCAGCTATTGGTAGACCACAAACCTCTAAGACAGAGCATAGTTCTGATGACTTGAGAACTGGCCTTTTCCAGTACATTCAAGATACAGGTATGGCAAATTATGTGAATTTTGATATTATTCATAATATTTATTTTACAATATTTGTTTATGAAGAAAAGTTGATGAAATAGACCCCTGTTTGTCTGCTTTCAGTGGGTTTGCCTAGTTTTTTAATATTACCATTTTTATGTATACTGCAGGATTGTTAGTTCTTCTTGTTGGTAACACCACCCTGGTATACCAAATACATGCATAGTTTAAAATATGTACTTTGTTATTTCTGCTTAAACATACTGTTCAAACATACTGCTTAAAAAAGTCATATTTTCTCTGTATTAACAAATTTAGATTATATACCCTCTGTCTTTGAGGATCCTATGGAAGAACATATTGTAAAATAATTTAGTTTTTATGTGAGATTAAATAGCTACCAGTTTAAATATATTTAAGCTATAAAACACTTCTGTATTTGTTTAATAATATTTATTTTTGTGTATTATTTATTCATGTGACTCAAGATTGTGTTATTTAACATTTTGAAGAAATCTAACAGATCTTTAAAATCATAGTCTTATATTTAATTAACTTTAGAACTATTTATTTAAAGATAAACTGATTTTATAACAAACTACTGGAAATTAGTTAGTCATAGTAATAACTCACCTTCAGTTTTAGATTTTATCCATTCTTAACTTGGAAAATATTAAACACTGCAAATTACTAGCATGTGGTGAATAATGCTTTGTGTTAATGGAATTTGAAGAATGGTTTCTATTTTCACAAACTCTGAGAAACTCACACTCGAACCAAATACAGTAATAAAAATATGCATTTTTAAACCATGTGGAAAAGGGATTAATGTAAATAAAACACCAAGATTCCATTAATAATTACTGTAAGGAACCAAAAGGTGCTTTATATTTGTTAGACAATAAAAATTAATAAAGAAAAATAGCCAATCACAATTTAGAACAGCAGTGTGCTGGTCCTGTAGAAGAAGGTGTAAGTTTTATCAGAGGGTTAAAATATTTAAGGGACATTGTACACTAATAATTAATTAATCAGCCATTACAAGTGGCTGGTTATTGCTACAAGCTAGCGGTAGCAATTATCACTTATAAAATTAACCAGAGATCATATCTTTGGTTAATTTTATAAAACTGATCCAAATGGCCCCAAAATACTGTATAGTGTAGTTTATTAAAAAATAAAGATGGCAGCATCTTTCTTTTTTTAATAAAATGACTGCACTTGGCAGTATTTTGGGGTTAAAGTTAGTGGGAGTGGGGTATTAGAAAAAAAACGGCACTGAAAGTGCCCTGTACATTGTGATCTATGGGAACTGTATGTTCCCAGTAAATATATATGTATATGCTTCTATACATATATATATATATATATATATATATATATATATATATATATATATATAGATATAGATATAGATATATACATACACATATTAACACATAAATATATATGTATATCAGTATATACATATATATTTATATTTGCTGCCATCGCTTCACTGGTGTAGAAATTCTGATGCTGTCATCTGATGCCCTAACTAGCTGTCGGGTATGGAGTCTGCTGGTATATTGTTTGCGGATTAGCAAGATCTGGCCTAGTTAGTTTTTAAAGAACTTCTTTTGGAGGGAGTACGTTTTTGTTTTCCTCAAGAGCCCTTTTTAATGGGATTTAAGTATTTATGCTTTTTTCTACTTTGTAGATTTTTGCACCAATGGAGCTTTCTGATTCTCATTCTGTCACTAAATCCTCCCTAGAAGCTGGGCCTCCTGAAAAGTTTCCTACCAGTGTTAATTGTGTTTATTGTAAAAAGGCTGAGGTCTTACCTCCAGATCATTTATGTCTAATGCTGCTCTTGCTTCTAAGGGTATTACTGTTCCTTCTGTTTGTTCCTTACAGGAGACTTCTACAGATTTTGTATAATGCATACTAGGTCATATTGTCAGTATCATCCAGATTAGTATCAGATTATAGATATAGCTCCTGTAAAAAATAAATTTAAAAAAAATGGCATAATTCGGTGCCACATTTGAACTTGGCTGTAATAGTCACTTGGAGATGATATCCATTTTCAAATTTAAAATAATTTCAATTGAGGAAAAATTCCAACAGTTGTAAGACACAGTCACTGGGTGGATCCCTGCATAAGGGTATCTGGCCAATTGTCTGCAATCCCTAGTTGGTGTAGAATTACAGTATATAAGCTTGTGACATCCAGTCACAAGTAAATCAGTCTCACAAATTAGTATCTGATCCAAGAATTATATCAAATGCCCAGAATCCCATAGAAATTAAGGTATATGCAGTACAAAAAACTATCAATTTGAATCTATGAAGGTTGCTATGGGTTTCATTATATTATTATATCACTTCACTCCCTTCAGTTAAAGGAGAGAAGAGAAGGATGTGTGATAACAGAAGCATTTAAGGAAATCAAGGGATTTAATAAATGTTAACAACACTAAAATAAGTGGATATCATTTTAATTTATAAGGTTCTGGAATATTTAGCAAAAACACTTTATGTTAAGGGTGGTTTATTCTTGGAATTGATAAGGCTAACAAGTGAATTAGTACAGAATTTACTTCATATCTATGCATTAAAATATTTGCTTTTGGTGGGAACTCCCTGGCAGCGGCCATTACTGGTCACAGCTTTGAGTGCTGCTCCAGCTCTGAAGATATAGCTTGACATAATACTTTCATAAGATGCCATCTGGCAGGAAATTTTACATTCTACAAGTAAGCTAATGATCCTCCTTCTGCTGATTTAAAAAATATTGAGCTTGTTGCCAGCAACAGAGCACCGGAGCTTTTTTTGAGGTTGCGGCCTCCCACCAAACCCCCGGGTGTGTACCTTCAAGCCTTAACCATATCACAACACCAGATCACGTTGCAATACTTGTCAATATGGAAGTACAAGCTTTACAGATGGATGACATATACACAGTCCTGCAGCCCTGCTGGAACGCTTACGAGAAGGCATTCTCACTCAGATTCGACAATCTGCCACTGATTATACAACCCTTTGGGATGCAAGATAGCGCCTGTACAGCCCTACAAACAGAAAAAGTCCCTCAGGTCTCCAGTCCACTGAGCAGCAAACCAGAGCCGAGAGTTGGAATGCAGGGAAGTACCTCTACAGAACAGGCACATGGTGACACTCATACCGCAGCTGGTTACTATGCTTATTCGCCCGACAGTGGGTCTTGCATAAGGAAACCTGGGGATGGTGCGGCCGACCTCCCTATGCAAGACTGGGGCCTAAGATGTGATCAACGAGCAAGAGCCCATGATAAGAATGACGCAGAGGAAGCAAATTGATGTTAGAAGTGCTATTTTGTATTCTGTGCCACTAGCAGTCTCGCTTCACTCAAGTTTATACCTTCAGCGACACATCCTACTCGACTATATCAGGAATTGCTGTCACCCTAATGCTTTGCAAAGATTGCTGTGTGAAGTACCTGGACTATGGCCACAACCTCCTTTCAACAAAGAAACACAAACCCTGTTTATAGTAGACTGCCCCAATGGTAGTTTAATTTTACACATTTTCTGGTCTTAGAACAGTTTATGGGTAGACTATCAAAACGCATGCTAATGATGCCAACAGGTTAAACTTTCTTACTGCGTTGAAACCAATGTGCTAACCACCATAAAGCAGAGCGTGAGTTGAGCCCTATGCCTTGAAGGTCTTTATTCTTTATTGCTGGCTTCAGGACTTGTTAACCATTATAACTTACTAACTTTCAATATGCCACCCGTATTTACTAAGATGACTGATTCCAACTAAATTAAAGATGTTAAAGGAATGTCTTAATATATGGTCTTGAAGGGACTAATTTCTAAATAGTTATGTTTTTTGGCTTCCTTTTCCTCCCCTAACATATATTGTATCCTCCCTTTACTATTGTTGTTCAATATGGCATGGGAAATTTTGAAATGTTTGGGGTATATTATGGGGTATAAGTAGTACATATGTCTATCCTTTACTGCAATGCCCTGACCATTAATGTGTTCAATTGGACTCTAATACAGTTATCCCTGTTGTCTAATCCGCTCAACAGTATGATACAGCTCTATGTGTAGTGTGGTTGTCAGGTTTTAGTGCATGCTTTCTAAAGATACATAGAACACAGGGGTAAAATCTTCATCTAGCTTCCTTTTTTAGGGGTTGTTATGCCTGTGTTCTGTGCTCTTGTGTTTGTGTATCCTAAGGAACATTACACTCTTGGTTATATTGTCTATATCTGAATAATGGCACGGTTACTAATTTTTATATTTCATAGGCAGTTTATTGGTTATGTTATTAATTTATACTTTCTCCCTCCCTTAAATACATCATGTAGCATTGTATCATATCCCCGTGTCTCTATCTTGGTTTATTAAGCCCTTTATGCAGAGTATATGGTTTATTAAGCCCTATATGCAGACCTAATCCACCTTCTCCAATTTTAGTACCCTTAATCATCCTGTAGATGTTATGTTTGCAAGACCGAACACTGATTGATAATTAAATACTAGGGTCCTCATATTTTTCAGATACCACAAGCTGAGAGGTAAATTATTTCATATGCTGAGTAATTCTTATTACTCTATATTAGCCCTCTCAATCCCTCCTACCACCACTTAAAGGGACAGTTCACCCAAAAACTTACTCCCCTTTAAATTATTCCCAATGATCCTTTTTACCTGCTAGAGTGTATTAAATTGGTTGCAAGTAGCTCCTTTACTCATATTTCAGCATTTGAAATAGCTGATATAGCTTGTGGTTTCCCAACCTATACTGAAAGTTTTGATGCTGGCGTATACACTATTGACAAGCCTAAGTAAACACAGCCAGCAGAAGAGATTAGACCCTCAGTGGGGGGCATGACAGTTAAGTAATAAAATGATAATTTTCCATTGTTCTCTCTATGTATTGAGCTTTGGTGTTCTAGACAAATATAAGATAAGGAAGCAAGTCTGTGTACATGAAAGTGATAACATAATGAGATCTGATATTACCTTAAGTTCAACCCATTGTAATAGGCTGTGGTTTCAAAGCACAAAACCAGCTACTTCAGATACACAAATAAACCCGAAAATGCAATTTCTCAAATATTTTATACTCTGCAGTTGGTATAACAAGTCATTTAAAATACATTTATGGAAAAACAATTTTACAGTGTACTGTCCCTTTAATTGCCATTGAGCAAACTCAGACAGAGCACAGCTTCCCCTGTTAAAGTTACTGCTGTTATTCCAAGAACGGATAATTAGCCTTATCTCACCTGTTTGTTTCCTAACTATGCCGTGTGGAATTTTCTTTTCTTTAGGAATAAATAAATCAAAAAATGTCTGGAAAAAATAAATAAATAAATATTTGCTTTTCTCTATCAAAATTATCTGAAATAAAAAACACAGGGGCTTTATTTTATAGTTTCCACTTGTTTGCACATCACTCTTCAGCTGCATCCTCTTCAGCTACATCCTCTTCTTACCTAAAACAATTTGTCACTTTCTTTCCTCATCTCATCCACCTCTTACTGCCTAATTTCTTATTCATTTTTTTTTAACAATCACATGATTTCAAAAATAAAGATAACACTACTTTGAACTCTCTCACAAAACTTGTAGAATTTCTGAGCTTGCAGTTACTTAAACACAGTTCCCACTGCTGCATATAAACATACTACTGCACACCCTGACTGCAAACCACTTTTCGAAGATTATGTAGAGAATTTCCAGAGAGATCTTAGAGAAGCTTTTACAATCATGTGTGCCATGATTGCACAAGCAGTATGCAAATAATTTACGTAAGAAACCAAAAGTGTGTGAAAAAGTTAACAATTCTTTTTTTATATGATCACATTTGGCGGTGAAATGATGGCATGAAATATACCAAAATGGGCCTAAATCAATACCTTAGATTGTCTACGTAAAAAAAAAATATATAGTTTTGACAGGTAATTAAAAAAACAAGGCTCTATTTCTGTTTATATGAAGTGATAACAAAAATGCTAAAATTCTCCGGTATGTAGGGCGAGTTCTTCTCTGAAATTCCCAGTAGTGAAGGGGTTAATCTAGAATAGTATATGGTCTGTGATTATAATTTAAAACTATGCAGAATTGGATATTAGTGGCTACGATTAACACTACTCAGTGTGCCTGCTAACAGCCTGAGGGCTCTAAAGAGGGATGCAGGTACTTACCTACTAGCTGCCTACTCCACTGATCTTACCTTGAATATAGTTTTATCAAAGATTGAGTAGAAAAAAATAGAGAAAGGTAATTGATTTCCTTACATTCTTCCCATGTATTCTTTCATATTTTTTTTTCTTTCAAAACATTCTTCTTCCCTAGCTCATATTAATCACCTTTCCTGGTTTATGACTTCTAGCTGCTTTGCTCACCTTTTCTTTCCAATCATTGTTCTTTAGGTTGTAAACTGAAGAGGCTTTCTACCTACGGTGACTTTATTTATTACTGATTGTCACTCAAGGGCAGGATTTGCTTCTTATGTTCCAATTTCTTGAAGCGTCACTATTTATTTAAAATAATATACCAATGTATTTACTGCATTTTAAAAGGGATATTAAACAGTGCTCCTTTAGTAGAAATAAATATGTTAAATCAAAGTAAACATAAAAAGTTAAAGATTATGTAAAAAAAAAACAGCAAACAAGTTACTTGTTTTTTTCTTCAAAATAAGTAACCACTGCTCTCAGGGCAATATGAAAGCTGACATTGCATTCTGCCTCTTCTGCATTCTTCCTCTTATGAGTATAGGCAAATCTGACTCACTGTTTATCTAGTATTTACTTAATAGTAAACCAGCTCATGTTACTCTGGACGTTTTATAACATCAAGCTAAATAAGCCTTCCTGTTGAGACCCCATCTGCATTGTAGGGCTTTGACAGAATGTAATGGACACTGCACAAATTAAGTTTAAAAAAAATAATTAAAAAGATAAAATCCGTTTAAAATTATGAATAATACATTTTGCAATGATTTATATTAAAGTGAATGTAAATTTTGATGCTAAAGTGCCCGGTTTTTAAAAATTCGATTAAAAACAGGGGCACTTTATTAATCAAAATTTACATTTCATTCGTGTTGTAAAAAAATACTTACCTTTTAATCTTAACAGCCGATCCAGCTTCCTCCACCCGTCACAAAGCCTCTTCCTGGGTCTAAAATGAGGAATCCTGCTTCCTCCAATCACGGCGTTGAATCAGACACTGATTCCCCCGGGGGGGAAGCCGTGATTGGAGGATGACCTATCCATCATTGCTAACGTCAGAAATGGCTTGCGACGACCGGAGGAAGCTGGAGCTGCTGCCAAGTTTAAAAGGTAAGTATTTTTTCATAACGAGTGAAATGTAAATTTTGATGAATTAAAGTGCCCCTGTTTTTAATCAAATTTTTAAAAACCGGGCACTTTAGCATCAACATTTGCATTCACTTTAAGTATATGCCACTTCCTAGTGCTTTTTTTATTATAACAATGAAACAAACTGTTTCATATCCCTTTAAGGTTTATTTCAGTAAAGGAAGAACATGTATATTTCTTAGTTAAAATCTGCTTAAAGTAGTACAATACATCAAAACAACAATAATCTCATGAAGTAATGAAGGCAGGTATTTATTTTTTTAACCTTGCTATACATTCAAAATTACAAAGTTCTCGACTCTTACACTGATTTGTAATGACTGATCTGATGTTTGGTCTGTATATAGCATTCCACTTATCTCTTTTACTGGAAAAAATCCATATGTTGCTAAACTAATAAAATTTATAAAAAAATATTTAGTCATTTTAGGCGTTTTTAAAAAAAACTAATTTACTGCCAGTAAATCAATTTGCCTTGATCTAAAGCTAAATTCATATCATAGTATATAATTTCATCCACACACATTTTTTTTCTTAGATGCACAGAAACTACCAAATGCGTATGAAGTCATCTTTTACAATGAGACAGAAGAAAGCCCAGGAATGATGCTCTGGAGATATCCAGAACCAAGGGTGCTAACTCTGGTCAGAATTACCCCAGTTCCTTTCAACACCACTGAGGATCCTGATATTAGCACTGCTGACCTTGGAGATGTCCTTCAGGTGTGGTTTCAAAAACACTATTTGATTGTAAACTATAGTATACTTTACTGGTAGCAAAATGTAATAAAACTGACGTTTAATCATTTCCTGAAAAAGAACACCATCATAACAACAGGTCTTGATCTCAAGTTGGTGGGTACTAGGTCCAGGAGTCATTTACAGAAACATGGGTTGATTAATGGATAAACATTTCCACCAGCGATGGTAAGAACAAATACTGTAAGTGAATTCAAGTATCCCTGAGATATATTGAAGGCTATCCTATGATATAATTAAGCCTACGCTTAAAGGGACATGAAACCCAAATTTTTTCTTTCATGATTTAGAAAGAACATGCAATTCTAAACAACTTTCTAATTTACTTCTAGTATCTAATTTGCTTCATTCTCTTGATATCCTTTGCTGAAAAGCATATCTAGATAGGCTAAGTAGCTGCTGATTGGTGGCTGCAGATTCTTGCTCACCCATGTGCATCACTATTGCTTCAATAAAGGATCTAAAGAATGAAGCAAATTAGATAATGGAAGTAAATTGGAATGTTGTTTAAAATTGTTTAAAATTGTATTCTCTACCTGATTCATGAATGAAAAAAATTGAGTTTAGTGTCCCTTTAAGAAGGAAATGTGGATAGAGCTAAAAAGCCTTTAATTGTATCTGCCTTAAATATCTATGTTCCTAGTTAAAGGGACATTCCGGTCAAAATTTAAATGCACATAGATTAATTACATCTTTGAATAGAAACATATTTGCAATATAGATGTATTGCCAAAAATGCTTCTAGTAAAAGTTATCACTGTTTTAGTGGTAACATTTTTCTCTGCATGTGCATGTGAAGCAGAGCTAGATATTCTCACTGCACCTGCGTTGTAAATATTGCAGCTGCTCAGATCATCTGTGGGGCTTGTAATCATGTCAGCAATTAACAAATTGAGCCATTACCAGATGGTACATGCACATTAGGCTCTCTGAGCAAGTCCTGTGTTTAAAATGCTGGTGCATGGTGCATACTTAAATACTCTTTTGAAACAGCTATAGCTTTTATTAGAAGCATTTTTGCTAATGTATGTATATTACAAATATGCTTCTGTTCAACGTCGAAATGCATCCATGTGGTTTCCAATTTTGGCTGGAATATCCCTTTAATGCTGTTTTTGTTTTATATTATTTTTTGTATCAATAACTTTGTCTCTTATACCCTTGCTATATATTTACAAACATAATCTTGGCTACCACGCTTGTGTGACTCATTGAATACAAAACTATAATCTACGTTTTCATTAAATTAAGATCTTTAATTATGTCCAAACATGATAAACTTACAGACCACTTCATATGAATGTGCTTCTTGAGATGCAACCCCTAATTCCCTGTATTTTTTAATTGGGGTTTGCACAATAGTTAGTAGGAACTTTGTATTATAACAATGCTTCTCTCAAATCTAGGGGCAGACTTTGGTGGCTGAATAAAAAGGTAAGGTGAGGACCAACCTAAGACCTGGGGAACTGGATCCAGAATGATTATAATGTTCATGGAATAAATAAGGCTGGTTATGGAAAACTTGAAGCAAATAGACTAACTGAACTGGAACAAGAACAGCCAGGAACTTGTAGATAGGGTTGCCCATTTGTCAGTTCCTGGGCACAATAGTAGATAGACTCACACAATCTCCCCCCCCCCCCCCCCAATCATTAACTCTTTATTCCACCGTGTATATTTCTCTTGTTAAGTGTATCCAGTCAACGGATCATCCATTACTTGTGGGATATTCTCCTTCCCAACAAGAAGTTGCAAGAGGATCACCCATAGCAGAGCTGCTATATAGCTCCTCCCCTAACTGTCATATCCAGTCATTCTCTTGCAAGCCTCAAACAAGATGGAGGTCGTAAGAGGAGTGTGGTGTTTTATACTTAGTTTATTCTTCAATCAAAAGTTTGTTATTTTTAAATGGTGCCGGAGTGTACTGTTTATCTCAGGCAGTATTTAGAAGAAGAATCTGCCTGCGTTTTCTATGATCTTAGCAGAAGTAACTAAGATCCATGGCTGTTCTCACATATTCTGAGGAGTGAGGTAACTTCAGAGAGGGAATGGCGTGCAGGTTTTCCTGCAATAAGGTAGGTGCAGTTAATATTTTCCTAGGGATGGAATTTGCTAGAAAATGCTGCTGATACCGATCTAATGTAAGTAAAGCCTTAAATGCAGTTATAGCGACTGGTATCAGGCTTATTAATAGATACACATACTCTTATAAAAATTTAATATAAAACGTTTGCTGGCATGTTTAATCGTTTTTATATGTATTTGGTGATAAAACTTATTGGGGCCTAGTTTTTTTCCACATGGCTGGCTTGAATTTTGCCTAGTAACAGTTTCCTTACTGTTGTAATATGAGTGGGAGGGGCCTTTTTTAGTGCTTTTCTGTGCAGATAAAAATACTGACAGAGACATTCAGCTTCCCTCTGCATGATCCAGGACATCTCTGGAGGGCTCAAAAGGCTTCAAAGTCGTTTTTGAGGGAGGTAAAAAGCCACAGTAGAGCTGTGGCAGTTGTTGTGACTGAAAAAAAAAAAAAAAAAAAAACGTTTTTGTCTTTTATTATTCAGTTTTGGGTATTAAGGGGTTAATCATCCATTTGCAAGTGGGTGCAATGCTCTGCTAACTTGTTACATACACTGTAAAAATTTTGTTAGTGTAACTGCCTTTTTTCACTGTTATTTCAAATTTTGACAAAATTTGTGTTTCTTAAAGGTGCAGTAACGTTAGCAACACTGAGGTTCATCAGATTTCAGTCGGACAACATCACGACTGTGGCTTACATCAACCATCAAGGGGGAACCAGGAGTTCCCTAGCGATGTTAGAAGGCTCAAAAATAATTCGCTGGGCAGAGTACCACTCTTGCCACCTGTCAGCAATCCATATCCCAGGCGTGGAGAACTGGGAGGCGGATTTTCTAAGTCGTCAGACTTTCCATCCGGGGGAGTGGAAACTCCATCCGGAGGTGTTTGCTCAGTTGATTCATCGTTGGGGCAAACCAGAGTTGGATCTCATGGCGTCTCGCCAGAACGCCAAGCTTCTTTGTTACGGATCCAGGTCCAGGGACCCAGAAGCGACGCTGATAGATGCGCTAGCAGCGCCTTGGTTCTTCAACCTGGCTTATGTGTTTCCACCGTTTCCTCTGCTCCCTCGACTGATTGCCAAAATCAAACAGGAGAGAGCATCTGTGATTCTGATAGCACCTGCGTCGCCACGCAGGACTTGGTATGCAGACCTAGTGGACATGTCATCCTTTCCACCATGGACTCTGCCTCTAAGACAGGACCTTCTGATACAAGGTCCTTTCAATCATCCAAATCTAATTTCTCTGAGACTGACTGCATGGAGATTGAACGCTTGATTCTATCAAAGCGTGGCTTCTCCGAGTCAGTCATTGATACTTTAATACAGGCACGAAAGCCTGTTACCAGGAAAATCTACCACAAGATATGGAGTAAATATCTTTATTGGTGTGAATCCAAGACTTACTCATGGAGTAAAGTTAGGATTCCTAGAATATTGTCTTTCCTCCAAGAGGGCTTGGACAAAGGATTATCAGCTAGTTCCTTAAAGGGACAGATTTCTGCTCTGTCTATTCTTTTGCACAAGCGTCTGGCAGAGGTTCCAGACGTCCAGGCATTTTGCCAGGCTTTGGTTATATTTAAGCCTGTGTTTAAACCTGTTGCTCCCCCGTGGAGCTTAAACTTGGTTCTTAAGGTTCTTCAAGGAGTTCCGTTTGAACCCCTTCATTCCATTGATATTAAACTTTTATCTTGGAAAGTTCTGTTTTTGATGGCTATTTCCTCGGCTCGGAGAGTCTCTGAGCTATCTGCCTTACAATGTGATTCTCCCTATCTGATTTTTCATGCAGATAAGTTAGTTCTGCGTACCAAACCTGGGTTTTTACCTAAGGTGGTTTCTAACAAGAATATCAATCAAGAGATTGTTGTTCCATCGTTGTGCCCTAATCCTTCTTCAAAGAAGGAACGTCTTTTACATAATCTGGACGTAGTCCGTGCCTTGAAGTTTTACTTACAAGCTACTAGGGATTTTCGTCAAACATCTTTACTGTTTGTCGTTTACTCTGGACAGAGGAGAGGTCAAAAAGCTTCGGCAACCTCTCTTTCCTTTTGGCTTCGGAGCGTAATAAGCCTAGCCTATGAGACTGCTGGACAGCAGCCCCCTGAAAGGATTACAGCTCATTCTACTAGAGCTGTGGCTTCCACCTGGGCCTTTAAAAATGAGGCCTCTGTTGAACAGATTTGCAAGGCTGCGACTTGGTCTTTGCTTGACACTTTTTCAAAATTTTACAAATTTGATACTTTTGCTTCTTCGGAGGCTGTGTTTGGGAGAAAGGTTCTTCAGGCAGTGGTTCCTTCCGCTTAATCCTGCCTTGTCCCTCTCATCATCCGTGTACTTTAGCTTTGGTATTGGTATCCCACAAGTAATGGATGAGCCGTGGACTGGATACACTTAACAAGAGAAAACATAATTTATGCTTACCTGATAAATTTATTTCTCTTGTAGTGTATCCAGTCCACGGCCCGCCCTGTCCTTTTAAGGCAGGTCTAAATTTTAATTAAACTACAGTCACCACTGCACCCTATAGTTTCTCCTTTCTCTGTTTGTTTTCGGTCGAATGACTGGATATGACAGTTAGGGGAGGAGCTATATAGCAGCTCTGCTGTGGGTGATCCTCTTGCAACTTCCTGTTGGGAAAGAGAATATCCCACAAGTAATGGATGATCAGTGGACTGGATACACTACAAGAGAAATAAATTTATCAGGTAAGCATTAATTATGTTTTTCTACAACCAAGCAGTCTTTTCTGCCAGTAGCCTACAAATAAATATTTTTACCTCTATGGCTAACAGTAACACACATAAACAGAAGTGATTTTCTACCCTTACTTCCTTCACTTCATTCTGCTCCATATTTTGCAATGGGTTGAGGCCACAGAGGGATTTTGTATCTTTAGCTAAAAAAAACAAATGTTTAAATACAATGGACATTTAAGTTTCCAGTATTTTTGTGAAGATTTTACTAGACAGCCTGCTGAAATACTGGACTGCCCGGTTGAATACTGGACACCTGGCAACTCTACTTGTAGATACTTGTGGAAACAACTTTATTTTCAAACACATCTGTTCCCGAGTGAAAACTGTTGGTTACCCAATCAGCAGCTGCAAGAATGTCACTGCTGATTGCTTATTACCAGCAGTGCTTTCTAGCTTCTGAGCTGTACATTAACTATGTTTTAACTTCTTTGTGGGGGTAAACCACCTACGGTAGCAAAATCATTACTTATAAAATGATATTCTCTAACAAATTAGAGCATTTTTTTCACTATACAATTCATGCTATGCCACAATTCATTAAAGCACAATAGTACAGTCATTAAATAATTAACAATCTGTGAAAATCATGATAGTCATAATATTTTGGCACTAATTATCCTGAACTGGACATGAATTCTGAGCCATTCAGGGGCAGCATACATTTATAGATACATAGAAACATAGATTTTGACTGCAGATAAAAACCATAGGCCCAAGAAGTCTGCCCAGTTTTTTCTAATCAATAACCACCAATCACTAGCCATGTTCAGCTAAGGATTTGTAGTGTGTTACTGCACTAGAGCTGACTTTAACTATTTGTTTGACCCTTGTGTAGATGATTAACACATAATTTCTTTCAGGTGATGAGAGTCCATGAGCCATTACTCCATGGATTCAACTCCTGGCCACTAGGAGGATACAAAGATTCCCAAAGCTCTAAGAGCACCCTCCCACCTCTCTGGTATTCTAGTCTTTTCTTTGCCTCCACAAGAGGAAGAGGAAAAATCTAATCAGGATGCTCCATATTCTTTGTTGAGAGGCGTCCTTGGACTGATTTGAGGCCTGTTTTCCCCTCAGATAGATGCTACTGATAGACAGAGGGGAGATTGGAGTTTTGGGCAGGGACACAATAACTCCCAGTGAGGAGTTGGTCACAAGCCTTTTAGCCACAGGTGTAGAGATCAGTCCCTTAGCCTCCTCCTATTGGGTCCTTGATATACTCCACATATTTATCCTCTCCTGTGACGTAGACAGCGATGGGTGTGCTCTCTAATGGAAGCAGTCTTTTCTGCAGCCAATATGCACAGTAGAGAGGGTGCATCTGAGGTAAATGCAGCCATTTCTTGCACTCACATAGCCCACAGTCTATTAGTAGGAACACACATTTTGAGGTACATCATAGACAGGGGATGTACACATGTAACAGACTAATTCCACCTTTATTACTTAGACTTTTTATACTTTATTATGTGGTTATAGCTGCTATTTACTATTCAGCTAAATCTTGATGCAACCTTATACCCTCTGCTATATACACAGTAAAAGGGATATAACTGGCAATGTGAGGGGGGAGTCTCTTTGTGTATTTGTATGTTGTTGTGCATGGCAGTTAGTTAGTAGCAAGGCAATTCTATTTTCATTCTATTTTTTAAATTTCTTAACTGTTTCTTTGTGCAATGGCCATTTTTCAAATGTCTTATTACTGAAGGTTAAGATATTTTTGTTATTTTTATGCAGTGCATTTTTAATATTTACTATTATTACACAAGGAGATTTTCCTTTTAATACGTATTAGCCAAGGTTCTCATATGTCTTGGACTTTATTTTACAAGGTCCCAGATACATTTTTTCCAAACATTTCATTTACTGTTTATACATGTATTTACAGTTAAAAAATGGTGGTTGTCTTGATTTATTTTATTTGTTTGTTTGTATATTCTTTCATGGAGCATACTGAATTTGGTCCCTACTACCTTGAATTATCCTATAGATTAGAGGTCAGCAATCTTGGCACCCCAAATGTTTTGGAACTACATTTCCCATTATGCTCTGACACACTTTAGGCTGGCTGAGTATCATGGGAAAGGCAGTTCCGAAACATCTGGGGTGCCAATGTTGCTGACCCCTGCTTTAGAGGGTAGATCCGCTGATAAAAAATTTATTTTCTATTTTGCTGGATTGTTTAGTTCATTTTAGCAATTCTGGAATGGATCATATTAGGCATTCTAATAGTATAATGCTGCTCATGCCTCTAAAGGAATCTGCCCTCCTGTTTCCTTGCTTCAGATTTTGCTCCAGGATTTAAAGGTTGTGCACTCTGCAGTTGCGGGGGCTATGCCTCCACCAAGTATGCACAATGTTATTTTCTGTTTTGCAGAATTGTACCAGTTCAGTTTTGCAATCGCTGAATGGATCACATTAGGCATTTCAACAGTCTAATGCTACTCTTCCTCTAAAGAAATCTGTCCTCCCTTTGTTTCCTCAATAGAAGAGAGTGCTCCAGATTTTGCTCCAGGATTTACAGGTTTGTGTGCTTTGTAGTTGTGGCGGCCATGCCTCCTTCAAGTATGCACAAAAGTTCTATGTCTCAAAGTCATCCTAAAGTTACATTATCAAGTTCTTCTGCATCATCGGAAATCAGAAAATCTTAGAATACCCTTATAGTTTTCAGACTCAAGCACCTCAGGTTGTTTTCTGAAGGTCAGTTTTTTATGTTGAGTTTTTTTTACTGATCAGGACACAGAGTCTACCTCTTTCATGTTTGTGCTTGAACATCTTAGTTCTTTGTTTAAAGATATTTTACATACTTTAGGCGTCCAAGATTCTAAATCATCGCAGGAAAAACATTTTGAACTACTGTAATTGGTTTTTAAACCTTCTGAGGCTCTTACTAAAATGATTTTCAGAGAGTGAACAAAGCCTGGTATTATCTTTTAATTCATCCTTTAAATTTAATAGGATGTTTCCTTTACCAGCTTCTAATGTACAGCTTTGGGAAGCTTTTCCAGTGGTAGATGGTGCTATTTGCTTTTGCAAAATGCATTAATATTCTCTTAGAGGATGGTATATTTTTCAGGAATCTTATGGACATGAAATTGTTAACCTTTCATTGAAGTGCCTTTTTGAGCAAACATTGCTTTTGTAGCAGTTGCGTCTGCTTTTTAGTGTTACAATTTGTCTGAGCAAATCTTAGATCTTGAATTTCTTCCTCTTCCAAATCAGCCTGAAGGTGCAGCTTTTCTGGTAGGGTAGGGTAGTCCAAGATCTAAACATAGTTTCCAATAAATTAAATGATAGGTTCCAAATCAAGGCCTTTTCGAGGAATGTGTCATTTATCTCACGTTCCAAAAGACTTTGTGATTTTTATGTCTGTATTATCTGTAGTTCAAGTTTTGGAACAAGGCCAAGGATTTTATTCCATCCTTTTCCATTATTCCAAAGAAAGAGGGAACAAATCTATCAGAGTTCCTATTTTCAAAATAATAACAATCTGGACAATTCTACCATTTATTCAACAGTGTTAATTTATATCAACGTTTAATGTGAAGGATACCTTCCTTCCTATTCCTAGACCATCTGCAGTTTCTAAGAATCTTCTGTTTTGTCTGTCTACAACTATCCTGTCTGTAATAAGAACTCATGTAGTTCAGTGGCTGTATATCTGGATGACATATTGGTTCAGGCTGTCATTTTTTTCCTTCAGCTGTATTCCATACAGTCTACTATTGTTTTCTTCTTAAACATGGGCATTCTAGACTCAGTGACTATGCAGCTATCAAGGATCAAAGTTACAGTCAGTTTGCTCACAATTAGAATACATTCCTAACCCATCTGTAGCTCAGTGTATGGAATTATTAGATCTAATGATTGCAGGAGCAGGTGTTCCATATGAGACCCCTTCAACTTTGCATGATTGACAAGAATGCAAAAATGTCACTCATCTATCTCATAGAATCCAATGGGATTCTTCAGTGAGGCAATCTCTGTCCTGGTGGATAGTTTTCCAAACTATTTTTCTGGAGGCGTCCTTCGCCCAACTTGAAAAAAAAATGTCTGCAAACACCATTCTCTGGGATTTTCAGTTTTGTCTGGGGGTCCAGGTGAGCACAGGGACTGTGGTTTCCTCAGGAGGTGAGGTTACCAATAATTATCTTGGACCAGTGGCGTATTTAGGTTTTGTACTCCGGATTTAGGTAGTTTTTGGCCATATAATTGTTTTGGTCAGGGAGTAATGGGACCTTTTTTTTGCTGCATTTTAAAATTAAATTTTCACCAGCCAGGGCTAGTAAAAAGCTTGCATGCACCCAAGTAGGTTGAATTAGCACGTGTACACACAGAGTATACATGTGAGCAGTAACGCCACGGCAAGGCTTCAACCACTGTTACCGTCCATTCACACACCTCTCATATCTCCTTTTACACATGATACACTCATACACACAATCGCTCAATGAAGAAAAAAAAAGGACATTGTTAATATTATTTTAACACTAGCAAATGCAAACAAGTTCTTCATGTTTCTAATCATCAAATACCATAGTGTTATCAAGACTAAAAAGGCACATCAGGACAGATAATGCAGTGTACAGTGATTAACACAAAAAAGCTTAGCATTGATGATTAGTAACCTACAGCAAAGAGTACATTAGTGTTCTATTACAACACTGCATGAATAGACAACATAGGACACCAGATCTCTGTGCAATTGTGCATTAAGATGAAAACAGGCAGCATAAGAAGTCTTGAGCAACATTTCATAGGTAATTTCACAAACTTTTAAACATCAAAATCATTTTGAAATCCCAAAAGCTTTATGGCTAAAGTGACATATAGTGGGCATCACAGTATCCAAAGTGGGTAAACACAGTGACAATGCCATAAAGAGAGTATTTGGATTCATTGTTCATTGTTAATATAGCAAACTTAACATATATTACTAGTGTCCTTTAGTGCACACCTCACAGATACATTAATCCTTTATGACCACCTACTCCTAACTATGGGTAGAAAAGCTAGATGGAATTCTGAATCCACTGGATTAACAACAGACAAGGGAAGGCAGTTTATATTACCATAATTAAGACCATGAGATAAAACAGGTTATACATACAATATGTTTATACAATCACAGACACAAGGACCTACTTTGAAAAAGTGTTGCAAGTATCTATTATTTATGATCTGTATTTTGCTCTAGATTCTGGAAAACATAATCAAAATAAATCAAGTAGTACTGTAACTGTCACCTTCACCATCCTCCATCAATATTTATTTTCAGCCATTATGCAGCCCGCTACCAAATTTAAGATCAGTCAGTCTCATGAGTCTCAGTCCTTTTATACTAGTATCAGCTCGCCCTGCCAGCATCTACTGTCAGCAGTGGCAGTGGCACCGTCCTGTCACTCAGGTAGCAGTCAGCAAGTTAGCACTCGAATGATCACAAGTAGTGACTCTCTGTGGCAGCCTGAGTTGGACTTGGTTCCTAAATAATCACTACCTGAGTTAGTGGCTCCAGACGTCCACTGTCCTCACTCCTCACAGTAGTCACTGTCTCCACATTCCACGGCTGCACTGGATTAGTGATCAGATTCAGACTTCAGTCTGTCTCCCACTCTCCTCCTCGTGACTCTCTCACCTCTGTTGCCGCTTGGCCTGGGAGATCACGTGAGTGACTCTCGGCCTCAACTTCAAGCAATGATGTGCGGTTGGCTGACAGTCATGTAACCCTCTGTAAAAAGCCGGTCACGTGACCGCTCGGCGTCAAAGTATTTTTTTTAAAAAAAAATAGCGTTATCAAATCAGTGTGGACAAGTGCCGCCCCCCAAAAGATGCCACCCTAGGCACCGGCCTTGTTGGCCTATCCGGTAATACGCCCCTGTCTTGGACTCAGTGCAATCTGTGCAATTTCTGTTTCTAAGAGTCATAGTTTGAATTGAATAGAGAATTCTTCAATAGTCTGATTGCTCCAGTCAGGCCCCGCAGAAGTTGTTTTGCAAATTTGATTCTCCATTCATCAGTTACTTGAGTATCTCACCTTGATGGATTAGAGATTGTATACTTATTTTTTTTAAAACAACCAGGTTTCATTGATGCTGTACTGAACACCTTATTTCAGCCCATAAAGTAAAATTTCAAATGATTTGTAATTGTTTCTTTCCTGCTTTTGAAAACCAGGGTTTTCGCTGGCATTCTTTTGGAATTCCAAGAATTCTTATTGCAAGTCGGTTTGGATAATTACTTATCTGCTAACTCTTTAAAGAATCATATTTCTCCAACATAGGTGTGTCCGGTCCACGGCGTCATCCTTACTTGTGGGATATTCTCTTCCCCAACAGGAAATGGCAAAGAGCCCAGCAAAGCTGGTCACATGATCCCTCCTAGGCTCCGCCTACCCCAGTCATTCTCTTTGCCGTTGTACAGGCAACATCTCCACGGAGATGGCTTAGAGTTTTTTAGTGTTTAACTGTAGTTTTTATTATTCAATCAAGAGTTTGTTATTTTAAAATAGTGCTGGTATGTACTATTTACTCAGAAACAGAAAAGAGATGAAGATTTCTGTTTGTATGAGGAAAATGATTTTAGCAACCGTCACTAAAATCCATGGCTGTTCCACACAGGACTGTTGAGAGCAATTAACTTCAGTTGGGGGAACAGTGAGCAGTCTCTTGCTGCTTGAGGTATGACACATTCTAACAAGACGATGTAATGCTGGAAGCTGTCATTTTCCCTATGGGATCCGGTAAGCCATGTTTATTAAGATCGTAAATAAGGGCTTCACAAGGGCTTATTAAGACTGTAGACTTTTTCTGGGCTAAATCGATTCATTATTAATACATATTTAGCCTTGAGGAATCATTTAATCTGGGTATTTTGATATAATAATATCGGCAGGCACTGTTTTAGACACCTTATTCTTTAGGGGCTTTCCCAAATCATAGGCAGAGCCTCATTTTCGCGCCGGTGTTGCGCACTTGTTTTTGAGAGGCATGACATGCAGTCGCATGTGAGAGGAGCTCTGATACTTAGAAAAGACTTTCTGAAGGCGTCATTTGGTATCGTATTCCCCTTTGGGCTTGGTTGGGTCTCAGCAAAGCAGATACCAGGGACTGTAAAGGGGTTAAAGTTAAAAACGGCTCCGGTTCCGTTATTTTAAGGGTTAAAGCTTCCAAATTTGGTGTGCAATACTTTTAAGGCTTTAAGACACTGTGGTGAAAATTTGGTGAATTTTGAACAATTCCTTCATATTTTTTCGCAATTGCAGTAATAAAGTGTGTTCAGTTTAAAATTTAAAGTGACAGTAACGGTTTTATTTTAAAACGTTTTTTGTACTTTGTTATCAAGTTTATGCCTGTTTAACATGTCTGAACTACCAGATAGACTGTGTTCTGAATGTGGGGAAGCCAGAATTCCTATTCATTTAAATAAATGTGATTTATGTGACAATGACAATGATGCCCAAGATGATTCCTCAAGTGAGGGGAGTAAGCATGGTACTGCATCATTCCCTCCTTCGTCTACACGAGTCTTGCCCACTCAGGAGGCCGCTAGTACATCTAGCGCGCCAATACTCCTTACTATGCAACAATTAACGGCTGTAATGGATAATTCTGTCAAAAACATTTTAGCCAAAATGAACACTTATCAGCGTAAGCGCGACTGCTCTGTTTTAGATACTGAAGAGCATGACGACGCTGATAATAATGGTTCTGAAGGGCCCCTAAACCAGTCTGATGGGGCCAGGGAGGTTTTGTCTGAGGGAGAAATTACTGATTCAGGGAACATTTCTCAACAAGCTGAACCTGATGTGATTACGTTTAAATTTAAGTTGGAACATCTCCGCATTCTGCTTAAGGAGGTATTATCCACTCTGGATGATTGTGACAAGTTGGTCATCCCAGAGAAACTATGTAAAATGGACAAGTTCCTAGAGGTCCCGGGGCTCCCAGAAGCTTTTCCTATACCCAAGCGGGTGGCGGACATTGTTAATAAAGAATGGGAAAGGCCCGGTATTCCTTTCGTCCCTCCCCCCATATTTAAAAAATTGTTTCCTATGGTCGACCCCAGAAAGGACTTATGGCAGACAGTCCCCAAGGTCGAGGGAGCGGTTTCCACTTTAAACAAACGCACCACTATACCCATAGAGGATAGTTGTGCTTTCAAAGATCCTATGGATAAAAAATTAGAAGGTTTACTTAAAAAGATGTTTGTTCAGCAGGGTTACCTTCTACAACCAATTTCATGCATTGTCCCTGTCGCTACAGCCGCGTGTTTCTGGTTCGATGAGCTGATAAAGGCGGTCGATAGTGATTCTCCTCCTTATGAGGAGATTATGGACAGAATCAATGCTCTCAAATTGGCTAATTCTTTCACCCTAGACGCCACTTTGCAATTGGCTAGGTTAGCGGCTAAGAATTCTGGGTTTGCTATTGTGGCGCGCAGAGCGCTTTGGTTGAAATCTTGGTCAGCTGATGCGTCTTCCAAGAACAAGCTACTTAACATTCCTTTCAAGGGGAAAACGCTGTTTGGCCCTGACTTGAAAGAGATTATCTCTGATATCACTGGGGGTGAGGGTCACGCCCTTCCTCAGGATCGGCCTTTCAAGGCAAAAAATAAACCTAATTTTCGTCCCTTTCGTAGAAACGGACCAGCCCAAAGTGCTACGTCCTCTAAGCAAGAGGGTAATACTTCTCAAGCCAAGCCAGCTTGGAGACCAATGCAAGGCTGGAACAAGGGAAAGCAGGCCAAGAAACCTGCCACTGCTACCAAGACAGCATGAAATGTTGGCCCCCGATCCGGGACCGGATCTGGTGGGGGGCAGACTCTCTCTCTTCGCTCAGGCTTGGGCAAGAGATGTTCTGGATCCTTGGGCGCTAGAAATAGTCTCCCAAGGTTATCTTCTGGAATTCAAAGGGCTTCCCCCAAGGGGGAGGTTCCACAGGTCTCAGTTGTCTTCAGACCACATAAAAAGACAGGCATTCTTACATTGTGTAGAAGACCTGTTAAAAATGGGAGTGATTCATCCTGTTCCATTAGGAGAACAAGGGATGGGGTTCTACTCCAATCTGTTCATAGTTCCCAAAAAAGAGGGAACGTTCAGACCAATCTTAGATCTCAAGATCTTAAACAAGTTTCTCAAGGTTCCATCGTTCAAGATGGAAACCATTCAAACTATTCTTCCTTCCATCCAGGAAGGTCAATTCATGACCACGGTGGATTTAAAGGATGCGTATCTACATATTCCTATCCACAAGGAACATCATCGGTTCCTAAGGTTCGCATTCCTGGACAAGCATTACCAGTTCGTGGCGCTTCCTTTCGGATTAGCCACTGCTCCAAGGATTTTCACAAAGGTACTAGGGTCCCTTCTAGCTGTGCTAAGACCAAGGGGCATTGCCGTAGTACCTTACTTGGACGACATTCTGATTCAAGCGTCGTCCCTTCCTCAAGCAAAGGCTCACACGGACATTGTCCTGGCCTTTCTCAGATCTCACGGATGGAAAGTGAACGTGGAAAAGAGTTCTCTATCTCCGTCAACAAGGGTTCCCTTCTTGGGAACAATAATAGACTCCTTAGAAATGAGGATTTTTCTGACAGAGGCCAGAAAAACAAAACTTCTAGACTCTTGTCGGATACTTCGTTCCGTTCCTCTTCCTTCCATAGCGCAGTGCATGGAAGTGATAGGTTTGATGGTAGCGGCAATGGACATAGTTCCTTTTGCGCGCATTCATCTAAGACCATTACAACTGTGCATGCTCAGTCAGTGGAATGGGGACTATACAGACTTGTCTCCGAAGATACAAGTAAATCAGAGGACCAGAGACTCACTCCGTTGGTGGCTGTCCCTGGACAACCTGTCACAAGGGATGACATTCCGCAGACCAGAGTGGGTCATTGTCACGACCGACGCCAGTCTGATGGGCTGGGGCGCGGTCTGGGGATCCCTGAAAGCTCAGGGTCTTTGGTCTCGGGAAGAATCTCTTCTACCGATAAATATTCTGGAACTGAGAGCGATATTCAATGCTCTCAAGGCTTGGCCTCAGCTAGCGAGGGCCAAGTTCATACGGTTTCAATCAGACAACATGACAACTGTTGCGTACATCAACCATCAGGGGGGAACAAGGAGTTCCCTAGCGATGGAAGAAGTGACCAAAATCATTCTATGGGCGGAGTCTCACTCCTGCCACCTGTCTGCTATCCACATCCCAGGAGTGGAAAATTGGGAAGCGGATTTTCTGAGTCGTCAGACATTGCATCCGGGGGAGTGGGAACTCCATCCAGAAATCTTTGCCCAAGTCACTCAGCTGTGGGGCATTCCAGACATGGATCTGATGGCCTCTCGTCAGAACTTCAAAGTTCCTTGCTACGGGTCCAGATCCAGGGATCCCAAGGCGGCTCTAGTGGATGCACTAGTAGCACCTTGGACCTTCAAACTAGCTTATGTGTTCCCGCCGTTTCCTCTCATCCCCAGGCTGGTAGCCAGGATCAATCAGGAGAGGGCGTCTGTGATCTTGATAGCTCCTGCGTGGCCACGCAGGACTTGGTATGCAGATCTGGTGAATATGTCATCGGCTCCACCTTGGAAGCTACCTTTGAGACGAGACCTTCTTGTTCAGGGTCCGTTCGAACATCCGAATCTGGTTTCACTCCAGCTGACTGCTTGGAGATTGAACGCTTGATCTTATCGAAGCGAGGGTTCTCAGATTCTGTTATCGATACTCTTGTTCAGGCCAGAAAGCCTGTAACTAGAAAGATTTACCACAAAATTTGGAAAAAATATATCTGTTGGTGTGAATCTAAAGGATTCCCTTGGGACAAGGTTAAGATTCCTAAGATTCTATCCTTCCTTCAAGAAGGATTGGAAAAAGGATTAAAAGGATTATCTGCAAGTTCCCTGAAGGGACAGATTTCTGCCTTGTCTGTGTTACTTCACAAAAAGCTGGCAGCTGTGCCAGATGTTCAAGCCTTTGTTCAGGCTCTGGTTAGAATCAAGCCTGTTTACAAACCTTTGACTCCTCCTTGGAGTCTCAACTTAGTTCTTTCAGTTCTTCAGGGGGTTCCGTTTGAACCCTTACATTCCGTTGATATTAAGTTATTATCTTGGAAAGTTTTGTTTTTAGTTGCAATTTCTTCTGCTAGAAGAGTTTCAGAATTATCTGCTCTGCAGTGTTCTCCTCCTTATCTGGTGTTCCATGCAGATAAGGTGGTTTTACGTACTAAACCTGGTTTTCTTCCAAAAGTTGTTTCTAACAAAAACATTAACCAGGAGATTATCGTACCTTCTCTGTGTCCGAAACCAGTTTCGAAGAAGGAACGTTTGTTGCACAACTTGGATGTTGTTCGCGCTCTAAAATTCTATTTAGATGCTACAAAGGATTTTAGACAAACATCTTCCTTGTTTGTTGTTTATTCCGGTAAAAGGAGAGGTCAAAAAGCAACTTCTACCTCTCTCTCTTTTTGGATTAAAAGCATCATCAGATTGGCTTACGAGACTGCCGGAAGGCAGCCTCCCGAGAGAATCACAGCTCATTCCACTAGGGCTGTGGCTTCCACATGGGCCTTCAAGAACGAGGCTTCTGTTGATCAGATATGTAGGGCAGCGACTTGGTCTTCACTGCACACTTTTACCAAATTTTACAAGTTTGATACTTTTGCTTCTTCTGAGGCTATTTTTGGGAGAAAGGTTTTGCAAGCCGTGGTGCCTTCCATTTAGGTGACCTGATTTGCTCCCTCACTTCATCCGTGTCCTAAAGCTTTGGTATTGGTTCCCACAAGTAAGGATGACGCCGTGGACCGGACACACCTATGTTGGAGAAAACAGAATTTATGTTTACCTGATAAATTACTTTCTCCAACGGTGTGTCCGGTCCACGGCCCGCCCTGGTTTTTTTAATCAGGTCTGATAATTTATTTTCTTTAACTACAGTCACCACGGTATCATATGGTTTCTCCTATGCAAATATTCCTCCTTAACGTCGGTCGAATGACTGGGGTAGGCGGAGCCTAGGAGGGATCATGTGACCAGCTTTGCTGGGCTCTTTGCCATTTCCTGTTGGGGAAGAGAATATCCCACAAGTAAGGATGACGCCGTGGACCGGACACACCGTTGGAGAAAGTAATTTATCAGGTAAACATAAATTCTGTTTTCGGCTTTTTCTGTTTCATACTACAGGAAAATTGCTAAGTGTCTTGACATAAAGGCTTTGTTCAGCTTAGCCAGGATATATCCAGTGTCTAAACCAATTTCTCCTCTTTGGAACATTTGTTTTTTTGTTTTTTACAGGATTTACAGCTTTCTCTTTCCGAACCTGCATGCTTTTGACGTTTAGCTTCTGTCTTGGAAGTTTTTGTTGTTTTTAGCAATATCTTCTACTGGAAGACTTTCTGATAATTTTACCTAAAGTGATTTGGAGATTATAGCCCATCTCCTTGCCTGATCGAAAGAATTCATTCAATTGTCTTACTTAATTTAGATATTGTAAGAGCATTAGAATCCTGCTTTCAAATTACAAAGTTTTTTTTGTTTTTGTTTTTTTTTAACAATTATTTAGTTTGTTTGTCCCATTGGACACATACATTTTAGATGGCCATGTCAGTTACTTTAGCTTTTTGGCTAAATCTCTTGATTAACAAGGTTTACTTTTAAGGCGGGATAGTATTTTTCAAAATGCATTATTGCCCTTTCTTTTACAAAGATATGACGAGTCTACGGATTTCATCCTTACTTGTGGGATTTATCCTCCTGCTAACAGGAAGTGGCAAAGAGCACCACAGCAGAGCTGTATATATAGCTCCTCCCTTCCCTCCCAACCCAGTCATTCTCTTTGCCTGTGTTAGTAATAGGAAGAGGTAAAGTGAGGTGTTAGTTTTAGATTATTCAATCAAGAAGTTTTTTATTTTAAAATGGTACCGGTGAGTACTATTTTCCTCAGGGACAAATGGATTAAGGAATGAAGATTTTTCTGCCCTGAGGTTGATGATCTTAGCAGACGTTACTAAGATCCATTCTGGTTCCCACAGAACTTCTGAAGGTAGTGCAAGAGAAATCTTCAGTGTGGAGAACGGTGTCATGCTTCAAGCAGCATTGAGGTATGTTCAGTCTTTTATTTCTGAGGAGACTTGTTATATCAGAACTGGCTGACATTTGTTCCCTGCATGAGAAGGGGTAAGCAGTAGACCTATATGAAACTGAGGGTGTTACTGACATGCCTGTTTACTATACATATTGATATTAACGGTTTGCATATCTATATGGGGGCTTGACACTGGGAGAGGCAGCTTGACATGTATATCTTTATTATTTTAGGTCAGTAGGGCTGCAGCTATATGTTATAAGACTTTAGGTACAGGGGACCACATGGCTTAATTCAAACCGCTTCCCGTGCTGTTAGGCAGTTTGTTGATGCGACGTCCATAATGGGCGGGGCCTATTTCACACGCTCAAACGCGCAGTTTTCTCTCACTAGGAAGGCAGCAGGCATTAGATCCGGTGGGGCCTAAAGTTGTTTTCCAGTCACTGGATCGTTGTCGAGTCAATTTTCAGTACCCTGAGGGCAGGTAGGCGCCACAGCAGAGCTGTGGCGAGGTGCAGGGGCTGTTTTCATTGTTTAAGTATATTTTTTGGATTCAAATGTATCCTTAAAGGGACAAATCTCTGCTTTGTCAATTTTATTACACAAACGTTTGGCAGATGTTCCAGACGTTCAGTCTTTTTTTCAGGCTCTAACCAGAATTAAGCCTGTATTTAGACCAATTGCTCCACCCTGGAGTTTGAATTTAGTTCTTAATGTTCTTCAAGTGGTTCCGTTTGAACCCATGCATTCCATAGATATTAAGTTGTTATCTTGGAAAGTTTTGTTTTTGGTTGCTATTTCTTCTGCTCGTAGAGTTTCTGAACTTTCAGCACTACAATGTGACTTGCTTTATCTTATCTTTCATTCTGATAAGGTGGTTTTACGTACCAAACCTGGGTTCCTTCCTAAGATTGTTTCAAATAAGAATATTAACCAGGAAATTGTTCATTCTTTATGTCCTTATCCTTCTTCTAAGAAGGAGCGTCTATTGCATAACTTGGACGTGGTCCGTGCCTTGAAGTTTTACTTGCAGGCGACTAAGGATTTCTGTCAATCATCTTCATTATTCATTGTTTTTTCTGGAAAGCGTAGAGGTCAGAAAGCTACGGCTACCTCTCTTTCTTTTTGGCTGAAGAGTATCATCCGCCTGGTATATGAGACTGCTGGACAGCAGCCTCCTGAAAGAATTACGGCTCATTCTACTAGGGCTGTGGCTTCCTCATGGGCATTTAAAAACGATGCTTTTGTTGAACAGATTTGCAAGGCTGCGATTTGGTCGTCTCTTCATACTTTTTACAAATTTGATACTTTTGCTTCGTCTGAGGCTGTTTTTGGGAGAAAGGTTCTTCAAGCAGTGGTGCCTTCCGTTTAGGTTCCTGTCTTGTCCCTCCCTTTCATCCGTGTCCTATAGCTTTGATATTGGTATCCCACAAGTAAGGATGAAATCCGTGGACTCGTCATATCTTTGTAAAAGAAAAGGAAATTTATGCTTACCTGATAAATGTATTTCTTTTACGATATGACAAGTCCACGGCCCACCCTGTCATTTTTAAGACAGGTATATTTTTATTTTTTATTAAACTTTAGTCACCTCTGCACCTTTGGCTTTTCCTTTCTCTTCCTAGCTTCGGTCGAATGACTGGTTTGGGAGGGAAGGGAGGAGCTATATATACAGCTCTGCTGTGGTGCTCTTTGCCACTTCCTTTTAGCAGGAGAATAAATCCCACAAGTAAGGATGAAATCCGTGGACTCGTCATATCGTAAAAGAAATAAATTTATCAGGTAAGCATAAATTTCCTTTTTTAGATCGGTTTCTTCTTTGTTAATTTTCAAGAATGAGGATTATTTTGAATGAATTTGCAAAGTAGCAACATATTTCTCTAAATTCTACTACTTTGATGTGTTTGGTAGGAAAGTTATTCAGGCAGCAGTGTCTGGTAATTAAGTGCCTTTCAAAAAAAATGTTGTCCTGCCCAATTAATTGTGGACTCTACAGCTTGGATATTAGTTCCCAGGGGTAATGGCTTGTCGACCCCTACCACCTTATAAAAAATAGACCTGATAAATTAATTTATTTCATGGTGATGAGAGTCCACGAGACTCATCCATTTTAATTTTTTAACTAATATTTTTTTTCTGGCGGTAGTTCTAGGTTGCACCTCATTTCTCCCTAATTTGTCCTGTCCTTCCTTTCTATTTATTATTTTATATGAAGAGTGGAAGATATGATCTTTCATCCAGCTGAAACTTTATATCAGACTTTAGTTTAAAGGGACAGTATATTTAAAATTAAATGTTCATGATTCAAATAGGGCATGCAATTTAAAGCACTTTCCAATGTTCTTTTATCATCAAATTTGCTTTGTTCTCTCTGTATTCTTTGTTGAAAGCCTAACCTAAGGCCACCTCTTATCTCAGTGCATTTTGACAGTTTTTCAAAGCTAGACAGTTCATGTATGCCATATAGATAACATTGTGCTCCTTCCCGTGAAGTTATTTTAGCTGATCAGTCAGCACTGATCATCTAAAATGCAAGTCTGTAAAAAGAAATGAAACAAGGGGGCAGTCTGCAGAGGCTTAGATGCAAGGTAGTCACAGAGGTAAAAAGTATATTAATATAAACGTGAAAACTGGGGAATGGGTGATAAAGGGATTATCTACCTTTTTAAACAATAACAATTCTGTAGTAGACTGTCCCTTTCAGTCTTCGAGCACTTACTCCCTATCTCTTTTTGCATTTGTCACTGTGCTGAGTTCTGTTATTGGTTATTGTCTATTATTATTTAATGTTTGGAGAGAGAATGACCTTATTTTTTTAGCAAGAACAATACAAGATACTGTGTTGCCTTTTTAAGCATTTATATAATATATCAATATAACATTTATTTTGCATGGCTAACATCATTGTGTTCAGGACACGGAACAAACTAAGAATGGATTTAAGCATTTATATGTATTTTATTGTTTCCCAGCAGATATAAGTATTGTTTGGAAAATCCCCATTAGGAATCTAGTATCTCATTATAATGCACATGCAATTCAATGAGATCATAATTATGACCTGCCAAGATCTTTGCCCTTTGCAAATAAGCTTTTTGGCTTCTTTGCTGTTCAGTCTGTTGTTTCTGCCTTACATATAAGGTAGTGGTTTACTAATGAAAGGAACATTAAATTAAATAACATCTAAAAAACAAATAGTGATCTAAGCAGTTGTGTGTGGTGGTGGTGGTGGGAGGGGTAATTATCCATTAAAACACTTTGTGCAGCTCCCCTCTCCCCTCAAAACAAAGGGTTTTTAAATGTATTATATTTCAGTTTCAATAATTCCCATTTTTTTTGTCATAATCCCTTCAATAGTTTATATTTTTCTATTGGTGGTGAGAGTACATGAAATTCCTTACTGTTGGCAATTCATCACCTGGCTACCAGGAGGAGGCAAAGACACCCTACAACTTTAATATCCCTCCAACTTCCCTGATCCTCCCAGTATTTTATTTGCTTTGTCAAGGAGAGGAAAGGATTTAAGTGTTAAGGATTTATTGAAGATTTACAGGGATATTAATTCCAAATTTTCCTTTAATGTATAGTTCCTGGAAGAGAGGGACATATGAATTGTTGTTACAAGCCGGTCACTGTTGTTGCTGGGATAGTTCCTTTAGCCTTCCCCTGCTTGGCCATGAAGTTGTACTCTTTCAGTATATCCTCTACTGTTAGTTACAGTAGGTGATGGTCTCTCTACTGTATCCTAAGGTTTACGTACTGTCACTGGGTAAGTACTCCTGTGTCTCACAAAGCCCACAGTAAGTACATTTATATAGCATTCAGAACAGCCTTTTCACATACTTTAGGCTGGATATCATGTTGTGCAGAGGTTTGTGCTCAGGGTAACCTTTTGGGCTCATAAGGAGTATTTAGTATTTTCTACAGTATGCACTATTATATTTCATTTATTAGCCCCTGCGTTGCTGTAACATTATTTGTACTTCATATGTACTGTTTTTATTTGTGATTTCTGGGAGTAACATTTATGAAGTAACGACTTTTTAAAATAGATTTGTCAATCAGCCATGTAATTCTGCTAGTCATGCTGCTGGTCTTCTTGGTGCTCATCCCCATTTAGAATAGGAGCATTAAGAGGTCTCCGGAGAAATTTTCAGAGCCGTGTGATGGGTGAGTCAGTGTACTATGCTGGTCCTGCCGGAGGGGAAAGCGGTAAGCCCTCTGCTCCTTAACTAGTCCGCCACCTCTGAGGATACGATCGAGATGATTGACACCCCCTGCTAGAAGCCAATTGGCCAGGAATGTGCAGGGGGTGGCATTGCACAAGCATTTAGCTAGAAATGCTTGTGCAATGTTAAATGCCAACAGCATATGCTGTCGGCATTTAGCGATGTTGGGCGGACATGATCCGCTACAGCTTGCAATTCTTTTTTTTTTTTCTTTTTTTTTTGATGGAGCAAATTGGGATTGTCTGCTGGGTGGTTAGTCCCATAAGAGGGTAGATCCTGAGTTTAGTATGCTTTGCAAGTGGGTATTGTTTGTCTTCTTGCTCAGCTTTGTAGTACTTGACTAATTTTAGTTTTACAGTCTTATTTAGCTTAGACTACTACTGTTTCCCCAGTTTGTTTCCCTCCAGTGTAACTCTGAGTGGCATTACTGATTTTCACCTAATTTTAACAATCACTTGAAGACTACTATTTCTAAGGTTACGACAGTTATGCCGCCTTTTATAGAGGTGATATGCCTATGTTTCTGCGGGTATTGAGCCAGTTCAGCTATCTATCTCTGACACTTCTTCTTCTTGTTCTGAAGACTTGGGAAGAATTGTCCTCAGATTCAGAATTCGAGGAAGCTACTGTAAGTACTTAAAGCTTTTGGATATGATCTGCCAAACGTCAACTGAGGTTGTTTTTTTATTTTTTTCAGTTCCTGTTCTGGTTACAGATTTTTTTTTGTTAATAGGATGGGACAAACCTGGGATCCCATTTATTCCTTCTCCAAAACCTTAAAAGACTGTTTCCTATTCCAGAGGAAACAGCATTAGGGGATATTTAGGAACACATTCACTGTTTGCGATTCGAGCAAGCCTTATTTGTGATGCGCCACTCCTGTGTATTCAGGATCTAGAAGACACTACGAGAAATCATTTCTGTTCATGTGTAAGACCGCAGGAGGGGATTCTATCCTACTCTAGTTAAACCCTCTAAGAATGTGGGAACATTTAGAATTTCGTTCTCTAGGGTCAGTTCATGACAACTATAGATTTGAAGAATGCTTACCTGCACATTCCTATCCACAAACACATCACTGGTTTCCTTAGTTTTACATTATTGGGCAGACATTATAAGTTTGTCGTTTTTCCCTTTGGTCTTGCTACAGCTCCCATGATTTTATCAGGCTCTGGGTGCTCTACTATTAAGATAAACATTGCAAATAGTTCACTAACCCCAAGTACAGGGGTTTCCTTTCTGGGAGTAATCATAGACTCGGTCTTAATTTAACTGCTTTTGACCAATTAGCTCAAACTTCAGTTTACTTTTTTGGAATTTGCAGTCTCTATCCCAGGTGTCTGTGGCTCTTTACATGGAGGTAGTGGGTCTGATGGTGGTAGTAGCAGATGCCTTTTTGTTTGCCAGGTTTTTCTTGTATCCCCTTCAGCTCTGCATGATATGAACTGGAGACCACACTAACCTGTCTTTTGATCCAAATGGATTCTTCAGCCAAAGGATTTATTTTGTGATGTCATTCCTCACTCCAATCTGTTTGAGAATGGTTTTCCTTAACCGTCATGGAAAATAATTACAAAGGACGCCAGCCTTAAGGGTCAGGGTGCAGTCTGGGGAACTTAAAGGTCTCAGGGAGTTTGGTATCCAAGTGAGGCGAGGTTACCAATGAATATCTTGGAACTCCATGCAAGAGTTCTTCAGGCGTAGCTTATTTTCTGGTCTGTTCTTTTCATTCGTTTTCAGACATGGTGGTTGCCGCTATCTATCTTCAGCATGGTACTAGCGGAGTTCTGGCGATGAAAGAGTTTTTTTGCATACAAAATTGGGTAGCAGCTCATTTGTGTACCATTTCAGCAATCACGTTTCTGGCATTCAGCTTTTCCAAATTTTACAAGATGGTTTAGAATAGAGACTGTGGTCCTAACGAGTCACATTTCTACACTTTAATTTTTTTTACACAGATATCAAGCATTTGTTCCGGTCTTGGTCAGAAACAGACCAGTTATTACGCCCATTTGGCCATCAGGAAATTTGATTTGGTCCTCGGGGGTTTGTAAGTTTCTAACTTTTGTTGTTATCCTGGAAGATTTCTTTGGAGAATATTAATTAGGAATTTCTAGTTCATTCCTTATGTCCTAATCTGAAAATATAAGGGAGCAGTTTTTACCTAATCTGGATGTAGTCAGGGCATTGAAGTTTTATCTTCAGTCTACTAAAGACATTTTTTATAGTATAAAGTTTTTATTAAAGTTTTATAAACATATACATCATATGGCAATAAACAGTTATTACAGAAAGATGATATAAATCTCATTTTAATTGGTAACACGACAACAAAGGTCTTTATCTGCCTGATTTCTCAACATTCGATTAATGAGAAAAGCTAAGAGTAAGAGATAACATAAAGCAGTAACCGGGAAATAAGTAGATATAAATGGCATCCCTTTAAATAGCAATTTATATCTGGAGAACGTTATTGGTTGCAAGTAGGTTGAGAAGAATGAGAACAGAAGGGAGAAGAGGAAATGGGGGAGATAAATTATAAGAAGAAAGAAGGCAACTGGCCCAAAAAGAGGAGGGTTAGAGGGGAGAAATGGGAAGGGAGAGTGAGTTGAATGCATGCGCTATTGCATTACGGAAGGGGATGGACTTTAATCAGTTTGTGTACTAAAGACATTTTACAGTCTCCCTGTTTGTTTGTTTGTTTTCATGTAAATATCAGGATCAGAAGGCATCTTCTGTTACTTTAGCTTCATGGTTGAAGGGTCTAATTCTCTGAGCTCAGTTGGAGGGGGGTCAGTTGCCACCTTTATCTACTACAGCTCAATCAACTCGTTCTGTGTTTACATCTTAGAATGTAAGAATGAGGCAATCAGTAGACCAGTATTGCAAAGCTGCAATATGGTCGTCTTTTCACACCTTCACTATGTTTTGTCATGTTGATGTTTTTTGCAGCTTTTGGCAGGAAATTTTTGGCAAATATGTACCTGCCTTTTCCTTTTTTGTCACAGCTTTGGGTATTAGTTTCCCAATAGTAAGGCATTTTGTGGACTCTCACCACCAATAGAATGAAAACATAATTTATGTGTACCTGATAAATTCCTTTCTTTCTTGGTGGTGAGAGTGATTTTTTTTCTTTGTTCTAGTTTGCACCTCTTTACCCTACTATCGTTCTTATTTCTTCCTCCTATTCTTGGCTATACAAAATACTGATGGATTCAGGGAAGAAGAAAGGAAGTTGAAGCTCTTTTATAGGGAGTTTTTGCCTCCACCTGGTGGCCAGGTGATACATTTCCATCAGTAAGTCATTTTGTGGACTCTCACCACCAAGAAAGAAATGAATTTATCAAGTAAGAATAAATTACGTTTTTTAGTTTATTTTCATTTACTTTGCTAGAGTTTGTTTCCCCCCTAAGCTATTTCAGGTTTTTTTTTGCATGACTTACTAGGTGGATTGAGACTGTTTTATACTCACTGTAGTATGAATGAAGAGTGGATACTCTACACAATTGCAGTCTATTAGCACCGCTGCATGGTGCCTTAGTTAGTTGCCCTATTAATTGTGTGCATTACCATGCTGCATAAAGAGAGGACGTTCTCACAAACACTTTCTGCCTAAGCTTTGAAAGGTTGTGATTGTCATCTTTTATTTTTATTTAAAAAATAGAAGAATTAATCCTTTGGAGTTTCTTAAACATCCCAGAAGAAAGTGACTTTTTCTCCTGTTCTCATGAGCTGCTACTCAGAGATGTGGCTTAACCCCTTAGAAAGAGGTTGCCGCCATTCACAAAAGCACAAACCAGCCCCAAAACCATCTGAAAGAAGTCATCCAATGAGCCAAATATATTTTCAGCGCCACTGCTGAAGAACCAAACTTTTCCTCCTCGCATAACAATTGTAGCTCTACAAAGCTAGCCACAGCCCTACTTCCTAATAAGAAACAGACCCCACAGCCTGAAGACAACAAGTTGAAAAGGAAGATCTCATGTAAACCAATTAAAGGGTCATGGACTTACTAAGGCCTGACTGAGTAATTAGCCCTCTGCCATAACTAAAATCAAAAAGCGTGAGGAGGGAATGAAAGAATAATCAGCTAACCATATTGCGTCCACATTCAGACACAGACCTGAAAGAAATTTAAAGAAAAAAAAAGATGACAATAATAAGGGATGGGAGGCAGGGAAAGGCAAACATTTTCATCTGGTAAAGTAACAGAAAAAACTATGAGATTTCAGTCAAAAAGTCCTGCCCATAGAAGTCTGGGAGACCGTAAAAATGTAAACTTTCCAAACCACATCAGGGTAGCAACAAGAGAGCCAGGGATATGCTAATAGTATGTTTGTGTGTATACAAATGTGTAATTATGTATGTTTATACAGGTGTGTTTATACAAATGTGATAGAATGTTTGTGCATACTATTATTTGTGTGGCTGTACAAGTGTGCATATGTGAAATATAGAAATGTGTATATACAACCTCGCACCTGTAATGGTATGAAATATGATTAAATGGATCTTATTTATCTTTATTTTATTTTTTGTTTAATAATTATTTTTAATAATATTGGTTCCATTGAACTATAGACAGTTTCATCCAATAGATGTTTTGGTGTCATATTAATTTTTATACTATTTTCATTCATTAGATGGATGTTTTTTGTCTGAAATATCATACAGGTCCCCCCTAACCCCCAAAAGATGGTGCTTTAAAAATTGGTTTTATTTTAAAAATGTATTTTTATTTTTGACATTGTGTTGCATATGCGTTAGATATCTATTTCTGTATAAAGATCAAGGTTCTATTATGCTCTATAAATCAAGCATATCAATAGAGCATATCAATGTATTTTAACACTCCGTGTATTCCTTGATCCATTATTACTTAATGTTTAAGCAAATAGTCATCCAAGTGTTTGAATAAAACTTCAGAGTGTCAATCTTAATAACATTTTAAATTTCAGGCTAATTTACCCACCTCGCAAGTAACTAATGTAACTGGTTTCTATGGTAACTTTAATACTAAAACCTACTTCGATTTTAGCAGACTTACTTTTTGTTTTACTAGTTTGTGATTGATAATTAAAAATGTATTTATAGGGTGAGTTTTTTTATTTGTGTAGACAGTATTGATTATGTACTTTTACAGAACTGTGTAAAAGTTTTAGGAAAGTTTCAAAGAATGCTGTAAAGTAAGAATGCTTTCAAAAATAGAAATGTTAATAGTTTATTTTTATCAATTGACAAATGCAAAGTGAGTGAACAGAAGAAAAATCTAAATCTAAATGATATTTGGTTTGACCACCCTTTACCTTAAAAACAGCATCAGATCTTCTAGGTACACTTGCACACAGTTTTTAAGAATTTCGGCAAGTAGGTTTTCTAAACATCTTGGAGAACTAACCACAGTTCTGTGGATTTAGGCAGCCTCAGTCGCTTCTTTCTCTTGATGTAATCCTAAAGGGACTTAATGAAGTTGAGATCAGGGCTCTGTAAGGGCTATATCATCACTTCCTGGACTCCTTGTTGTTCTTTACACTGAAGATAGTTTTTAATGACTTTGGCTGTATGTTTGGGGTCTTTGTCATGCTGCAAAATAAATTTGGGGCTAATCATATCATCTGCCTATACTTCTTAGGAATGAGCACTCCATTAATTCTGACCAAATCCATTTGCAGAAATGCAGCCTAAAACTTGCAAGGAACCCCCACCATGCTTCACTGTTAGCTGCAGACATTCATTCTTATTCCGCTCTTCAATCCTTTGGTGAACACATTGCCTTTTGCTACTGCCAAAATATCTTGAATTTTTACTTATCAATCTAGAGAGCTTCCTGACATTTTTCTGAACCCCAGTTCCTGTGTTTTTGTGCATAGTTGAGTCACTTGGCCCTGTTTCCATGTTGGAGGTATGGCTTTTTGGCCCGCAAGTCTTCCATGAAGTCCACTTCCTGACCAGATGTGATCGGTTTAGGGTGCAGGAACAGATACATAGAACAATGAAAGCCTTTTTGAAAGCTTTACTGATTGATAAACAAAATAACAGTTGGTAGTTCAGATTGAAGATCACAGAAACAGCATAAGGTTCAGAATATTTTAAGAAATTTGCCATAACTATCTAATACTGTACACACTGAGGTTGCCACAGGATACCTGGCAGGTACAGCAGACACAGCTAGTGAGAGGAAAGCAGACACAGGTTTATCAGCAGGCAAAGAATACCCAGCGGGTACTGTTGGTGAGACTGTTACAGGATACCAGATAGGTGCAGCAAGTACAGCTAGTTTGAGGAAGGCTGTCACTGGTATTGTAGACACAGGTTTCTCAGCAGTACAAGGATAACCCGTGGGTACTTTTGGTAAGACTGTAACAGGATACCAGATAGGTTCAGCACGCAGCTGGTTTGAAAAAGGCTGTCCCTGGTATGGTAGACACAGGTTTCTCAGCAGGCACAGGATACCAAGCAGGTACTGTTTGTGGGACTGTCACAGGATACCAGATAGGTACAGCTTCAGGAACAAGGTGAGTATTCACAGGTATCAGGTTAGACTGCTTGGCTTTCAGGAACCAGGTGAGCATACGCAGGTACAAGGTAAGTATGCTTGATATCTGGAACAAGATGAGCATACACCGGTGTAAGGTAAGTATGTGTGGTGTCTGGAGCAAGGTGAGTATACACCAGTACAAGGCAGGTATGCTTGGTCTTTGGAGCAAGTTGAGCATACACAGGTAGAAGGCAGGTATGCTTGGTCTCTGGAGCAAGGTGAGCATTCACAGGTATCGGGAAAGCATGCTTAGACTCTGGAACCAGAAATAAGTTAGGTGAGAGGAATGGGCATTTATAGGAACTCAAACACCTGAGTCTTGCAGGTTTGAGTTCCTGTAATTAGGATGTGACCCCTAGAGAGCCGCAGCTGAAGAAAGACTGGAGTCTTGGTGTCCCTCCACGGGGGACGCTGAGAGGGAGGCTGGCACTCTCAGTGTTTGCTGAGACCAAACCGGGGGGTCCCGGTAAGTTTTCTTACACCAGACTTCTGCAGACAGTAGATGGGTATACTAGGATTCCACCGGTTTCTGCCATTTTTTTTGATAATGTCACTGCTGGGCATCTTCCAATTGTGAGTGGAAGTAAGCAGGTGTCTTACCTTTGCCAACCACTGCGTCTACGGTCCTCAACATTGTCCATTTCTTTGTGCTTCCTCAGAATAGCTTGGGCAGCACATCTGGAAACCCCTGTGTGCCTTGTAATTTCTGCCTAGGAGAGACCTTGTTTAGGTATAACTACCTTGTGTCTTATTGCTGTGCTCAGTCTTACTATGGTGTATGACTTTTGAAATTGAACTGCCATCAGCAACCACACCTTGTTAGCAGAGTTTGGCTGTTCCTCACTCAGTTTTATTCCTCCTACACAGCTATTTTAATTTTATGGACATAAGCACCTGTTTTGTATAATTGTCTAATCATGCATCTGACTATGCCTACACAATTCCTGACTTTGATGCTGTTTTGAGGGCAAAGGGTAGTCACGCTTAATATTGATTTGATTTAGATTTTTCTTCTGTTCACTCACTTTGCATTTTGGTAATTGATAAAAAATAAACTATTAACATTTCTACTTTTGTAATCATTCTTACTTTACAGGATTTTTCACACCTGCCTAAAACTTTTGCACAGTACTGTATATGATAGGTCATTGTGCTACACGTTTCCATTATTATCAGTGTATTTATATATTGTTTAATTTTTAGTCTAAAGATTGGCTATTGTTTTGGCATGCTTTTACATGTTTAATGCACTTTAATTAAGCACATTGTGTATGTTTAACTTTGATGAGCCTTTAAATTCTCTTTGCTACACATACTATTTTTTTTTTTTTTAACGAGACAACTGATCCCCTAAATGTTAACTTTATTCTTGAAATTGCAGATCCTTATTTTTATATACTGCAATCTTACCACTATCTGGATGGTACTTATGGTAATTTTTCATTCATTATATAAAAAATAATCAGGAAATCAGCATCTGAGTTTAAGTGATTGCTCTATTTATAAAGTTGTCATTTTGTTAACGTTCAGCCACTGGATGCAGGGAAGAGTCATTTGACTAGAAATTAGAATTTGTAAACGAAAAACATATCATGTAAATCTTGAAAACTATAAAAGTATTCAGGTAGCTAGTCATCTAACTTAGAAGAAATATGTAAACCTCTATGCAAGCCTCCAGCAGAAATTGTAATGTATTCATCCAAATCTGGTCCTGTGCCTAATGACTTGTGCATTATAATTTATGATGCAGCACAGCACACAGTGATACTTTGGAACAACAAATCAATATTTGTTTGTTTGCACAGCTGTGGACATTCTTGTGTGTATTTGAAATATGTCCTGCTGGAAGTGAGAGCTGCAAAGCTGTGCTTGAGATGTTATTACTTTCATTGTTGTTAGTGAGGAAATTGGAATTTGATTAACCACTCAGTGCTTGAGGGTTGTTGTCTGCTTTGTGGAATACAAAAAAATAAAGCAGACCCAAGTAACACTGAAACTAATGTAACATTATACAAATAATATTTATTATAAGCTCCCAATGGCTATTATTATTATTATCAGGTATTTGTAGAGCGCCAACAGATTCCGCAGCGCTGTAAACATAGTCGGTGTACAGGATAGCTTTTGTAGGGGTCAAGTGGGTAGAGGGCCCTGCCGAGAGTTTCACTGTTGTAGTCAGCTCTTATGAAGCGATCTGTAAACAGCTGGGCCCATAGGCTTACAATCTAAGGGGTTCAAGAGGAAAGCAATGGTGTTAGGAAAGGTTAGTGTTGGTTGTATGCATCCCTGAATAGTAAAGTTTTTAGGGAGTGCTTGAAGCTGTTAAAACTAGGGGAGAGTCTTATGGAGCGAGGCAGGGAATTCCACAAGATGGGGGCCAGTCTGGAGAAGTCCTGTAAACGTGAGTGTGAGGATGTAACAAGAGAGGAGGAGAGGAGGAGATCCTGAGCTGATCGAAGGGGACGGGAGGGAGAGTATCTAGAGACAAGTTCTGAGATGTAGGGGGGAGCAGTGCAGTTGAGAGCTTTATATGTCAGGGTGAGGATTTTATGTTTAATCCTAGAGGCAAGAGGAAGCCAGTGAAGGGAATGGCAGAGAGGTGCAGCAGATGAAGAGCGACGAGTAAGGAAGATGAGCTTGGCAGAGGCATTCATAATGGATTGTAAAGGAGCTGTGCGGCAGCTAGGTAGACCAAAGAGGACGGAATTGCAGTAGTCGAGGTGGGAAAGGATGAGAGAGTGGATTAAAATCTTGGTTGTATCTTGTGTAAGGAAATGTCTAATTTTAGCAATGTTTTTAAGGTGGAAGCGGCAGGCTTTAGCCAAGGACTGGATGTGAGGAGTGAAGGAAAGATCTGAGTCAAGTGTGACCCCAAGACATCGGGCGAGCGGGGTAGGGGTAATGATGGAATTATCAACAGTTATAGAAATTTTGGGGGTGGAGACATTGGAAGAAGGGGGAAAAATAAGGAGTTCAGTTTTGGAGAGATTTAGCTTAAGGTAGTGAGAGGACATCCAAGATGAGATGTGAGAAAGACAGTTAGTGACACGGGTTAGTAAGGAAGGAGGTAGGTCTGGTGCAGAGAGGTAGATTTGGGTGTCATCGGCATACAAATGGTATTGAAACCCATAAGAATTTATTAAGGAACCTAGTGACGACGTGTAGATTGAGAAGAGAAGGGGACCAAGGACAGAGCCTTGAGGTACCCCAACAGAAAGTGGTAACGGGGCAGAGGATGCTCCGGAGAAGGCTACACTAAATGTACGGTTAGTCAGATAGGAAGAGAACCACGAAAGAGCTGTGTCACAGATGCCGAAGGAATGGAGGGTTTGGAGCAGAAGAGGGTGGTCAACAGTGTCAAAGGCTGCAGACCGGTCAAGGAGGATAAGCAGAGAGAAGTGGCGTTTGTATAAATATGATTAAAAGGACACTAAACCCAATTTTTTTCTTCCATAATACAGATAAAGCATGCAATTTTAAGCAGCTTTCTAATTTACTCCTATTATCAAGTTTTCTTCGTTCTCTTGGTATATTTATTTAAAAAGCAATAATGTAAAGCTTAAGAGCCAGTCCATTTTTGGTTAAGTACCTGGGTTATGCTTCTTTATTGGTTTGCTAAATGTTGCCACGAATAAGCAAGCGCTATCCAGGGTGCAGAAACTTAAAATGGGCTGGCTTCTAAGCTTTAAATTCCTGGTTTTTAAATAAATATACCAAGAGAACGAAAAAAAATTGATAATAGGAGTAAATTAGAAAGTTGCTTAAAACTGCATGCTCTATATGAATCGTTAAAGAAAAAATTTGGGTTTAGTATCCCTTTAAGTATAATTATACATAAAATGATTTAATTTACAGTAAAATCTATAAAAATAATAATAATAGTCAGTATTTGTTTATAATTTTAAAACTAATCAGTTGTTATACTGCAGGCATAGAGGAAACATAGGAGAGCTATTTTTATTTCCACTTTTACAACACAATCTGAGGAGGTTGACCATGAGCCTACTACTTTTTTTATGAAGTATAGCTGGCGTTATCTTTTGGCCACATAGGCTGATATAAAACAAATAAGACTCCAAACTTAAATAAAACAAATACAAAGGTGAAAGAGATGTACGCATCAAACTGTAAAAATAGTTTAGGCAGTTAATTTTCTCATTAACTCATAATAAGTATTATATTTACTTTCCGTACTGTTCCAGTGTAGGATCACCTGTGAAATGCAGTCGCCCCAGAGATAAGCTAAACCATGACGGCATTGCAATGTTCGTGCCATTCTGACCTTTTTGCCTTTTGTTGAGGATGCTGCAGCCAGATTCTGTTTTATGTTCACCTTCTGGAATACTTTCCACATATCTCTGCTGTTGATAGTTACTTTTAGTAACCAACGTGATAGCTATACAGTGTATTTTATATCTGATGTTGAGTGACAAGTTATTCCAGAGTTCTATACCTAGTATAGATGTTCATTTTCCTCCTTTTGTTTAATTTATTTTTTCTGAGGTGGGTTTGAAGTATGCTTTCTTTGACTATTGAAGATCTCTCAAAGTTTCATTGCATAGGAATGTATGTTACAGATAGAAGGGCCACCTTTCTATCCCAGAACCTTGCTTGAAAATGGTATATTGTTTTTACTTCTAGCCAGTGTAGTTTCCTCAGGTTTCTTGATATATGGACATTCTTCTACTTCCAACAGTTATTCTCCAATCCAACATCCAATATCCTTGGAGGCAAGGAGCATACAACTGTTTAATACAGCCATCACATCAATTAGTACTAAATGGAAAGTACTCATAGGATTCAAGTAAAAACAGATCCTTTATTATTGTATAGGCAACAATGCAAGGTGATGAAATCCAGCGAATTTATATATAAAAAAAAAAAACGTTTTCTAAATCTAACATATAATTCTACCCTCTTAGCTATGGCTCCTTGTTACGACGTCCTACAGTCAGGCAAAATAAAACTGACGTACAAGGCTTTTACACAGGGATATTCTATCACTGGTTTAGATATCAACAGTTGAAACATTTCCTTGATACTCACACAGATAAAAGAAACATACTCAGACCTCTTACAGTATTTGAATCACTCTGTCATTCTAGCTTAACTATAAGGGGATCTTTATCAATATCTTATAAACTACTAATAACACATCATTCCAGGAACCTACCCTCTTACACTAGCAAATGGGAAACTGAAACACAGATTCCACTCTCACAAAAAGACTGGTTTACCATATTTCAAAACAGGACTAAATCCACATCCTCCTTGCAAATTATGGAGATGAATGTCAAACTATTGTGTAGTGGTACCTTACCCCATCCAGATTGGCCACTATTTTTAAGAATTCATCCTCTGACTGCTGGAGAGCCTGTGGCAATGCAGGTACATTCCTACATGTTTGGTGGGATTGCCCCAGTATAGCTCCTTTCTGGACTCAATTAATTAAAGAAATAGACACAGCGATAGGGATCACCTTACCTAAAGACCTGATTCCTATTTTGTTCAATAAATTCCCCAAAGTCCCTTGTAATCTATGGCTCCAACTGTTATATATAATGGTCAATAATGCAAAACGCTTGATCCCACAGCACTGGAAACAGACAGCCTTCTGCATTACTACTTGAGAGGTACCATTATGCAACCATGAAAAGACTTGATAACTACTTCTTTATCTCCTTTATTTGGGAAGACTATTTGGCCTCTGTTAAGAACCATCCCTGATTACTGTTTATTTACGAATGGCCAAAACGGATATCCTTACCTACCTCCCCTAACATTCCTCTGACATACCGTAACACCTAAAAATAAAACAAATAAAGAACAAGATTAATTTTGCTGTTTTTTTCAATCCTAAAGAGTTGTGGATCTACCTGTAAAGGTTATGATTTCAAGCTTTGATTTACATTATATTTAATTGACTTATTGTTATTGCATATATATATATATATGTATATATATATATATATATATATATATTGTACTACATCAATGCTATATTATTTTGAAAATGTTTGTAATTTCAATTGTAAAATCTCTCAATAAAGCTATTATGAAAACCAAAAACAAACAAACATTTATTTCTGGATTTCATTGCATTGCACTGTTGCCTATCCAACAATTATTTATCCATTTTCATTAGAACCCTGTGAGTACTTTCCATTTAGTACTGCTTGTGTGTTGGCTGTAATACACAATTGTGTACTCCTTGCCTCTGAGGTAGTTGGATATCGGAGAACAACTGTTGGAAGATACAGAAAGCAGTATGTTGTACAGTCTCTTTGGACACAAAAAGGGCCAGTGTCGCACTTACCAATGTTCATTCTTCCATAGGATGGATTAAATCTGGTTTAGACATTATCCCCTTATGTATTTGTCATGTTTTATGTGATGTGATTACAGTTTTTGTTTATAGCTGGAATTCTGCATTTTCCTTTTGATTATGCTGCTGGTAAAATCGTTTTGTTCCTTTAGGATAAAAAACATATAAGCCTTAATCAAGGAGATAATGCGGTATTAGTAGTGTAAGAACTATGGGTTCTGTGTGTCTATTTAAAGAGCATTATTTGTAGATAGTGTCTCACCAAGAATCAAAATTATAGTGCAAATTCTTTTTTTTTTAATAGCATCTCCATTTTTGTAGCTTGATTTCCTTCCCATAATTCTCAGTCTGGATCTCTCATTAAAGTCAGATTTGATATAAGTAAAGTAGTACTTTCTTGAAACATATCAGTGTAGCTCTATTCTTCAGCTTTGAAATGAAAGACACTGAACAAGGGATGCAGCTCATACCAAGCATGCTTACACCACTGGTGGGCTGTGACCCCTCCGTTACATGTAACACCACTTATAAAGTAGGGTCCAGTAGAGTCCATTTTTGGCCACTAAGCTAACCTCCTTTTCAATAAAACAAGCAGAGCTTATATATTAATCTGTAGTGTGTTCCATGTTTCACTTACACTTTGAATAAAAGATAAAGGATTCTTAGTTGCTGTTGAACTGACAGGTGTCCACATCATTATTCATCCTTCAAGCTAAAATTAGGAATCCAAGGATGTTAACATCATGGAAATGTATTAGTTTGTGTGTGTGTCACATGGATGCTTTAGGCTGCGGCAGTTTGGCAGGGTGATTTATACTTATGTATTGTAAATACATGACAGATGTGTATTTCCATCATTGGAAAGTCAGCATATTGCCCGCACAACAAATAGAAATATTTACACAAGCAGGTTGAAATTAAGGTTAAACTTGTTTTTGGACAGTGTTGGAATTATTTAGTATACAAAGCAGTGATAGGCCTCATACGAAATATTGCTACTCAACTGTAGCAATTGTTGACTATAGTTAAGGGAAATAAGATAACCATACTAACCAGGGTTTAAAAGTAAGGGTTTTGCACATCAGTGATTCATTGCTGATATGTAATATTCATATATATAGAAAAACTGTTTTAATATCCCTTTAATACACAAATCGTGAATTAAAAAAGCCATTTTTGTATGCAATGCAAAGGAGCAGATTTGAGATCACTGCAATTTCCTGACAAGTTAGGCCCCATGTTGTATTTCTTGCACATTCTTTGCAATCCTGTTAAACTGATACTACTTCTAGGATTAGAAACATTTCTCCAAATGAGATTTACAGATAACAGTACACATCTTGTCTATTTTATATCGCACACCTGCATTTCAGCCTATAATTATAAGATAAACTGATAAACCCAGGTCACTTAAAATAAAAAAGAAACTATGAAAACTTGAAATCACAATAAAGGAAAATAAATAGTTACATATTTCATGGAAAAGGTTAAAAATGATTTCTCAGGGCTCTAGAATTACCATATTGCAGTACCAAGGGAAAATAAAGCTGGGCTGAGTCTTGTTTGTACTTCGAGGGCTTTCCGGACAGGAAGGTAATCTTGATGCACTACAGTAAACCACAATAGCAGCAGGGCAGTGCAGGTGAAATATCTGCAGCTGTACCCTACACTACAATGTACAGCAGCTTTACACAGGAATATTTCCTGAGCTGAAATAGTGTTTGGTTAGTTCTGGTTCCCAAGAGTAGATCACATTAAAATGTTATAAAATCATGATTTCCTGCACTTGAATGTTTGTGGTTTCTCAACTGGTTCCAACATTGCAAAGGAGGAGAATTCATGGCTTCTATTAGTTAGAGATGTATGGAACCTTCTCATTTTAAGTTCATTGCAAGGCAAATATGAAAACATGACAATAAATAAGAATATACTGGAGGGCTTTAGACACAGTTCTGCCGTGATACAGCGTGAAGTGTTTCTATTGTATACAATGCTGTAGCCACAGGACACACAGCACTACAAATGCTTTTGCGCAGTTGAGCATTATTAAACAACAGGATAGGGCTGCTATCACTGCTCAGTGGGAAGTAAGGATGCAAAACATATAACTAATTTGTAACTGAGAATACCCTAGTAACATACTGTGAGCTGTCATGATTATACAAGTATATAGTGTTAGCTACATACATAACAGTGTTTGCAGATTCCCAGACATATGTGATAATCAGTACATGCATAACCCCTGCTGCCCCAGAGCAATATATTGCAGTTAACTTACCACTATGACTTGTTTCTCTCCATAAGAAAACCAATAGCTTCTTCCTTCTTCTCTATAATGCTGCCAGATAAATCAGTAGGTTTACCAGAAATCTTGTTTGAGGACGGTGGGCAGTCAGATGTTTTATTTGTTTCAACAGAAAGAGGGGATTTTAAAATGCATTTGTTTCTTTTTAAAGACACGATGAGTCCACGGATTTCATCCTTACTTGTGGGATATTCACCTCTTGGTCAGCAGGAGGAGGCAAAGAGCACCACAGCAGAGCTGCTATATATAGCTCCTCCCTTCCCTCCCACTCCAGTCATTCTCTTTGCCTACGTTAGTAATAGGAAGAGGTAAAGTGAGGTGTTAGAATAGATTATTCAATCAAGAGTTTATTATTTTTAAAGTAGTGCCAGAATGTGCTGCTTTGTTCTAGGGTGTAGCCTAGTCCATATCAGTCTCTACAGTAGAGCTTTTGGTGGCTTTAGAGCGATGGGAACTTGAGACATAATTCTCACTGCGCCTCCCATAGATTATATACTGCCCTATTTGTGAAAGTCTGAGGGGTAAAAAATAGACTCATAAAAGGTGAAGAGAAACAGAGGGGCGCCTCATGTGTAGTATCGTCATATGCAGACACAGAATATAGACAAATTTAGCCAAATGGGTACTCACACACTCCAGGAGCACACTTATGTGCTGGTAGGGGCCGGCTGCAGATTTATGGGGGTGTGGCAGCTCACCCGTACAATGGCGTTCTCAGTGCTGTAGTGCTGGGAATGTAATAGAGAAAAAGCACTACATGTGCAGACTGTTAAAGGTACAACCAATGATATTTGCTTAGTTATGTAGATGGGTACTCACATATTCCCAGAGCACACCAATGTGCTTGTAGATACCGGCTGCAGAACTAAGCAGGTGTAGCAGCTCACCCAAACAAACAGGTTCTTGAAACAGATACTGTTGTGAAACAGTATGCAAGGTGGTCCAAAAAAATTGAACAAAGTTGCTCAAAGCGTCAGGAACAATTCTTGTGTGCAGTTAAGGCAGTAGGTAGGTAGAAAAATCCACTCAATAGGTAAAAATACAATTATTTAATTAAAACAAGTTCAAAAACAACAACGCACAGGTTTGTTGTACCAAGTGGATTAAAGGGGTTAACAATATTGCCCCAATAGTTGCAACGCGTATCTCGGTTAACCAACCGTTTCATCAGGCATAAAATAACTTCATCCTACCTCTGCCTTTTATACCTAACTGACAAACATTCTACTCCCATTCAAGAGGGTGTGTTTCCTGATTAATCAGTTACACCTGTATAGTGAGACTTGTGTCTCTCGTTACAATGTCTTACATACATGCAGTTAAATGAAAACTGAACTTAACCTAACCCTTTTTCTCCTTTTTTGAAAATACATCATAAAAACAATAATAAACGAAAGCGTCCCGCATATTGAAGCAAGAGATTGTGTATACATAAGAAACATAAAAGTGGATTTTCGTTACCTGATATTACCCATAATGCGTAAATCACTATTCTCCCTTTTGTATTCGTTTTTTATGATACTAGTTTGATCAAAGGGTAGTGTTCCCCTACTGTGAACAACATTTATTTAAAAATCCTTAGCTAATTTCTTGTTTCTTTCTATGTGTGGGTTTGTGCAAATAGTTTGTTTACATGCCTCGTTTATCGCTGCATTCTTATTTGCTCTCGTGGAGGCCTTGTCGGACACCAAAATCTCATTGGTTTTCGTTGGCCGTCAGGGAGCCAGAGGGCTTTACTATAGGCTAAACCCCCATGACACGGGCGCAAGTGCACGCCCCCCGATCAGTCATGGTTTTACAGTGTGATCACTGATGCCCTGAGAATTGACAGACGCACCCCAAATGGGCTAGACCCCAATTCACGATAAGAGCGTAATCTGTGCGATTATCCTCGTTGTTTATAATTGAGTGTAAGTTCAACCCTTACCTAATGCTCGTCACTACTACAGGCATAGGTGTAAATTTCTATATGTATTTCTTAACAAGGGGTGACGTCCTGTGTACACGCAAATATATATTGAGAAAGTGCATGTCTGCATGTGTAAAACTTCACATGCTTAATTGGTGTACCGGGATGGCTCTGTCATATCAGGTCCAAACCGATAATGTTGGTGATTGACTCACACATAAGGACATTCACATACTTTTTCTAGGATTTATTGCAACCAAAACTTTTACTATATACATATTATTTGTATTAATTTTACACCACAATTGTGTTTTGTGCTTTATGTTCATTTAGCGCCCCCCCCCCCCTTTTTGTGATTAGGTCACAGTTGTTATAAAAAATAGACTCAGTACTTTTTGTTTTCCACAGGCCAATGTGAGGGAGAAGAAAAAAGAAACCTTGCAATCCGCGTGAGCTGCCTTACTGCCGGGCAGATTTCTGAGGTAAGTGCTAACTTTTATTTTCTGGAAGACACAGAAAGATTGTCACTTTATTATTTTCAGCGACACTTTATGACATTATCCCTGGGAGTGAGGATAATTTATTGGGCAGTGGTTGCAGGCACTTACATGTGCATTATGCCTTTGATGCTTATGTAAAAGGAAAAAAAAGATTTTTTTTGTACCTCATGTTTTGAGAGGATTTTACATTTTCAGAGCCAACATTGTCTTGAATGTGACAAGAAGCAATCTGACAATGTGCAATATATGCCGCAGCTTTCTCCTTAAGTGTCCTAAAAAACTTAGCGTCCATTCATCCAGTGCCCTGCTTTTCCTCCACAACTCTTTCGGGAGTTATCTTGCAAAACATCGCTTCCCTCATGTACTAGGCGATCTCGGGTGCGTTTGTTGGCTTTTCCCATGTTGCAGGGAGAGCGCAAGAGGAAAATTACACATTCAGTGAGTGAGGCTTCTGTCACGGTTGTTGTTATCTCAGAAGTCCCCTCCTAGACTGAGGAAAAGGATACTTTGGTAGTGTCTGAGAATAAGATTTCAGTTTCTGACAGTATATTTCCTCCTGCTGATACTGTAGTAGTTTCTTTCAGGTTTAAGCTAGAGCACCTCCGTCTGTTACTTAAGGAGGTTTTAGCTACTTTGGTTGACAGTGGTTTTGGCTACTTTGGTTGGCAGTGACTCTTGTGCCGGACAGATAGCTCAGCATGCACTGTGGCTGAGCTCTGTAGCAACCCAAGGAAGGGTTGCAGGTTCGACCCCTGGCGAGGTCCACTCAGCTTTTCATCCTCCTGAGGTCGATAAAGTGAGCAGCGCCTTGAGACCCTTAGGGGTGATTAGTCGCACTTTACAAGTACCCAATACAATATTATTCAACAAATATTTTGAGGCTCCTTCCTTGACAGATGGTTTTTCGGTTCCTGACCAAGCTTTTGAGTTAAGGCGGCTCTATTAAGGAGGCTTGGCAAACAGTTCACAAGGTGAAAGGTACAGTTTCCACTTTAGCTAAGAGTACTACTATTCCCATAGAGGATAGTTGGGCCTTCAAAGGATTCTATAGAGGGTTTACTCAAGAAGATTTATGTAAACCAGGACTTACAATGACAACCATCTGTGGGCATGACTACCGTCACTTGCGCGCAGTATATTGGTTTAATACGTTGTCTGATGTTATCAGGACGGAACTTCACGGGATGTAATCCAGGATTGGATAAAAGCTTTTAATTAGCTATTCCCTTATTACGGATACTTCCCTTCAAGTTATCTATTTGGGAGCAAAGATTTCAGGTTTCTCTAGCTCGCAGAGCCTTATGGTTTAAACCTTGATCTGCGGATGTGTCCTCTAAGTATAAGCGTTTAGCAATTCCTTACAAGGGTATGTCCTTGTTTGGACCTGGTTTGTCGGAAATTATCTCTGATATCACGGGGGATAAGAGAATCAAAGAATAAAAAAAAGGGACAACAGAGTTGAAAAGGTTCCCCCCAGAGACAGGTTTCTGCTTTCAAGATTATCTGCAGACCAGACAAAAAGAGAAGCATTCTTGCACTGCGTAAGAGGCCTCTCAGACCTGGGAGTGATGGTTTCAATTCCACTACAGGAACAGGGTCTGGGTTTTTTATTCCAATCTGTTTGTGGTTCTTGAGAAGAGGGTACCTTCAGACCTATTTTAGATCTCAAGAGTCTAAATAAATTTCTCAGAGTACTTTCATGTGTCCATTCACAAGACTCATCTCAAGTTTCTAAGGTTTGTTTTTCTGGACACACTCTTTCAGATCATGGTTCTTCCTTTCGGTTTTGCCACAACTCCCAGAATTTTCACAAAGGTATGGGAATTGCTGTTGGCGGTGCTTCGGTTATGGGGCATTATAGTGGCGCCCTATCTGGACGACATTCTAGTCCAGGCACCATTCTTCCAGCAAGCAAGATTTCATAACCTTCCTGCGTTTTCACAAGTGGAAGGTAAATTTGGGAAAGGAGTTCCTTAGTCCCAAGCACAAGGGTAACTTTCTTGGGAACCAAAATAGACTCTATATCTATGATGATTTTTCTAACAGAAGTCTGGAAATCAGTGATTATAGATTCTTGTCTAGGCCTTCAGTCCACTTCTCGGCCATCAGTGGCTCAGTGCATGGAAGTAACCGGGCTGATTGTCGCGACAATGGACATCATCCCATTGTTTCATTTTTTGCCTCAGACCTCTGCAGTTAAGCATGCTCGGGCTATGGAACAGAGATTATACATTTTTTTCTACTCAGCTACTACTAGAGCAGGAGACAAGGATCTCTTCAATGGTGGTTGTCTCTGGATCTTTTCTCCCAGGGTCCTGCTTTCACAGTCCATCTTGGGTGATTTTGACAACAGACGCCAGCCTTCTAGGATGGGGAGCAGTCTGGATCTCCTTAAGGGCTTAGGGAGTCTGGACTCAATCAGAGTCTGTTTTTTCTATCAGCATCCTGGAGCTGAGAACGATCTACAATGCTCTTCTGGACTCGGTCCAGTTTATCAGGTTCCAGTCAGACAATATGATGTCAGTGGTTTACATCAATCATCAGGGAGGAACGAGGAAAGTTCCTTAGCGGTGATAGAGGTATCCAAAATACTTTAGTGGGCGGAGACCCACTCTTGCTGCCTTTTGGCGATCCACATCACAGGGGTGGACAACTGGAAGGTGTATTCCTGAGCAGGTAGATCTTTCATCCGGGGGAGTATGAACTCCATCCGGAAGCATTTGTCAGCCTGATCCGCAAGTGGGGTCAGCCAGAATTAGATCTTTTGGCATCGCGTCAGAATGCCAAGCTCCCGAGATACGGATCGAGGTCCAGGGTTCCCCAGGCTGAACTGATTTAGATGCTCTGACAGTTCCTTGGTCCTTCAATCTTGCATACCTATTTCCTCCGTTGCGCTTATTCCTCGAGTTATTGCTTGAATCAAGTAGGAGAGGGCATCAGTGATCCCCATTGCTCCTGCGTGGCCTCGCAGGATTTGGTATGCAGATCTGGTGGACATGTCATCTACCACCTTGGAAACTTCCGTTGAAGAAGGACTTTCTCATTCAAGGGGCCTTCCTTCAGCCAAATCTAGTTTCTCTGAAGCTGACTGCTTGGAGATTGAACGCTTAGTCTTATCCAAGCGGGGGGTTTTCTGATTCGGTCATAGAGACCATAATCCAGGCTCGTAACCCTGTGACTTGAAAGATTTATCATAAGATATAGCGTACATATCTTTATTGGTGTGAATCCAAAGGCTACTCATGGAGTAGAGTTAGGATTTCCAGAATTTTGTCCTTTCTCCAAGAAGGATTGGAGAAGGGTTTATCGGCAAGTTCCCTAAACGGTAAGATCTCTGCCTTATCTATTTTGTTACACAAATGTCTGGCGGTTGTTCCAGACGTTCAATCCTTTTGTCAGGCTTTGGTTAGTATCAGGCCTGTGTTTAAACCAATTACTCCTCCATGGAGTCTGAATTTAGTTCTCAAAGTTCTTCAAGGGGTTCCGTTTGAGCCTATGCATTCCTTAGATATTAAGTTGTTATCTTGGAAAGTTTTATTTCTTGTTGCCATTTCTTCATCTTGAGGAGTGTATGAACTTTCGGCATTACAATTCAATACTCCTTACCATATTTTTCATTCAGATAAGGTAGTTTTTACGTACTAACATAGGGTTAACATGTCTTTTACACAATTTGGACGTGGTCCGTGCTTTGAAATTTTATTTACAAGCAACTAAGGACTTTCGTCAGTCATCTTTTTTGTTTGTCGTTTTCTCTGAGAAACGTAAGGGTCAAAAAGCTACGGCTACCTCTCTTTCTTTTTTGGCTGAAGAGTATAATCCGTTTTGCATAGGAGACTGCTGGACAGCAGCCTCCTGAAAGAGTTACGGCTCATTTCACTTGGGCTGTTGCTTTCTCATGGGCATTCATAAATGAAGCTTCTGTGGAACAGATTTGCTAGACTGCAACTTGGTCCTCTCTTCACACTTTTTCAAAATTTTACAAATTCGATACTTTTGCCTCAGCTGAGGTTGTTTTTGGGAGAAAGGTTCTTCAAGCAGTGGTGCCTTCCGTTTAGGTTACCTGTCTTGTCCCTCCCTTATCATCCATGTACTCTAGCTTTGGTATTGTATCTCACAAGTAAGGATGAAATCCGTGGACTCATCGTGTCTTTAAAAAGAAAAGAAAATTTATGCTTACCTGATAAATTTGTTTCTTTTTAGACACGATGAGTCCACGGCCCGCCCTGTTCTCTGAGACAGGTTTTTTATTTTTGTAAACTTCAGACACCTCTGCACCTTGGCTTTTCCTTTCTCTTCCTAACTTCGGTCGAATGGCTGGAGTGGGAGGGAAGGGAGGAGCTATATAAAGCAGCTTTGCTGTGGTGCTCTTTGCCTCCTCCTGCTGACCAGGAGGTGAATATCCCACAAGTAAGGATGAAATCCGTGGACTCATCGTGTCTAAAAAAAGAAACAAATTTATCAGGTAAGCATAAATTTTCTTTTTTTTTAACCTATGTTGTGTTATCATACTTGCCGAGTGTCTCCCATTCTACAAATAAATCAGATTCAGTTGGTCTGATCAGCCAGTGAGGATTAGTGGCTTCTTAATTAAGTAAAAAAACAATACTGCACTATTAGTATCAATTTGATAGAATTTATTAAGTACAATGTCCTTTTAACTTTTTCCCATAACAAAACAGCAAAAATATTTGCAGGGGAGATGTATCATCAACAATTATTATTATATCAACAATAATTATTTTGGAAAATAATGTGATTGCATGCATTTTACTTAAACCCGGTGAACATTGTAAGGTTTACCAGAGGTCACACATTATATAGAACCTGGGTACAACATTTTGTAGTTTTGCAATAAAAAAAAAAATCATTTTGCGTGTATTTTTGTTTGAAATGTCTTGTATTAGGCCAGTTGGCCGCCACATAATATTTTATAGACATGTCCTCTTACTGGAATGTTGATAATGGTCCATTACTCATCGAGTAAAAGAATCACAGTTAAGTAACAATGGGCAATATGTCAGAATATAATATGTTATATTATCTCAATGCTTGGGACTAATTCATCTTATACCCATCTTCATTCAGTATATGTTTTGTAAATGTTGCATTGTAAAATGCAAGTGCAGGGCATCTTTTTTTATTTCACCAACTTTGGAGTTTTGTCACTGCAAGGAATCAGATTGCTACTAGTGTTTAACTTATTTTTTGTAAGTTTCTGTTAAATAAAATGCATTTTGCCATTAGTCATTTACGTTTTAACCTTATACATGGCATTAACTGCAGGCTATAAAGGTCCCTATATACTGTGTGTATATATATATATATATATATATATATATATATATATATATATATATAATATTTGTATTAGGATTTGGTATATCGTATAGGCTGTACATATTGTCCTTGCACATTTTCAGTATGCTAATTCAGTCACTAGGATTGTGAACATAAGGCCTAGGGACCATAATGACCATAATGTAGCCCTTACAAGTTTTATATTTAGTTTTTTTTTTATTAAAAAAAAAAAATACTGTCTGTGTCTGAACTAGAGAAGATTTTGTTTTACAAATCTGACCTCCTTATATCACTATTCCTCTTCAAGCTGCAAAAGCTTATTAAAGGGACAGTCTACTCTAGAATTTGTATTGTTTAAAAAGATAGATAATCCCTTTATTACCCATTCCCCAGTTTTGCATAACTAACAGTTATATTAATATGCCTTTTACCTCTGTGATTACCTTCTATCTAGGCCTCTGTAGATTGCCCCCTTATTTCAGTTCTTTGGACAGACTTGCATTTTAGCCAATCAGTGCTGACTTCTAGATAACTCCACGGGAGTGAGCACAATGTTATCTATATGGCACACATGAACTAGCGCTGTCTTAGCTGTAAAAAAAACTGTCAAAATTCACTGAGATAAGAAGTGGCCTTCAAGGGCTTAGAAATTAGCATATGAGCCTACCTAGGTTTAGTTTTCAACAAAGAATTCCAAGAGAACAAAGCAAATTTGACGATTAAAGTAAATTGGAAAGTTGTTTAAAATGCATGCTTTATCTGAATCACAAAATTTAAATTTTTAGTAGACTGACCCTTTAATAACAATGTAGAAGAACATTTGAGGAGATTGTGTGTGTATGTATGTACAATGCAATACCACTGATACATCACACTACCATGTTTTCACACTGAAAGCCAATGCAATATCATACACCCTTCTAAAAAATTGATTGTTTGAAGTTTGTATCTTACATATTTATTATTTTGTTCAATAGTAATCTAGATTTATATTCATCAACCCTGCAAACACTAAAGCAATCCAAAAAGGTCTTCATGAGAAAAGGTTGGACACATCTGGTGTAAACCATTACAATGTGCGTAATTTTGCAACCTTTACTGAGCTTTTTTAGATTCTTATCTGAGAAACCAAAGGCTTTCAGCACTCTTTCCCTTCGTTGATAGAGCTTAGACTGAACAGATGATTTTAGAAACTAAAAAGTGTATTTCCTCCAGCTCTGTTCTACTTAAAATAACAACACTACAGTAAAAGTGCTGCATATAAATCTCAAATTTTCTGGATCCTCATCAGAAGTCTAATGGATTGATCTTGCAGATTGTGTCTGTGCCAAACAAGGGTCATTTTCCATTATGTTTAAGATATCATCTTTGCCTTCTTAGGAGGAAGTTAGATAAATGCATCCAAGTCCTAGAAGGCTAATTGGACCGTACCATGAGTTGTTCTGCATTGTACAGTCTGAGATATTTGCTTGGCAGGTGCATATTGTAAAATGGCATTCAATCGTTGTAAAACAAGGTTGGCAGACTATGTCACAATGGTATGGGATAGGTCATTTTAGTTCAAGGAATGAAAAATGAAACAGGACACTTTTTTTTTCTAACAGCAATCTGTTTGTTATTTATTTCCAGCTTTCTATTTAGAATACTTATTGGAACAATTTTGACATGAGACTTTTGTCAACTCTGAATTACCTTCAGCAGAAATGATAAAAATCAGTGTTAGATGAAAAATGCTTGTACCAAATTACAGATGTGTAAGCCAAGATTTTCCCTTTTTCATGTGTTGTGGACATTTTGTTTTTCTTTTGGTTGAATATATAGAAGATTTGTATTTTAATGGAGCTGGCCGCAGAAAAGAAAAGGGAAACATTATCATGATAAAAAACTATTTATTCATCCTCAGGAAGCCAGGGTTATAATCTCAGCATGAGCTGGCTTCCAGTACCTAATACAAAATTATATTATATTCTGCCCGGACTTCACTTAGGTGGCCCCATTGCAGGAGATAAAATACACAGTCACTTCCTGTCTTCTGTTTTCATCTTGTAGTACAGTAGTTGTTTCTGGAACAAGAGAGAGATTATCTCCAAGGGAAGCCCACCCTGAGCGACTCCTAATCTAAAGAAGTTTACGTTTTTGATGGAAGGAAGGTTAATAATGAAGCAATAACAGAAATAATTCTCCTGAGAGAAATAGGCAACATATTACACCACAGCCCAGCTGTGTGTGTCTTCCTATCTCATACACTGTAGGATTTGATTAGACTCATCCCTGATCTAACAGGTGGTAGAATCTGGAACATTAAGCTGCAGTAATTATCAGGTGGTTCTTTGTTACTTATGTTTTCATAAACCAGAGCTTGTAGGCTTGCTACTTGTTCTCCTTGACCTCTGTGGTCAAGCTATCTTCCTGTGATATTTATAGTATTTCTTTGTATTAACAGCTAAAGCTGCCTTGCTGCTGTTATTCTATGTAAAAAGAGCAAAAAAACAACCCAAACATATGATTACTAAATGCGTCTAATTTATCCTCTTGAATATTCTGTTTGTACAAATTCAAATTTTGAGTTAGAAAATAAGTATTTTCACTGATCAGCTGTAAATAATGCAGATTTTTTTTATACACGAATGTGTCTTTGTTTTGTGTTTTAGATATTTGTGAGGGGACTAGTTTATTGTGCTAATACGTACTCTGAGAGAACATATAAACAGTTATTAAATTGTGGTTTCATACAGCGATTTTAGGAAATATATTTTATTTGTTTTCACTCCTTTGACAAACATCTTGTATAATTCCAGACTTCTTTCAGATTTAAGAATATATGTGAGGGGCATTAGGTAATAATTATAGACTGTTTTGTATTCTCTTCAGACTTAGGACCCCTATAAAATCACTAGAAATGTATTAATAAAACTTATTTGGTGTATGATTCTCAAAGCATTTTAGCCCCTGTGTTTGGTGAGCTCGCCAAAGCTGGACAGAAGTTTATATGTTTGATTGCTTTTGAAAATTACAACTATGGGCAAAATTACAAGTGGAGCGGTAATTTACGCTTCTACCCGATCGTTAATTGCGCTAGAAGTAAGCTTTTTGCACTTCTCGGGTTGTGCTCATATTACGAGTTGAAAGTAAACTGTTGTCGCTAATTGCGATAACCCAACATGCTCAAAAAGCCGAAATTATAATATTGTGTGTGTGTGTTCACATATTCCCTCATAGAAGTCAATAAAGAAAAAAAGTGGGGGGAAACCCTAACACCCTAATTTCGCCCAAACCTGATTACATATTCTCAATTGCGCTAACCAGACATGTAAATATGTACTGTATATTTCACATTCCAATGTTTTTCACATAACAGAATATGCTCTATTTATTCATAAATTCATATATCGGATGTTTTTTTTGGTACAATATATATTTATAAATCTATCTATCTATCTATCTATCAATCTATCTATATATATATATATATATATATATATATAATTATTTATAGGTATAGATACCTGTTTATACAGATATATATACATATATATTTATAAATCATTAAAACATTCTGCTATGTGCAGAACATTGGAATGTGAAATATTTACAGTAAATACATAGTTAAAACCTTTATTAGCAATGAATATTTCACAAATATGTTTTAACATGTTTTCATCTACTTAACTGCAAACGGCTCCAATGCACTTGTATATATTTCTATATACTGTATGTATACATATGTATTTATGTGTCTGTAAATGCATATATACATGTGTACACACACACACACACACATATATATATATATATATATATATATATAGATATACATACACGTACATATACATTTTTAAAGATATATGTATGTCTATGTTAAATCCCTTTGCCTGCTTTTTTTTCTCTAACACCTGAGATCTCATATCTTTGAGTGTTTTGTGTGCAATATTTTTGTTTAATCATTTTTATTAGATGGCGTTATTAGAAGTGTAACTGTACTGTGTAATATATTTTTTATGTGTTTTGTGCAACTTTTATGTTTCACAAAACAGTTAACTAGAGCTCTGAAGTTGCGGTAATCATTGTACGGTAAATCACAATTGCGCTCAAGCGATCACGTTTACTTTTAACTTGTAATACCAGCAGTAAGCCTGACGAGGGCAAACCCCTGTCCTTTATCTGTTAAATTCTTGCTTCCAAACATACAGTAGAATTAGCAGTAACAATGAACACTCATCTTTATTAATGGGTTAATTTTGTTATCACTACAGTGTGCAGTATCAAGAGATTTGCTCTGTCTCTCTTATTTAAGCTAAATAAATAGCATAAGCCTTGAAATACAATGTCAGCTGTCAGGTTTATTTGGCTGCAATAACCAGCTTTAGCTTGTCATTATAAGCACTAGACTATATATACTTACTGACATACACAGAACATATGATATTTATATTTGATAGAAAAATTGTATAAATTAAACAGTGAATCCAGTTACAAATTGTCCAATTACATATATGACACTGCAAATATATATTTTAGAGTGCATAAACATCCAGAAAAAAATAAATCTTTCCAAGGTACTTATATTGTGAAATTTGGTAAAAATGGTAAAAGTAAAAGCAACATCTTGCAGATTTTGTTTATAATCATAAGCTCCATTTATGAAGCTTTGGATGCAATTTTTTCGGAGCCCTTGCTGTTGTGAGTCTCCACAAGCCTATGGCAGCCTTAAATCACTGTGATGACTGACAAGCACTTATATGTAAGGCTGGTGTGAAGGTCTGTGCAAGTAGATACTTGTGCAATAAAAATGCAGTTTAGTCCTCAATAGAACCTAATGTGGGTGGTCAGGTTCTCTAGCTGGGAGCCTTGTCTATCTGCATTTTAATACATGGAGGCAACTGTCTAGAATCTAGAATGCCACTGTTCTATCGAGAACTCCAATACATAGAAAACTTTAATCTGACGTCACTTGCGGTGATTCTATACATCTGATTGGTCCGTGTCCAGTGAGTGACAGGATTCACAACCAAACAGATGGGCACTGTAATCGCCTATCATTACTATCTCTTTTGCCTCCGCTTGGGGGGGGGGGTTTGACAGAACACTACCATTGAAGAGGAAGCAGAAATTTAACTAGAACTGAATCTTATAATACACTATTCCTGGAGTCACTATTTTGGTGCATACCATTAGATTGCACAGTAACTAAGGAGCATTTTAAAAGAAATTAGGGAGCACGTCAATCCTAAAGTATATATATAAGTACCTATAAGGGAATAGTTTTGGTGACAGTATTTATATAATTTCTCAATAATCCTTTTCTGGTATTTTCTAGTTTTACAGGTTTATTTATGTATTATTTATTTGTATTACTTCACAATCCAATACTGCCTATTCTTACACACATTGAGAAATATGTTACTGCATCTTAAAAGTGTGTATTCCTGATTTTAAGCGTTCTTTAACTAGATTTATGAAACACATTTTATCTCTGTTTTTCCAAATAGTCCCCTATATAAATCATTGTATCCTTTATTCATTCTTCCCCGACATTACAGTAGTCTGACTTAAATCATTTGCAGCATATACTGGTTTTATTTGTTGTCATTTAGTATTGTGGCACATTATTCATTTGGGGGGTCATGGAATAATAGTGATTAATAAATAAAGCATACAATGTTTTCCCAAACACATAAAACCTTTTTTTTTTTTTTTTTGGTTGAATATGTAATAAAATGATATAATGTATACATGTTGCTGTTGCAGAGTTTGTTCTAGAGCATTGGTTTTCAAACCTGCTCTCAGGCCTTCCTAACACTCCAGATTTTGAGGATATCTGAACTGGAGCACTGGTGAAATAATCAGCTTGTAAACATGGTTATTTTACCTGCTCTCATCCAAGGTAATCTTTATAATCTGACCCGTTGGGGAGGTCTAAGTACAGGTTGAAAAACCAGTGTTCTAGAGCATAGAATTTGGAAGTGCAAAGCTTGGCCACAAAGCTGAATAAAAAAGATGCATATGGGGGAACACATTGATTTTTTATATTATTTATTTATATTATTTGGAACTTGCGTATCTAACATATCCAATTTTATGTATTTATGTAAAAAAAATCTATATATTTGTTATCTATATGTACATGTATATACAGTATGTATATATACTGTACACATATATATATATATATAGAGAGAGAGAAAGAGAGAGAGAGAGAGAGAGAAATCCCAGCTTGCCTTTCCCCAGAAGTACTCTGTATACATTGTTACCAGTGCAGCAGGGGATTTGGGGTGATATATGCAAATTAGATATGGAATATCTAAATCTTTTTGCTTCTGGTACCATGGTAAAGCACAACAATCAACTTTTGGGTTAAGTGCAGTAAAAGGGGATTGCTGTGTTTTTACACGGTACCAGAAGCAAAAACCTGAGATATTGGATATCTGTTTTTCATATTTTACCCAGAATCTTCTGGTGCTTTGGTAATGTATACAGAGTACTTCTGGGGGGAAGGCAATCGGGGGGGGGGGGGGGATACTTGCCTAGATTTTTTGAAGTGGAGGAATTTAATCTCATGCTTTTATCTCCACCATAACATAAATTAATCCACAGAAGAAGGCAGCACCTTGCAGTATAAAAATATATCTTTATTTCCACATGCTGGAATAAAACAGTGACGTTTCTGGTTGAACACCCTTAATCATATTGGTATGATTAAGGGTGTTCCACCCAAAACATCACTGTTTTATTCCAGCATGTGGAAATAAAGATATATTTTTATACTGCAAGGTGCTGCCTTCTTCTGTGGATTCATTGTGACTAAAGGGATTACAGCACCCTTTTTGGCCTGCACCTGACAGTGGAGCTGAGCTACAAACTGTTCTAGTACTACTATAACATAAATTAATATACATGATGTGACCTATTGCTGTAGCTGATCATCTGCATGCTTATAGGTAAGCTTAAATATTTGTTTAAGTGAATGTAAATTTTGATGCTAAAGTGCCCGGTTTTTAAAAATTTGATTAAAAACAGGGGCACTTCAATTCATCCAAATTTACATTTCACTCGTTGTGAAAATGCTTACCTTTTAAACTCCAGCCGCTCCAGTTTCCTCCGGTCGTCGCAAGCCTCTTCCAACGTCAGAAGTGATGGATCGGTCATCCTCCAATCACGGCTTCCCCCACGGGGGAATCAGTGTCTGATTCAACGCCGTGATTGGAGGAAGCCGGATTCCTCATTTTAGACCCAGGAAGAGGCTTTGCGAGGGGCAGAGGAAGCTGGAGCAGCTGTCAAGTATTTTCACGAGTGAAATGTAATTTTTGATGAATTAAAGTGCCCCTGTTTTTAATTGAATTTTTAAAAACCGGGCACTTTAGCATCAAAATTTACATTCACTTTAATTTTTAACCGGAGAACTTCTGTATTAAGGATCAATATGCAAAAAATGGTTTTATATTACTTTAAGCTGTTAGAAAAAAAAATGTATGTTAATATTCAGCTATTTTAATACATGCATAATAATAATAATAGCGTTACTTTATAGGAAATGGCACAATCTTACTTTATCATTGTCAGTGTTTTGAATCATAAAAGGGACAGTCTGCACTAAAATTGTTATTGTTTAAAAAGCTAGATAATGCCTTTACTACCCATTCCCCAGCTTTGCACAACCAACATTGTTATAATGTACTTAGGCCTAGATTTAGAGTTGGGCGGTAGCCATCAAAACCAGCGTTAGAGGCTCCTAACGCTGGTTTTTACCGCCCGCTGGTATTTGGAGTCAGTCAGGAAAGGGTCTAACGCTCACTTTGCAGCCGCGACTTTTCCATACCGCAGATCCCCCTACGCCATTTGTGTATCCTATCTTTTCAATGGGATCTTTCTAACGCCGGTATTTAGAGTCTTGGCTGAAGTGAGCTTTAGAAATCTAACGACAAAACTCCAGCCGCAGAAAAAAGTCAGTAGTTAAGAGCTTTCTAGGCTAACGCCGGTTCATAAAGCTCTTAACTACTGTGCTCTAAAGTACACTAACACCCATAAACTACCTATGTACCCCTAAACCGAGGCCCCCCACATCGCCGCCACTCTATTAAAATTTTTTAACCCCTAATCTGCCGCTCCGTACACTGCCGCAACCTACATTATCCCTATGTACCCCTAATCTGCTGCCCCTAACACCGCCGACACCTACATAATATTTATTACCCCCTAATCTGCCGCCCCCGCTATCGCTGACCCCTGGATATTTTTTTTAACCCCTAATCTGCCGCTCCATACACCGCCGCAACCTACATTATACCTATGTACCCCTAATCTGCTGCCCCTAACACAGCCGACCCCTATATTATATTTATTAACCCCTAATCTGCCGCCCCCAACGTCGCCTCCACCTACCTACAATTATTAACCCCTAATCTGCCGACCGAACCACACCGCTACTATAATAAATGTATTAACCCCTAAAGCTAAGTCTAACCCTAACACTAACACCCCCTAACTTAAATATAATTTAAATCTAACGAAATAAATTAACTCTTATTAAATAAATTATTCCTATTTAAAGCTAAATACTTACCTGTAAAATAAACCCTAATATAGCTACAATATAAATTATAATTATATTGTAGCTATTTTAGGATTAATATTTATTTTACAGGTAACTTTGTAATTATTTTAACCAGGTACAATAGCTATTAATAACTATTTAATAGTTACCTAGTAAAATAATTACAAAATTATCTTGGATGACGTCCCTTAAAGGAACCGTCATTCGTCGGGAAGTCGTCGGTGAAGATGGATCCGCGCTGGAGGTCTTGAAGATCAGCCGGTCGTCATTGGATTGAAGAACATAGAAGATGCGGCTTGGATGAAGATGTTTGCCGGTCCGGATGTCCTCTTCTGCCCGCTTGGATCAAGACTTCAGCCGGAGGATGGACGTCACTCTTCAGCCCCCGCTTGGGCTTGGATCAAGATTTCGGAGGCTTGGATCAAGACTTCTGTGGACGGATCGGTGAACCTGGCATGGTGAAGATAAGGTAGGAAGATCTTCAGGGGCTTAGTGTTAGGTTTATTTAAGGGGGGTTTGGGTTAGATTAGGGGTATGTGGGTGGTGGGTTGTAATGTTGGGGGGGGGTATTGTATGTTTTTTTTTACAAGCAAAAGAGCTGTTTACTTTGGGGCATGCCCCGCAAATGGCCCTTTTCAGGGCTGGTAAGGTAAAAGAGCTTTGAACTTTTTTAATTTAGAATAGGGTAGGGCATTTTTTTATTTTGGGGGTCTTTGTTATTTTATTAGGGGGCTTAGAGTAGGTGTAATTAGTTTAAAATTGTTGTAATATTTTTCTAATGTTTGTAAATATTTTTTTATTTTTTGTAACTTAGTTCTTTTTTATTTTTTGTACTTTAGTTAGTTTATTTCATTGTATTTATTTGTAGGTATTGTATTTAATTAATTTATTGATAGTGTAGTGTTAGGTTTAATTGTAGATAATTGTAGGTATTTTATTTAATTAATTTATTGATAGTGTAGTGTTAGGTTTAATTGTAACTTAGGTTAGGATTTATTTTACAGGTAATTTTGTAATTATTTTAACTAGGTAACTATTAAATAGTTATTAACTATTTAATAGCTATTGTACCTGGTTAAAATAATTACAAAGTTGCCTGTAAAATAAATATTAATCCTAAAATATATATATAATTTATATTGTAGCTATATTAGGGTTTATTTTACAGGTAAGTATTTAGCTTTAAATAGGAATAATTTATTTAATAAGAGTTAATTTATTTCGTTAGATTTAAATTATATTTAAGTTAGGGGGGTGTTAGGGTTAGAATTAGCTTTAGGGGTTAATACATTTATTATAGTAGCGGCAAGATCTGGTCGGCAGATTAGGGGTTAATTATTGTAGGTAGCTGGCGGCGACGTTGTGGGGGGCAGATTAGGGGTTAATAAATATAATATAGGGGTCGGCGGTGTTAGGGGCAGCAGATTAGGGGTACATAGGTATAATGTAGGTTGCGGCGGTGTACAGAGCGGCAGATTAGGGGTTAATAATAATATGCAGGTGTCAGCGATAGCGGGGGCGGCAGATTAGGGGTTAATAAGTGTAAGGTTAGGGGTGTTTAGACTCGGGGTACATGTTAAAGTGTTAGGTGCAGACCTAGGGAGTGTTTCCCCATAGGAAACAATGTAGCTGCGTTAGGAGCTGAACGCTGCTTTTTTGCAGATGTTAGGTTTTTTCCCAGCTCAAACAGCCCCATTGTTTCCTATGGGGGAATCGTGCACGAGCACGTTTTTGAAGCTGGCCGCGTCCGTAAGCAACGCTGGTATTGAGAGTTGCAGTGGCGGTAAATATGCTCTACGCTCCCTTTTTGGAGCCTAACGCAGCCCTTCTGTGAACTCTAAATACCAGCGGTATTTAAAAGGTGCGGGGGGAAAAAAGCCAGCGTAGCTAACGCACCCCTTTGGCCGCAGAACTCTAAATCTAGCCGTTAGTTTGAAACATTCAAACCTCTAAATTTCTGCCTGTTTCTAACCCACTATAGACAGCTTCTTATCACATGCTTTTTTATTTGCTTTTCACAACAGGATACTGCTAGTTCATGTGGGCCATATAGATAACATTGTGTTCACGCCCTAGCAGTTATTTAAGACTTAGCACAACACAGTACTAAATGCAAGTCAATAGATAATAAATAAAAAGTCATGTGATCAGGGGGCTGTCAGAATATGCTTAGATACAAGGTAATCACAGAGGTACAAAGTATATGAATTTAACTGTTTGTTATGCAAAACCGGGGAATGGGTAATAAAGGGATTATCTATCTTTTAAAATAATAAGAATTCTATTGTAGACTGTCCCTTTAAGGTAAAGCAGTAGAATCATGTCTAAAGTGATGTTGTTAAACCATTGAACAGGACTCACTAGATGGACCCTGTATACAAGGAGGTTATTGTGGAATTTACTGACCCATAAATTCATCACAAGTCATTTGGCTGCATGTTTTGGGTGTAGGATAACCTGACATGATGATTATAAAGTTGGAATACATTGAGGCTTCACTGATTGTTCCAAAATGACATAAATCTTTATAGTTACCAAAAATGCAATGTATAAATCTGCCTATAATAGTCAAATTACATCAAGTGGGATTGGATTCTTTTCTCTTCTAAAATTATTAAGTCAATCAAGTCTAGAGCATTCCAACAAATGTTTTCATAACTAATTATCTATACACACATCCATAAACACATTGTATTGGAATATAAAAAAGCATTGTTAAACATACACACACAATATCACACATATCCACACACAGTCACCAGAACGCACTCACACTCTCACACAATATCACACACACCAGCATGCATGCACTCACACTCTCACACAATATCACACACACCAGCATGCGTGCACTCACACTCTCACACAATATCACACACCAGCATGCATGCACTCACACTCTCACACAATATCACACACACCAGCATGCATTCACTCACACTCTCACACAATATCACACACACCAGCATGCATGCACTCACACTCACACACAATATCACACCCACCAGCATGCATGCACTCACCCTCTCACACAATATCACACACACCAGCATGCATGCACTCACTCTCTTACACAATATCACACACACCAGCATGCATGCACTCACACTCTCACACAATATCACACCCACCAGCATGCATGCACTCACCCTCTCACACAATATCACACACACCAGCATGCATGCACTCACACTCTCACACAATATCACACACACCAGAATGCATGCACTCACACTCTCACACAATATCACACACACCAGCATGCATGCACTCTCCCTCTCACACAATATCACACACACCAGCATGCATGCACTCACACTCTCACACAATATCACACACACCAGCATGCATGCACTCACACTCTCACACAATATCACACACACCAGCATGCATGCACTCACACTCTCACACAATATCACACACACCAGCATACATTCACTCACTCTCTCACACAATATCACACACACCAGCATGCATTCACTCACACTCTCACACAATATCACACACACCAGCATGCATGCACTCACACTCCTACACAATATCACACACACCAGCATGCATGCACTCACACTCTCACACAATATCACACCCACCAGCATGCATGCACTCACCCTCTCACACAATATCACACACACCAGCATGCATTCACTCACACTCTCACACAATATCACACACACCAGCATGCATGCACTCACACTCACACAATATCACACACACCAGCATGCATGCACTCACACTCCTACACAATATCACACACACCAGCATGCATGCACTCACACTCTCACACAATATCACACCCACCAGCATGCATGCACTCACCCTCTCACACAATATCACACACACACCAGCATGCATGCACTCACACTCTCACACAATATCACACACACCAGCATGCATGCACTCACCCTCTCACACAATATCACACCCACCAGCATGCATGCACCTACACACACACTCACACAATATCACACATATAAACAATCACTAGTATGCACACACACACTCACACTCACACAATATCACACATATAAACAGTCACTAGCATGCACACACACACTTACTCGCACTCACACACTTTGATGGAAAAATGCAAAGTTGTTGTTACCCAGGCAGGGTTATAACATATAAAGCAATATGACAGTGTATATGTATTCACTGTGCTTCTTGATTAGGTAATTTATGTTCCTTTTGTTTTTCCTTTGTTAAATATATTCCATTGTGAGTCACGCAGTCTTCTGACTCATTTCTAAATAATGATCTCTATGTATGGTTGTGTATTTTTTATATTTATTTATTTATACTTGAGGTCTTTTAAGGCAAGATTTGCAATCTTGCATATTTGCTTGCATATTAAATTTTAAAGCTAAAATAATTGGAGCTTTCATCGTTTTTATAGGTCCCTTGTAGTCTTGAATACTGGGATGAACTCCAGAGGTCATTTCTTGCGTTTCGAGAATTCAGTCTATCTGAGAGCAAGGCCTGTGATCTCCAGTTGCCCAGTATTAATGTTGCGAATGACCAAAAGGAGCTTGTGACCTCTGACCTGTGGAGGATTGTCCTCAACAATAATAGCAATGGAACAGACGACCAAAGGTAATCACCATTACAATACAATCAAATTACATTACACGTACATCCTAGTTTGCAGATTATATTTAATTTGGAGAATATATATATATATATATAAGAACTGCCCATTTACATCATCATTCAACTTACATTGTATACAAAATCACATATTGGTTTATATACATACAAAAAAGCAATATATACAAAGGGCAGTATTAGTGCATTGTGTAATATATTAATATAGTGATCAGATCTCTAATAGTTAAAGCATTCTGTGTTTTGGCTAGAGAAGCAGCCTAATTTCAACATGGCTGCATAGCGTAACATATTATCATTAGATTCACAAAATCAATACAATTCCGTTTTACTTTAATTACCTTCATAGTATGTACCAAAAAGAAGGATTCCGTATTCTTATCCAAATAGCCATTTATGGTACTTTAAATTGTCTGAACTTACCACGCTCAGTCAGACGCTGCTATGCAGAAAACACCACACCATTAGAGCTCTGATCACTATATTAATATACTACACAATGCACTAATTCTGCCATTTGTATATTTGTATGTATATATATATATATATATATATATATACAGCAGGTATTGGCAGGTGCACTCTCACTAACACTTTAGTTCCAAATGCCAGGGTGCTAGAATATGGTGTAGAATATGGAAATCAGGAGACAGCACTCACTGGTCTTGACAATACTGGATTTATTCAGTGACGTTTCGGGGAATACACCCCTTCATCTGATGAAGGGGTGTATTCCCCGAAACGTCACTGAATAAATCCAGTATTGTCAAGACCAGTGAGTGCTGTCTCCTGATTTCCATATATATATATATATATATATATAAAAAACTAATATGTGTTTTTGTATACAATAAAATTTGACTGATGAGGTAAATGGGCGGTTCTTCTCTGATTAGGGGTGGGTTCTAAGCACCGCATCCCACTGAGAGTGTAACTTCTTCTGCTGCATACTTAGGCTATTCAATAACCTATACTCCAGTATTAATTTGTTCAGTATAGGTGGCTATACCACAGGCTAAATCAGCTATTTCAAAGGCTGAAATAGGAGTAAAGGAGCTACTTGTAACCAATTTAATACACTCTAGCAGGTAAAAAGGATCATTTGGAATAATTTAAAGGGGAGAAAATTTTGGGGTGAACTGTCCCTTTAAAGCTTCTATAACACTGATTTGTAGCCATCACTGATATATATCAAACAGCAACATGCTCATATATGTTGCATGAAAAAAAGGATAAGCAAAAGTATTCTAGTTCAAAATGAATTTTCAGGTAGTACTTGTTTGTGTACAACTGATTTGTAGGTATCTGTTGCTTATTGGCTAATAGAGACAACTCCCACAGAAGAGGTTGGTTTATTCAGTAGAGAAACAAATAGCATTTTAGTAAATTTTACAAGATTTGTTTTAGGGGAAATTAAGACAATTGTTGAGTATAATGCCCCTTTTAATGTATCATTTTTAGAAGTTCTGGTTATCTCGCTTTCCTTAGGACTCACTGTATAGGAACACTCCAAAACCTGCAATTCAGTTTATTTATATTTTAGCATTTTAAATGGTAACCCACACCATGTAGTAAAATTCTACTTTGATAAAATAGTAGATGTTTGCTGTGGCATAAAGTAACAATCTAACTTGTGTTGGCAGTTATTTTTGTAGGCGTTTTTCCAAGTTGAGAGTTGCATAGAGAAAATAAATATTGTTTAAAGGGACAGTAAAGTCATAATTAGACATTCATGATTTAGACAAAGCATACAATTTTAAACAACTTTCCAATTTACTTCTAGTATTTAATATGCTTCCCTCTCTTGTTATCCTTTGCTGAAAGGTTTATCTAGGTAAGCTCAGGAGCAGCAAATAACTTAGGTTCTAGTTGCTGATTGGTGGCTGCATATATATACTGATTTTCATTGGCTCACCCATGCGTTCAGTTAGAAACCAGTAGTAGGGCAATGCTGCTCCTTCAACAAATGATACTAACAGAATAAAGCAAATTTGATAATATAAGTAAACTGGGAAGTTGTTTAAAATTGTATGCTCTGTCTAAATCATATAAGAAAATGTTTGGGTTTCATGGCCCTTTAATGTGACCTAGTAAATCATCCTGACACTGTAAAAAACATACCCCAATAACTCCATGTATCGCGCCTCTGTCCTTATGACCCCAAAACCATGATTATCACTAAATCCTTGTAACAAACATGCACTGCCTGTGATTAGTAGGCTAATCTCACAAGATACATTAAATCATCCATTTGGTTATAAAGAGAATGAATAAGCAGTAAACAAAGAAAAAAAATGTAATTGGAAACTTTTTGTAGACTCATCATTCCCAAAGCAGATATCAGTTGGACGTCCTCCTTCGGTTTCTGAGCACTCTGTGGAGATAGAAGGAATTTTTGAGGATTATATTAGTGCTGGGGTTTGGAATTGACACTGAAATGTGTTACTCAGCCTCCTGTCCACTTGTGATTCAGATACCTCCCTTGTTCTAGTTTTCTGTATATACTGCTGCTTCATGGGCAAAAAATGATCACGGATGTAAAGGAGAGCTGGAAAATTGAGATAATAGATTAAAAAAAAATAAAAAATCAATAACAAACTTAAACATCTGCTTTCCATTAATTGAATAGAGTTGGGAACTATTCCTTAAAACTAATTGTAAAAGAATGTAAATTCATCGTTAAGAAGTTAAATGTTTTTGACGGGGTTAATTCTTCTGAATTTGGGACCTCTGCAAAATTACCTTTGTGGTCCGCTTTACACCACAGTAATGTGAATACTGTGGGAATGATAGTGTAGTCTGTAAAAATCAGTCATTTTTTTTTTTATTTCGTCAAACCCTTGAACATTACATTTTCACTTGTTTTTTTTAGACCTTTAAATTAAACCTATCTTTAAAAGATAATAGCATTATGGCAGGAAGGGAAAAAATCCATTACATTTTTATCCAGTGTAGAGATTAAAGTCAAATTCATAAAATACAGGAATGAAATCCATCACTGTACATTTTAGAATGACCTTTTTAATGTTTGTGTAAATAAATGTCTGGGAAACCACAATGACTTTAAAATATATATTCTTGTAGCAAAAGTTTATTATAAGTCTTAGCACCTTTTAGTGCAGGATGTAAAAGCTTATTCAGCATGGGAATATTTATGTTTCACTTAAAACGGCAAATAAATAGCATGCCAGGCCCTCGCATTCAATAAATGTACAGACGCTGTCCTGCAATGATCATGTTGGCAGATGACGTTGGTTTTAACATACTGTTCATAAACAAGTGTCTTTAGATTGCCCAGAACATGCTTTGCTCAGCATACATCTCTTGTTCAGGATGTTTTGTGTTCTCATGTTAAAGGGATAGTAAAGATTTTTATTTTTTATATGTATAGTATATATCATTAAAGGGACACAACCCAAAAATTTTCTTCCGTGATTCAGATAGAGCATGCAATTTTAAGCAACTTTCTAATTTACTCCTATTAATTTTTCTTCGTTCTCTTGCTTTCTTTATTTGAAAAATAAGGCATCTAAGCTATTTTTTTGGGTTCAGAACCATGGAATGCACTTGTTTATTGGTGGGTGAATTTATCCACAAATCAGCAAGAACAACACAGTGTGTTCACTAAAAATGGGCCGGCATCTAAACTTACAATCTTGAATTTCAAATAAAGATACCAAGAGAATGTAGTAAATTAGGACATTGCTTAAAATGGCATGCTCTATCTGAATCACGAAAGAAAAAAATTGGGTTCAGTGTCCCTTTAACTGAGCACTACATGACTTAAAGGGACAGTAAACACCTTGTAATTACAAGACATTTCTGTTGTGTTGCTATAGAATGACATATCAGCCAAGTATTAACGTTTTAAAAAAACACATAAACATCCTTTTTACTGCAATTATTTATCAATAGCCAACCTTCACCCACAGTTTGCCTTATTTGGAGGAGCCAATCAGGACTTTAGTCGGCAGACTGCAAGGCTAGCCCCGCCCCCGGCTATAATAGTATAGATATAGAGTGCATTATTTACCAGTTATGTCAAATAGCTAATTAGGTAAAGATATATATCCGAGTTAGCATTAAGAAGTCAGCAGGGTGCAGCTTAAGTTCTAGGAATTAGAAATTTTCAGAGCTAAATTACATGAAACTGGGGAAAATATATAATGAAGGTATATTGTAAATTTGTTTTATTATGTAAAACTAACATGTTATAAATAAATCTTAAGGTACTTAATGTCCCTTTAAAGACATGAAACCCATTTTTTTTATTTTGTACTTCAGATAGAGCATGTGATTTAAACAACTATCCAATTTACTTCTATTATTTAATTTGTTTTGTTGTTTTGTCTTGGTAAGGAGCTGCTGATTGGTGGCTGCACATGTATCTCTTATGTTATTGGCTCACCTAAAGTATTCAGCAACAGCTAACTACCAGTAGTGCATTGCTGCTAATTAAACAAAAGATACCAAGAGAACAAAGCCAATTAGGTAATAGAAATAAATTGGGATGTTGTCTAAAATTGTATTCACTATCTGAATCGTGAAAGAAAAAAAGTTGGGTGTCATGTCCCTTTAACATCTATTTACAAAATAACTGTTTTAAAAACATTTAAACTTTCAACTATTGCATTGTCCAGTGACATAACTCTTGAAAAGCCTCTTTAATGTGTTTAGATAATCTGCTTTGCTGTGGCCAATTATTCTGAAGCATATGGTATGCATTTGAGCCTCTTTTGAGGAAATGAAAAGAAAAAAAAAACATTTTTAGGGTAAATTGCAGTAAAAATAAGCAAAATAAATAAAGAATGTAACTTATGAGTTCAAGTCCTTTTTTTAGGTGATTACATAAACCCTTTCTCACCTTTTCCCAGACATGGGTTTGTCATACTTACATTTGTTGCTGAAGCTGACAGGAGTGTTGCTCAGTGCAGCTTCTGTATTTGGGAACACAATTCACTGAGTAGATTGATACCCATCACTTAAAGAGACAGTTCACCCAAAAATGTTCTCCCCTTTAAACTGTTCCCAATTATTCATTTTACCTGCTGGAGTGTATTAAATTGTTTACAAGTAGCTCCTTTACCCCTAATTTGGCATTTGAAATAGCTGATTTAGCTTGTGGTTTCCCAACCTATACTGAAAGTTTCTATACTGGATTATATTCTATTGAATAGCCTAAGTAAACACAGCCAGCAGAAGAGATTACTCTCTCAGTGGGGGGCATGAGAGTTAAGTAATAAAATGATCATTTTTCATTGTTCTCTCTAAGTATTGAGTTTTGGTTTACAAACAAATATATGATAAGGAAGCAAGTCTGTGTACACAAAGTGATAACATAATGAGATCTGATATTACCTGAAGCTCAACCAATTGTAATAGGCCGTGGTTTAAAAGCACAAAACCAGCTACTTCATATACACAAATAAACCGAAAAATGCAATTTCTCATACATTTTATACTCTGCAGCTGGTATAACAAGTCATTGACAATACATTACCATAAAAACAATTTTACAGTGTACTGTCCCTTTAAAGATAAATTATAATGAAAACATTAGGGGCGCGATTACATATATGGCGCAGGCTTCAGCGCAAGCGCTGCAACCCGCACCGTCCATAATTTCACCTTGCACATCAGGATATTACATAATCCCCGCCATAAAGTGCCGTAAGTCTGATAAACTAGCGATGTCCAGAAATAAGCGTAAATAAAAATTTCTGGAGTCGCCAGTGACTTACGGCACTTTAGAAACTGCCGGCGCCTAAGAAAAGTAAAGGAAATATCAAATCTCCCGTAACAGTCTAACACGCCTCCCAAAAATAAGCCTGACACGTAAAACCCCCTGTATCTGCAATCCCCCTTCTCTCACTACTAATAATAAATGTATTAACCCCTAGACCAACAACCCCTTACAACGCAATAAGGCTAATTAAACTATTAACCCTATATCCGCCATCAAACCCACACCGCAAGTAACTAAATTATTAACCCCTATATCCGCCATCAAACCCACACTGCAAGTAACTAAATTATTAACCCCTAAATCCGCCATTAACCCACAACGCAATAAACCTATTGAAATAAAAAAATCTAAGATTACTGAAAATAATAAAGAAAATTTTACAAAAATTATACCTAATCCCTATGAAAATAAAAAAGCCCCCCCCCCCCCAAAAAAATAAAAACACCCAATAATCTAATAAACTACCAGTAGGGCTTTTTGCAGGGCATTGCTCCTAAATAATCAGCTAATTTCCCCAAAAATACACAACCCTCCCCTAACAGTAAAACCCCCCCACCCACCAAACCCCCCCAAATAAAATAACCTAACACTAAAAACCCTAAACTACCCATTGCCATGAAAAGGGCATTTGTTGGGCATTGCCCTTAAAAGGGCATTCAGCTCTTTTACTGCCCACCCTACCTAAGTCTAACCCCCAAGTGGTCCTCACCTTTCCTGAAGTCCAGGCGGTGAAGTCTTCTTCCAAGCGGCGACCTCTTATTTCTTCTTCCAGGAACCAGCCGGCGCGGAGCGGAGGGCGGAGCTGAAGACCTGCGACCCTGGAACTGAAGACTGCCGACCGCAGAGCCAGGGAGCGTGGAGGATCCCCTTCATACGATCTCCACCGTACATTGAATAGGAATTCAAGGTACGCTATTCAAAATGGCGTCCCTTGAATTCCTATTGCCTGATTTGAGCCTTCAAATTCAAATCAGCCAATCGGATGAGAGCTACTGAAATTATATTGGCTGATTTGAATAGCCAATAGAATTTCAGTAGCTCTTATCCTATTGGCTGATTTGCGGTCATCGGTCTTCAACTCCGCGCCGGCTGGTTCCTGGAAGAAAGAAGAGGTCGCTGCTTGGAAGAAGACTTCACTGCCTGGAACAGGATCTTCTCCGCCGGAAGGGACAGTCTACTCCAGAATTTGGATTAGACTGTCCCTTTAATTTATACTTAGTTTATTTGTATTTTTAAAGTAGTGTTAGGTTTCTTTAATTTAATAGTAACTTTAGTATTTGGTTAATTAGGTAATTTGGGTTAATTTAGGGGGTGTTAGGTTAGGGGTTAGGTTTATTGCGTTGTGGTCTATGGTGGTTTAGGGGTTAATACTTGAATAGGTTTATTGCGTTGTGGGCTATGGTGGTTTAGGGGTTAATACTTGAATAGGTTTATTGCGTTGTGGGTTAATGGCGAATTAAGGGTTAATATTTTTAATAGGTAGTTGCGATGTTGGGGTTGGCGGATTTAGGGGTTAATAATTTAGTTATTACTTGCGGTGTGGGCTTGATGGCGGATATAGGGGTTAATACACTTTATTAGTTATTGCGGTGGGGGATTGCGGTTGACAGGTAGATAGACATTGTGCATGCGTTAGGTGTAAGTTTATTTTTGCAGGCATTTTCGAGAGTTACGGTGCTCCCATACTCAGCGCAAGACCTGCTACGGCTGTCTTTTATGGCGAGGTAAAAATGGAGTAAGATTTCTCCATTTTCGCCACGTAATGGCGACGCTGCATATGTAATGGAGCCCTAGATGCTCTAATTAGTTAAAACATGTTAAACACATAGGTAAATTATTGTTCTGACACCACAGAGCACTGCTGGTCCCAGTTAGATTTAGCTGCTGAGAATATTTTTAGGCATATATTTCTTAAGTAAGGCAGCTTTCCCTGAAAACTCAGCACAGCTACTTTACTTATTTTAAAAGACAAGTTATGTACTTAGCATTTTTTTAATTAACAGTCAGCTAGATTACGAGTTTTGCGGTATGAGTGAAAAAGCAGCGTTAAGGCTCTTTTTCACTACCGCTGGTATTACGAGTTTTGCAGGTTTAGCTGCACCACACACTTTTTTGGCCGTAACGCAACGTAACTACTGCAGCTTTCAAAAAGTCCTTTTTCAATGGGACTTCCATAGCGCCGGCATTACGAGTTGGCCTATACGGCCAAAAAGTGAGCAGTACAGCCAATACCTTCAAGATCCATACCGTAAACTGAAAGTCAGTAGTTATGGGTTTACACTACAAAGCTGTACCATAAAACTCATAACTAAAATGCAAAAAATTACACTAACACCCATAAACTACCTATTAACCCCTAAACCGAGGCCCTCCCGCATCGCCGCTCCGGACATGGCTGCCACTATAATAAAAAAATTAACCCCCAAACCGCCGCACTCCTGCATCGCAAACACTAGTTAAATATTATTAACCACTAATCTGCTGTCCCTAACATCGCCGCAACCTACATTACTGTTATTAACCCCTAATCTGCCACCCACCTACACTTATTAACCCCTAATCTGCCGCCCTCAAAATGTTGCCCCCACTATACTAAAGTTATTAACCCCTAAACCTAACCCTAAGTCTAACCCTAACACCCCTAACTTTAATATAATTAAAATAAATCTAATTAAAAATTCCTATCATTAACTAAATAATTCATATTTAAAACTAAATACTTACCTATAAAATAAACCCTAAGATAGCTACAATATAACTAATAGTTACATTGTATCTAGCTTAGGTTTTATTTTTATTTCACAGGTAAGTTTGTATTTATTTTAACTAGGTAGAATAGTTACTAAATAGTTATTAACTATTTACTAACTACCTAGTTAAAATAAATACAAATTTACCTGTAAAATAAAACCTAACCTGTTTTACACTAACACCTAACATTACACTACAATTAAATAAATTAAATTAATTAAATACAATTAACTAAATTACAAAAAAACAAACACTAAATTACACAAAATAAAACATAATTATCAGATATTTAAACTAATTACACCTAATCTAATAGCCCTATCAAAATAAAAAATAAAAAAAAACCTAGCCTAAACTAAACTGCCAATAGCTCTTAAAAAGGCCTTTTAAGGCATTGCCCCAAAGAAATCAGCTCTTTTACCTGTAAAAAAAATGCAAACAACCCCCCAACAGTAAAACCCACCACCCACACAACCAACCCCCCAAATAAAAACCTATCTAAAAAACCTAAGCTCCCCATTGCCCTGAAAAGGACATTTGGATGGGCATTGCCCTTAAAAGGGCATTTAGCTCTTTTCCAGCCCAAACCCTGATCTAAAAATAAAAGCCACCCAATAAACCCTTAAAAAAACCTAACACTAACCCCCGAAGATCCACTTACAGTTTTTGAAGACCCGACATCCATCCTCAACGAAGCCGGGAGAAGTCTTCATCCAAGCGGCAAGAAGTCCTTAACGAAGCGGCAGAAGTCTTCATCCAGATGCAATCAGCCAACAGAATTGAGCTTCAGGGGATCTTCGGGGGTTAGTGTTTATTTTTAGATTAGGGTTTGAGCTGAAAAAGAGCTAAATGCACTTTTAAGGGCAATGGGGAGCTTAGATTTTTTTAGTTAGGCTTTTATTTGGGGGGTTGGTTGTGTGGGTGGTGGGTTTTTACTGTTGGGGGGTTGTTTGTATTTTTTTTACAGGTAAAAGAGCTGATTTCTTTGGGGCAATGCCCCGCAAAAGGTCCTTTTAAGAGCTATTGGTAGTTTAGTTTAGGGTATGGTTTTTTTATTTTGGGGGGGGGGGGCTTTTTTATTTTGATAGGGCAATTAGATTAGGTGTAATTAGTTTAAATATCTGATAATTTATTTTTTATTTTGTGTAATTTAGTGTGTTTTTTTGTAATTTAGTTAATTGTATTTAATTAATTTAATTTATTTAATTGTAGTGTAATGTTAGGTGTTAGTGTAACTCAGGTTAGGTTTTATTTTACAGGTAAATTTGTATTTATATTAGCTAGGTAGCTAGTAAATATTTAATAACTATTTACTAACTAGTCTACCTAGTTAAAATAGATACAAACTTGCCTGTGAAATAAAAATAAAACCTAAGCTAGATACAATGTAACTATTAGTTACATTTTAGCTAGCTTAGGGTTTATTTTAAAGGTAAGTATTTAGTTTTAAATAGGAATTATTTAGGTATTAATAGTAGGTTTCATTTAGATTTATTTTAATTACATTAAAGTTAGGGGGGGCTAGGGGTTAATAACTTTAGTATAGTGGCGGCGACGTTGGGGGCGGCAGATTAGGGGTTAATAAGTATAATGTAGGTGTCGGCGATGTTGGGGGGCGGCAGATTAGGGGTTAATAACTGTAATGTAGGTGGCGGCGACATTGGGGGCGGCAGATTAGGGGTTAATAAGTGTAATGTGTTAGGTGTAAACATAAATTTAATTTCCTTATTGGAATCAATGGGGCTGCGTTACGGAGCTTTATGCTGCTTTATTGCAGGTGTTAGGCTTTTTTCAGCCGGCTCTCCCCATTGATGTCTAGGTGGAAATCGTGCACGAGCACGTAAATCCAGCTCACCACAGCGCTGGTATTGGAGTGCGGTATGGAGCTCAATTTTGCTGTACGCTCACTTTTTGCCTGCTAACACCAGGTTTTTGTAAACCTGTAATACCAGCGCTGTAGGTAAGTGAGCGTTGACAATACCTTGCAAGTTAACACCGCGCCGCTCATAACGCAAAACTCGTAATCTAGCCGAGTGATTATTGAAGTTGATATGATTGTGTCTATCAGGGGAACACTTTATTGATAGAATCCCTAGTTATAAAAACATGCAGTTTATATAAAGCAATTTGTTAAAAGGTTAATTTACCTGGAAACAAGGTAAGTGCATTTTGGGCATATTTATACGGAGGTAGCTTTCGAGCTATTGGCTGAACAAGAGAGCTTATGCAATAATAAATGCAGGCAGACAGGTTCCCTAGCTGGGAGCCTTGTCTGCTTGCCCTTTGATAAATAGAGCACTTTATTGCATTTAATCTGGGCAACATTATTCTGACCTTCAAAGCATTGTAAGTGCTTTGCTTTATGCACTTATCACACGGTTAGTGCATTTTGGGCATATTTATAAGGAGGCAGCTTTCGAGCTATTGGCTGAACAAGAGAGCTTATGCAATAATAAATGCAGCAGACAGGTTCCCTAGCT